>NC_041020.1:24410357-24763847 GCF_004193775.1 Glycine soja
ACTTCGTGTGGCTCCAGACTCGAAGGTGGAGGACACATGAACAGCGCTAGGAATAACATTCATGGGGCTCCGAAAAAAGTGGAGAATGGAGAATTGGCGAACACGCTACGCAATAACTTCGCGGGGCTCCAGACTCGAAGGTGGAGGACACATGAAAGCGCTAGGCAATAACATTCATGGGGCTCCGAAAAAAGTGGAGAATGGAGAATTGGCGAACAGCGCTACGCAATAACTTCGCGGGGCTCCAGACTCGTTGGTGGAGGATGCATGAACACGCTAGGCAATAACATTCATGGGGCTCCGAAAAAAAGTGGAGAATGGAGAATTGGCGACAGCGCTACGCAATAACTTCGCGGGGCTCCAGACTCGAAGGTGGAGGACATGAACAGCGCTAGGCAATAACATTCATGGGGCTCCGAAAAAAGTGGAGAATGGAGAATGGCGAACAGCGCTACGCAATAACTTCGCGGGGCTCCAGACTCGAAGGTGGAGGATCAATGAACAGCGCTAGGCAATAACATTCATGGGGCTCCGAAAAAAGTGGAGAATGGAGAATTGGCGAACAGCGCTACGCAATAACTTCGCGGGTGCTCCAGACTCGAAGGTGGAGGACATGAACAGCGCTAGGCAATAACATTCATGGGGCTCCGAAAAAAGTGGAGAATGGAGAATTGGCGAACAGCGCTACGCAATAACTTCGCGGGGCTCCAGACTCGAAGGTGGAGGAGCCATGAACAGCGCTAGGCAATAACATTCATGGGTCTCCGAAAAAAGTGGAGAATGGAGAATTGGCGAACAGCGCTACGCAATAACTTCGCGGGCTCCAGACTCGAAGGTGGAGGACATGAACAGCGCTAGGCAATAACATTCATGGGGCTCCGAAAAAAGTGGAGAATGGAGAATTGGCGAACAGCGCTACGCAATAACTTCGCGGGGCTCCAGACTCGAAGGTGGAGGACTAGCATGAACAGCGCTAGGCAATAACATTCATGGGTCTCCGAAAAAAGTGGAGAATGAGAATTGGCGAACAGCGCTACGCAATAACTTCGCGGGGCTCCAGACTCGAAGGTGGAGGACACATGAACAGCGCTAGGCAATAACATTCATGGGGCTCCGAAAAAAGTGGAGAATGGAGAATTGGCGAACAGCGCTACGCAATAACTTCGCGGGGCTCCCAGACTCGAAGGTGGAGGATGCATGAACAGCGCTAGGCAATAACATTCATGGGCTCCGAAAAAAAGTGGAGAATGGAGAATTGGCGAACAGCGCTACGCAATAACTTCGCGGGGCTCCAGACTCGAAGGTGGAGGATCCATGAACAGCGCTAGGCAATAACATTCATGGGGCTCCGAAAAAAGTGGAGAATGGAGAATTGGCGAACAGCGCTACGCAATAACTTCGCGGGGCTCCAGACTCGAAGGTGGAGGATGCATGAACAGCGCTAGGCAATAACATTCATGGGGCTCCGAAAAAAGTGGAGAATGGAGAATTGGCGAACAGCGCTACGCAATAACTTCGCGGGGCTCCAGACTCGAAGGTGGAGGACACATGAACAGCGCTAGGCAATAACATTCATGGGGCTCCGAAAAAAAGTGGAGAATGGAGAATTGGCGAACAGCGCTACGCAATAACTTCGCGGGGCTCCAGACTCGGGTGGAGGATCATGAACAGCGCTAGGCAATACATTCATGGGCTCCGAAAAAAGTGGAGAATGGAGAATTGGCGAACAGCCTACGCAATAACTTCGCGGGCTCCAGACTCGAAGGTGGAGGATGCATGAACAGCGCTAGGCAATAACATTCATGGGCTCCGAAAAAAGTGGAGAATGGAGAATTGGCGAACAGCGCTACGCAATAACTTCGCGGGGCTCCAGACTCGAGGTGGAGGACACATGAACAGCGCTAGGCAATAAATTCATGGGGCTCCGAAAAAAAGTGGAGAATGGAGAATTGGCGAACAGCGCTACGCAATAACTTCGCGGGGCTCCAGACTCGAAGGTGGAGGATCACATGAACAGCGCTAGGCAATAACATTCATGGGCTCCGAAAAAAAGTGGAGAATGGAGAATTGGCGAACACGCTACGCAATAACTTCGCGGGGCTCCAGACTCGAAGGTGGAGGAGCATGAACAGCGCTAGGCAATAACATTCATGGGCTCCGAAAAAAGTGGAGAATGGAGAATTGGCGAACAGCGCTACGCAATAACTTCGCGGGGCTCCAGACTCGAAGGTGGAGGAACATGAACAGCGCTAGGCAATAACATTCATGGGCTCCGAAAAAAAGTGGAGAATGGAGAATTGGCGAACAGCGCTACGCAATAACTTCGCGGGGCTCCAGACTCGAAGGTGGAGGACATGAACAGCGCTAGGCAATAACATTCATGGGGCTCCGAAAAAAAAGTGGAGAATGGAGAATTGGCGAACAGCGCTACGCAATAACTTCGCGGGCTCCAGACTCGAAGGTGGAGGATGCATGAACAGCGCTAGGCAATAACATTCATGGGGCTCCGAAAAAAGTGGAGAATGGAGAATTGGCGAACAGCGCTACGCAATAACTTCGCGGGCTCCAGACTCGAAGGTGGAGGACACATGAACAGCGCTAGGCAATACATTCATGGCTCCGAAAAAAGTGGAGAATGGAGAATTGGCGAACACGCTACGCAATAACTTCGCGGGGCTCCAGACTCGAAGGTGGAGGACACATGAACAGCGCTAGGCAATACATTCATGGGCTCCGAAAAAAGTGGAGAATGGAGAATTGGCGAACAGCGCTACGCAATAACTTCGCGGGGCTCCAGACTCGAAGGTGGAGGATGCATGAACAGCGCTAGGCAATAACATTCATGGGCTCCGAAAAAGTGGAGAATGGAGAATTGGCGAACAGCGCTACGCAATAACTTCGCGGGCTCCAGACTCGAAGGTGGAGGACACATGAACAGCGCTAGGCAATAACATTCATGGGCTCCGAAAAAAGTGAGAATGGAGAATTGGCGAACAGCGCTACGCAATAACTTCGCGGGCTCCAGACTCGAAGGTGGAGGAACATGAACAGCGCTAGGCAATAACATTCATGGGGCTCCGAAAAAAGTGGAGAATGGAGAATTGGCGAACAGCGCTACGCAATAACTTCGCGGGGCTCCAGACTCGAAGGTGGAGGAGCATGAACAGCGCTAGGCAATGACATTCATGGGCTCCGAAAAAAGTGGAGAATGGAGAATTGGCGAACAGCGCTACGCAATAACTTCGCGGGGCTCCAGACTCGAAGGTGGAGGACACATGAACAGCGCTAGGCAATAACATTCATGGGGCTCCGAAAAAAGTGGAGAATGGAGAATTGGCGAACACGCTACGCAATAACTTCGCGGGCTCCAGACTCGAAGGTGGAGGATCATGAACACGCTAGGCAATACATTCATGGGGCTCCGAAAAAAGTGGAGAATGGAGAATTGGCGAACAGCGCTACGCAATAACTTCGCGGGCTCCAGACTCGAAGGTGGAGGACACATGAACAGCGCTAGGCAATACATTCATGGGCTCCGAAAAAAAGTGGAGAATGGAGAATTGGCGAACAGCGCTACGCAATAACTTCGCGGGGCTCCAGACTCGAAGGTGGAGGATGCATGAACAGCGCTAGGCAATAACATTCATGGGGCTCCGAAAAAAGTGAGAATGGAGAATTGGCGAACAGCGCTACGCAATAACTTCGCGGGGCTCCAGACTCGAAGGTGGAGGATGCATGAACAGCGCTAGGCAATAACATTCATGGGGCTCCGAAAAAAGTGGAGAATGGAGAATTGGCGAACAGCGCTACGCAATAACTTCGCGGGGCTCCAGACTCGAAGGTGGAGGAACATGAACAGCGCTAGCAATACATTCATGGGCTCCGAAAAAAGTGGAGAATGGAGAATTGGCGAACAGCGCTACGCAATAACTTCGCGGGGCTCCAGACTCGAAGGTGGAGGACACATGAACAGCGCTAGGCAATACATTCATGGGGCTCCGAAAAAAAGTGAGAATGGAGAATTGGCGAACAGCGCTACGCAATAACTTCGCGGGCTCCAGACTCGAAGGTGGAGGATGCATGAACAGCGCTAGGCAATACATTCATGGGCTCCGAAAAAAGTGGAGAATGGAGAATTGGCGAACAGCGCTACGCAATAACTTCGCGGGGCTCCAGACTCGAAGGTGGAGGATGCATGAACAGCGCTAGGCAATACATTCATGGGGCTCCGAAAAAAGTGGAGAATGGAGAATTGGCGAACAGCGCTACGCAATAACTTCGCGGGGCTCCAGACTCGAAGGTGGAGAGCATGAACACGCTAGCATAATTCATGGTCTCCGAATAAAAGTGGCGAAGTTATTGCGTAGCGCTGTTCGCCAATTCTCCATTCTCCACTTTTTTCGGAGCCCCATGAATGTATTGCCTAGCGCTATTCATGCATCCTCCACCTTCGAGTCTGGAGCCCGCGAAGTTATTGCGTAGCGCTGTTCGCCAATTCTCCATTCTCCACTTTTTTTCGGAGCCCCATGAATGTATTGCCTAGCGCTGTTCATGCATCCTCCACCTTCGAGTCTGGAGCCCCGCGAAGTTATTGCGTAGCGCTGTTCGCCAATTCTCCATTCTCCACTTTTTTTCGGAGCCCCATGAATGTTATTGCCAGCGCTTTCATGCATCCTCCACCATCGAGTCTGGAGCCCCGCGAAGTTATTGCGTAGCGCTGTTCGCCAATTCTCCATTCTCCACTTTTTTCGGAGCCCCATGAATGTTATTGCCTAGCGCTATTCATGCATCCTCCACCAACGAGTCAGGAGCCCCGCGAAGTTATTGCGTAGCGCTGTTCGCCAATTCTCCATTCTCCACTTTTTTCGGAGCCCCATGAATGTTATTGCCTAGCGCTGTTCATGTGTCCTCCACCTTCGAGTCTGGAGCCGCGCAAAGTTATTGCGTAGCGTGTTCCCAATTCTCCATTCTCCACTTTTTTCGGAGCCCATGAATGTTATTGCCTAGCGCTGTTCATGTGTCCTCCACCTTCGAGTCTGGAGCCGCGCGAAGTTATTGCGTAGCGTTGTTCGCCAATTCTCCATTCTCCACTTTTTTTCGGAGCCCATGAATGTTATTGCCTAGCGCTGTTCATGCATCCTCCACCTTCGAGTCTGGAGCCCCGCGAAGTTATTGCGTAGCGCTTTCGCCAATTCTCCATTCTCCACTTTTTTCGGAGCCCCATGAATGTTATTGCCAGCGCTGTTCATGTGTCCTCCACCTTCGAGTCTGGAGCCCCGCGAAGTTATTGCGTAGCGCTGTTCGCCAATTCTCCATTCTCCACTTTTTTCGGAGCCCCATGAATGTTATTGCCAGCGCTGTTCATGCTCCTCCACCTTCGAGTCTGGAGCCCCGCGAAGTTATTGCGTAGCGCTGTTCGCCAATTCTCCATTCTCCACTTTTTTCGGAGCCCCATGAATTTATTGCCTAGCGCTGTTCATGTGTCCTCCACCTTCGAGTCTGGAGCCCCGCGAAGTTATTGCGTAGCGCTGTTCGCCAATTCTCCATTCTCCACTTTTTTTCGGAGCCCCATGAATTTATTGCCTAGCGCTGTTCATGCATCCTCCACCCGAGTCTGGAGCCCGCGAAGTTATTGCGTAGCGCTGTTCGCCAATTCTCCATTCTCCACTTTTTTCGGAGCCCCATGAATGTTATTGCCTGCGCTGTTCAGGTGTCCTCCACCTTCGAGTCTGGAGCCCCCAAAGTTATTGCGTAGCGCTGTTCGCCAATTCTCCATTCTCCACTTTTTTCGGAGCCCCATGAATGTTATTGCCTAGCGCTGTTCATGTGCCCTCCACCTTCGAGTCTGGAGCCCCGCGAAGTTATTGCGTAGCGCTGTTCGCCAATTCTCCATTCTCCACTTTTTTCGGAGCCCCATGAATGTTATTGCCAAGCGCTGTTCATGCATCCTCCACCTTCGAGTCTGGAGCCCCGGGAAGTTATTGCGTAGCGCTGTTCGCCAATTCTCCATTCCCACTTTTTTTCGGGCCCCATGAATGTTATTTCCTAGCGCTGTTCATGCATCCTCCACCTTCGAGTCTGGAGCCCCGCGAAGTTATTGCGTAGCGCTGTTCGCCAATTCTCCATTCTCCACTTTTTTTCGGAGCCCCATGAATGTTATTGCCAGCGCTGTTCATGCATCCTCCACCTTCGAGTCTGGAGCCCCGCGAAGTTATTGCGTAGCGCTTTCGCAAATTCTCCATTCTCCACTTTTTTCGGAGCCCCATGAATGTTATTGCCTAGCGCTGTTCATGTGTCCTCCACCTTCGAGTCTGGAGCCCCGCGAAGTTATTGCGTAGCGTTGTTCGCCAATTCTCCATTCTCCACTTTTTTTCGGAGCCTCATGAATGTTATTGCCTAGCGCTGTTCATGCATCCTCCACCTTCCGGTATGGAGCCCCACGAAGTTATTGCGTAGCGCTGTTCGCCAATTATCCATTCTCCACTTTTTTCGGAGCCCAATGAATGTTATTGCCTAGCGCTGTTCATGCATCCTCCACCTTCGAGTCTCGAGCCCCGCGAAGTTATTGCGTAGCGCTGTTCGCCAATTCTCCATTATCCACTTTTTTTCGGAGCCCCATGAATGTTATTGCCAAGCGCTGTTCATGCATCCTCCACCTTCTAGTATGGAGCCCCGGGAAGTTATTGCATAGCGCTGTTCGCCAATTCTCCATTCCCCACTTTTTTTTCGGGGCCCCATGAATGTTATTTCCTAGCGCTGTTCATGCATCCTCCACCTTCGAGTCTGGAGCCCCGCGAAGTTATTGCGTAGCGCTGTTCGCCAATTCTCCATTCTCCACTTTTTTCGGAGCCCCATGAATGTTATTGCCAGCGCTATTCATGCATCCTCCACCTTCGAGTCAGGAGCCCCGCGAAGTTATTGCGTAGCGCATTTCGCAAATTCTCCATTCTCCACTTTTTTCGGAGCCCCATGAATGTTATGGCCTAGCGCTGTTCATGCATCCGCCACCTTCGAGTCTGGAGCCCCGCGAAGTTATTGCGTAGCGCTGTTCGCCAATTCTCCATTATCCACTTTTTTTCGGAGCCCCATGAATGTTATTGCCAAGCGCTGTTCATGCATCCTCCACCTTCAAGTATGGAGCCCCGGGAAGTTATTGCATAGCGATGTTCGCCAATTCTCCATTCCCCACTTTTTTTTCGGGGCGCCATGAATGTTATTTCCTAGCGCTGTTCATGCATCCTCCACCTTCGAGTCTGGAGCCCCACGAAGTTATTGCGTAGCGCTGTTCGCCAATTCTCCATTATCCACTTTTTTTCGGAGCCCCATGAATGTTATTGCCTAGCGCTGTTTATGTGTCCTCCACCTTCGACTCTGGAGCCCCACGAATTTATTGCGTAGCGCTGTTCGCCAATTCTCCATTCTCCACTTTTTTCGGAGCCCCATGAATGTTATTGCCTAGCGCTGTTCATGTGTCCTCCACCTTCGAGTCTGGAGACGCGCAAAGTTATTGCGTAGCGTTGTTCACCAATTCTCCATTCTCCACTTTTTTTCGGAGCCGCATGAATGTTATTGCCTAGCGCTGTTCATGTGTCCTCCACCTTCGAGTCTGGAGCCGCGCGAAGTTATTGCGTAGCGTTGTTCACCAATTCTCCATTCTCCACTTTTTTTCGGAGCCCCATGAATGTTATTGCCTAGCGCTGTTCATGCATCCTCCACCTTCGAGTCTGGAGCCCCGCGAAGTTATTGCGTAGCGCATTTCGCCAATTCTCCATTCTCCACTTTTTTCATAGCCCCATGAATGTTATTGCCCAGCGTTGTTCATGTGTCCTCCACCTTCGAGTCTGGAGCCGCGCGAAGTTATTGCGTAGCGTTGTTCACCAATTCTCCATTCTCCACTTTTTTTCGGAGCCCCATGAATGTTATTGCCAAGCGCTGTTCATGCATCCTCCACCTTCGAGTCTGGAGCCCCGCGAAGTTATTGTGTAGCGCTGTTCGCCAATTCTCCATTCTCCACTTTTTTCGGAGCCCCATGAATATTATTGCCTAGCGCTGTTCATGTGTCCTCCACCTTCGAGTCTGGAGCCCCGCGAAGTTATTGCATAGCGCTGTTCGCCAATTCTCCATTCCCCACTTTTTTTTCGGAGCCCCATGAATGTTATTGCCAAGCGCTGTTCATGCATCCTCCACCAACGAGTCTGGAGCCACGCGAAGTTATTGCGTAGCGCTGTTCGCCAATTCCCCATTCTCCACTTTTTTTCGGAGCCCCATCAATGTTATTGCCCAGCGCTGTTCAGGTGTCCTCCACCTTCGAGTCTGGAGCCCCACAAAGTTATTGCGTAGCGCTGTTCGCCAATTCTCCATTCTCCACTTTTTTCGGAGCCCCATGAATATTATTGCCTAGCGCTGTTCATGTGCCCTCCACCTTCGAGTCTGGAGCCCCACGAAGTTATTGCGTAGCGCTGTTCGCCAATTCTCCATTCTCCACTTTTTTTCAGAGCCCCATGAATGTTATTGCCTAGCGCTATTCATGCATCCTCCACCTTCGAGTATGGAGCCCCGGGAAGTTATTGCATAGCGCTGTTCGCCAATTCTCCATTCCCCACTTTTTTTTCAGAGCCCCATGAATGCTATTGCCTAGCGCTGTTCATGCATCCTCCACCTTCGAGTTTGGAGCCCCGCGAAGTTATTGCGTAGCGCTGTTCGCCAATTCTCCATTATCCACTTTTTTTCGGAGCCCCATGAATGTTATTGCCCAGCGTTATTCATGCATCCTCCACCAACGAGTCTGGTGACCCGCGAAGTTATTGCGTAGCGCATTTCGCCAATACTCAATTCTCCACTTTTTTCGTAGCCCCATGAATGTTATTGCCTAGCGCTATTCATGCATCCTCCACCAACGAGTCAGGAGCCCCGCGAAGTTATTGCGTAGCGCATTTCGCCAATTCTCCATTCTCCACTTTTTTCGGAGCCCCATGAATGTTATTGCCTAGCGCTGTTCATGTGTCCTCCACCTTCGAGTCTGGAGCCGCGCAAAGTTATTGCGTAGCGTTGTTCACCAATTCTCCATTCTCCACTTTTTTTCGGAGCCGCATGAATGTTATTGCCTAGCGCTGTTCATGTGTCCTCCACCTTCGAGTCTGGAGCCGCACGAAGTTATTGCGTAGCGTTGTTCACCAATTCTCCATTCTCCACTTTTTTTCGGAGCCCAATGAATGTTATTGCCTAGCGCTGTTCATGCATCCTCCACCTTCGAGTCTGGAGCCCCGCGAAGTTATTGCGTAGCGCATTTCGCCAATTCTCCATTCTCCACTTTTTTCATAGCCCCATGAATGTTATTGCCCAGCGTTGTTCATGTGTCCTCCACCTTCGAGTCTGGAGCCGCGCGAAGTTATTGCGTAGCGTTGTTCACCAATTCTCCATTCTCCACTTTTTTTCGGAGCCCCATGAATGTTATTGCCAAGCGCTGTTCATGCATCCTCCACCTTCGAGTCTGGAGCCCCGCGAAGTTATTGTGTAGCGCTGTTCGCCAATTCTCCATTCTCCACTTTTTTCGGAGCCCCATGAATATTATTGCCTAGCGCTGTTCATGTGTCCTCCACCTTCGAGTCTGGAGCCCCGCGAAGTTATTGCATAGCGCTGTTCGCCAATTCTCCATTCCCCACTTTTTTTTCGGATCCCCATGAATATTATTGCCAAGCGCTGTTCATGCATCCTCCACCAACGAGTCTGGAGCCACGCGAAGTTATTGCGTAGCGCTGTTCGCCAATTCCCCATTCTCCACTTTTTTTCGGAGCCCCATCAATGTTATTGCCCAGCGCTGTTCAGGTGTCCTCCACCTTCGAGTCTGGAGCCCCACAAAGTTATTGCGTAGCGCTGTTCGCCAATTCTCCATTCTCCACTTTTTTCGGAGCCCCATGAATATTATTGCCTAGCGCTGTTCATGTGCCCTCCACCTTCGAGTCTGGAGCCCCGTGAAGTTATTGCGTAGCGCTGTTCGCCAATTCTCCATTCTCCACTTTTTTCGGAGCCCCATGAATGTTATTGCCAAGTGCTGTTCATGCATCCTCCACCTTCCAGTATGGAGCCCCAGGAAGTTATTGCATAGCGCTGTTCGCCAATTCTCCATTCCCCACTTTTTTTCCGGGGCCCCATGAATGTTATTGCCAAGCGCTGTTCATGCATCCTCCACCAACGAGTCTGGAGCCCCGCGAAGTTATTGCGTAGCGCTGTTCGCCAATTCCCATTCTCCACTTTTTTTCGGAGCCCCATCAATGTTATTGCCTAGCGCTGTTCATGTGTCCTCCACCTTCGAGTCTGGAGCCCCACGAAGTTATTGCGTAGCGCTGTTCGCCAATTATCCATTCTCCACTTTTTTCGGAGCCCAATGAATGTTATTGCCTAGCGCTGTTCATGCATCCTCCACCTTCGAGTCTCGAGCCCCGCGAAGTTATTGCGTAGCGCTGTTCGCCAATTCTCCATTATCCACTTTTTTTCGGAGCCCCATGAATGTTATTGCCAAGCGCTGTTCATGCATCCTCCACCTTCGAGTATGGAGCCCCGGGAAGTTATTGCATAGCGCTGTTCGCCAATTCTCCATTCCCCACTTTTTTTTCGGGGCCCCATGAATGTTATTTCCTAGCGCTGTTCATGCATCCTCCACCTTCGAGTCTGGAGCCCCGCGAAGTTATTGCGTAGCGCTGTTCGCCAATTCTCCATTATCCACTTTTTTTCGGAGCCCCATGAATGTTATTGCCCAGCGCTATTCATGCATCCTCCACCTTCGAGTCAGGAGCCCCGCGAAGTTATTGCGTAGCGCATTTCGCAAATTCTCCATTCTCCACTTTTTTCGGAGCCCCATGAATGTTATTGCCTAGCGCTGTTCATGTGTCCTCCACCTTCGAGTCTGGAGCCCCACGAAGTTATTGCGTAGCGTTGTTCGCCAATTCTCCATTCTCCACTTTTTTTCGGAGCCTCATGAATGTTATTGCCTAGCGCTGTTCATGCATCCTCCACCTTCCGGTATGGAGCCCCGTGAAGTTATTGCGTAGCGCTGTTCGCCAATTCTCCATTATCCACTTTTTTTCCGGAGCCCCATTAATGTTATTGCCTAGCGCTGTTCATGCATCCTCCACCTTCGAGCCTGGAGCCCCACGAAGTTATTGCGTAGCTCTGTTCGCCAATTCTCCATTCTCCACTTTTTTACGGAGTCCCATGAATGTTATTGCCTAGCGTTGTTCATGCATCCTCCACCAACGTGTCTGGAGACCCGCGAAGTTATTGCGTAGCGCTGTTCGCCAATTCTCCATTCTCCACTTTTTTCGGAGCCCCATGAATGTTATTGCCCAGCGCTGTTCATGTGTCCTCCACCTTCGAGTCTGGAGCCCCGCGAAGTTATTGCGTAGCGCTGTTCGCCAATTCTGGATTCTCCACTTTTTTCGGAGCCCCATCAATGTCCGACTGTTCGGTTGTGCCGTAACCACGTTGGAAATCAAAAAAGAGGTAAAATAATAATATAATAATAAAAAAAATATCTTTTAGTAAAATGAAGCACAAAAATCAATCGGACATTTTCTCTTTTGGATTTCTCATTCTTAATTGAATTGACTAATAATTAAAGCGAAACTAAGGCTAAAATCAATGCGCCAAGTCAAGCTCGTCCACCAAAAAAAATCAGTAAAAAAGGATTTGAAAGTTTTATCTCAGCTTTTTCTTACCAAGTTAAATGGATCATTTTTAAAGGCCCAACACCTTTAAGTGATCACCTTTCAAGTAAAAGAATCGCTTGATTCACCTTTAAGAAAGAACTACGTGGGTCTGATTTCCTCTCCAAAGGAGGGTACGTAGGAGCAAAAGTCCCGCTTTTGTCGACCTCAAAAAAAATAAAAAGGAATAAAAGGTAAGATAACACAAATTCACAAATCTAAAAAATAGGCTGGTGTCCTTTGAGACAAGCGTGAGAGGTGCTAATACCTTCCTCAAACGTAAATACAACTCTCAAACTTAGAATTTTCATTTTGACCGGTTTCCTTCAGTTTTTCCGACGTTTTCCACAAATAAACGTTGGTGGCGACTCCGCACATCTTTTTCTCCTTTGGAAAGCGCACCTGTGAGTCTCGCCTTCGCTCGCCCGCAAAAGGGCATGTTGCGACACAGTGTAATCAGTTACACAAGAACAGGCAACCTGTAATCGATTACAACATCCTGTAATTGATTACCAGAAGGCTTATTACTCCTGTAATCGATTACCAAGCCTTGTAATCGATTACAACTCGTCCTCGTCTATAAATACTCACAAAATCAGTGTTGTTGCGCAGCTGATGTGCCATCATTTTCTTCTATTTTCTAAACCCTTTTTGCACCATTTTATTTATTGATTGGTCTTAATTGTCAATTAATTAGGCAGTTTTATTATTTGGGCTCATTTAGCTAATTTGATGTTTTTAATCTAATTTCAGGAATTAATGAAACATTGGGCTTAATCCGGATTTTGGTTGTGGACTTGAAGAGGGAAAATAAAGCAGCGCTTACCTTAGTTAATTTCTAATTAGGAAATTTCGCAATTTTATGTTGTTCAGTGTTTATTTCGTTTTGGGCCAGAGTATTGTAATAGGGCCCAGTGACTTCGAGTGACTCTTTTTAAATAGCTGCTTTGGGATTCGTGCAGGGCATTCTATTCTGCTATGCTATTTTCATTATTCAGAGCTTTGGTTTTAGGTTTTCACGTTTTTCTGTTCCCTTGTTACAGTTTTCGTTCTTAATGCAAATTTCCGTTTTGCTTCTAATTACGAGTTCATTCTTGCTTCTTCTTCTACTTTCATTTACGTTTCTGTTCATTTACGTTCTTGTTCATTTACGTTTCTGCTTCATGTTTCATTTGCGTTTTCTGTTTAAATCCATGGAAGGCTAGATTTTCTGGTGTTGTTTCCTTTTGAGGACGAAGCCCAACTCTCTTTGAGGTTTCGTTTGTAATGTGGTTTCTTGGCAGTTTTCCCTTCACCAGTTATCCCAATTTCGTGAATATTAATCAGTGCACGCTTCGTGTTCAATTAATTGCCTCTGAGCCTAACTTGCGTTCATGCTTAATGGACGAAGGGCTAACTGGTGTATGTGGTGCCTAATCACGTATTGAAAACCCTAAGTTGATTTTCGCTTAGTAAATTGAAATAGGGTTGGATTAAGTGGTTGACTGTTAGGGACGAATTCTCCATAACCCAGGATAAGACAGTGGCTTCTGAATCAAAGGAAACAACCCGTTTTTAATATTAGTAGTTTCGTATTCCATTTTATTTGTTCTGCTCTTTAATTACCAAACAACCAAACCCCCCCCCCCCCCCCTCATCGTCACTGTTACTGCAAGTATATTATGAACATTTGGCTTGTCACTGCTTGTTGGGAAACGACCTAGGATCACTTCCTAGTTACTGCATTTTCATGTTTATTTGATTCGGGTACGGCCTCGATCAAATTTGGCGCCGTTGCCGGGGAGCAGTGTCCAAAGGTTCATAATAGCTAGCTAGTGTTGTGTGTTTAATCCTTTCGTGTTTTAATTGTTAGTATTGTGTTAGTATGTGTGTTAGCGTTGATTAGTGTCCTGGTATTTTGTTTAATGTGTGTTCTGTTTCAGTTTTACCATTAAGCGTTTCCCCTATTTCAGTCTTGGGTGTTTTGCTGTGAAGATTGTGCTTGAAAACAGAGTAGTAGTAGAAATCAACTTGCGGAAAAACAGAGTAGTAGTAGAAATCAGCTTGCGGAAAAACAGAGTAGTAGTAGAAATCAATTAGAGACGGATTTTAGCGACCACCCATGCTGAATTAATTGAGATTTTTTGTTTTAGTAGCTAGGGTTGTTATTTTTGGCTGAATTTTTTTGTGGTAACTTCTTTTAATCCATATTTTGTGGGAAAAATAGCTAGAGCCTTTAGTTTGGTCAGATTTGAAAGTTCCAAAAAACTAGCAAATTTCGTGTTTGTCAAAACTTCAAACGGCCATAACTTTTGCTCCGGTTATCAGAATCGCAATTATTATATATGCATTTGGGGTAGAAAAAAATTTCCTATGCCGTGGCAGCCTGCCGTGGTTAGAAAGTTTTATTCACTTATTTGGGGTAGAAAATAAGCGATTCTGTCAAAAGTTTTTTATTTTTCAAGTTTTATTCACTTATTTTTCTTAACCTACCAATTTTAGCTTTCATAGTTAGACTTTGAATTTTTGTCTGAAATTTTTTGTACTATCTTCTCATTATTTTATAAGGTTGCTCACAAAATTTCAAGTCATTTGGATATCATTTGAGGGTAGCTGTAGTTCAAACCTACACCTTTATTTACATGACAATGCAACTAGTTGTGTGCATGCTGAATGTAGTGTATGACTAGAGGCAATCCATCTGACTTACAACCCTTTGATCCTGAGATAGATAGGACATTTCATAGATTAGTTAGGCATCATTTTATACCTTTTGATCATTCTGAGCATTCCATAACTGGTGAATCTGTGCATTCTGTTATTGGTGATTTTGAACATCCTGATCTTGAGCATTATAATTTTGAGCATTCTGATTCTGAGCATTCTGATTTTGCACATTCTGAGAACATGGCACAACCTCCACCTCATGAGAGGACTCTAAGGGAAATGGCTGCACCTGATTTCACCTATGAAAGCTTGTGCATCCAATACCCTGATGAGGATGTCCCATATGTTCTTAAAACTGGACTGATTCATTTGCTTCCAAAGTTTCATGGCCTTGCAGGTGAAGACCCGCACAAACATTTGAAAGAATTTCACATTGTCTGCTCCACCATGAAACCCCCAGATGTCCAAGAGGATCACATATTTCTGAAGGCTTTTCCTCATTCATTAGAGGGAGTGGCAAAGGACTGGCTGTATTACCTTGCTCCAAGGTCCATCACGAGCTGGGATGACCTTAAGAGAGTATTCTTAGAAAAAATTTTCCCTGCTTCCAGGACCACAGCCATCAGGAAGGATATCTCAGGTATTAGACAACTCAGTGGAGAGAGCTTGTATGAGTACTGGGAGAGATTTAAGAAACTATGTGCCAGTTGCCCCCACCATCAGATTTCAGAACAGCTTCTTCTCCAATACTTTTATGAAGGACTCAGTAATATGGAGAGAAGTATGATAGATGCTGCCAGTGGTGGAGCCCTTGGAGACATGACTCCTACTGAAGCCAGAAATTTAATTGAGAATATGGCCTCCAACTCCCAGTAGTTTAGTGCCAGAAATGATGCCATAGTCATTAGAGGAGTGCATGAGGTAGCTACAAACCCATCTGCATCATCTGAAACTAAGAAGCTTGAAGACAAACTGGATGCGTTGGTCAACTTGGTAACCCAGCTGGCCTTGAATCAGAAATCTGTACCTGTCGCAAGGGTTTGTGGTTTGTGCTCCTCTGCTGACCACCATACAGACCTTTGCCCTTCCATGCAGCAACCTGGAGCAATTGAGCAGCCTGAAGCTTATGCTGCAAATATTTACAATAGACCTCCTCAACCTCAGCAGCAAAATCAACCACAGTAGAGCAATTATGACCTTTCCAGCAACAGATACAACCCTGGATGGAGGAATCACCCTAACCTCAGATGGTCCAGCCCTCAGCAACAACAACAGCAGCCTGCTCCTTCCTTCCAAAATGCTGCTGGCCCAAGCAGACCATACATTCCTCCACCAATCCAACAACAGCAACAACCCCAGAAACAGCCAACAGTTGAGGCCCCTCCACAACCTTCCCTCGAAGAACTTGTGAGGCAAATGACTATGCAGAACATGCAGTTTCAGCAAGAGACCAGAGCCTCCAGTCAGAGCTTAACCAATCAGATGGGACAATTAGCTACCCAATTGAATCAACAACAGTCCCAGAATTCTGACAAGCTGCCTTCCCAAGCTGTCCAAAATCCCAAAAATGTCAGTGCCATTTCATTGAGGTCGGGAAAGCAATGTCAAGGACCTCAACCTGTAGCACCTTCCTCATCTGCAAATGAACCTGCCAAACTTCACTCTATTCCAGAAAAAGGTGATGACAAAAATCTACCTAACAATTTCTGTGCAGGTGAATCTTCTTCCACAGGTAATTCTGATTTGCAGAAGCAGCACATTCCCCCTCTTCCATTCCCTCCAAGAGCAGTTTCCAACAAAAAAATGGAAGAGGCAGAGAAAGAGATCTTGGAAACATTTAGAAAAGTAGAGGTAAACATACCTCTGTTGGATGCAATAAAGCAAATTCCAAGATATGCCAAATTCTTGAAGGAGCTGTGCACTAATAAGCGGAAGCTTAAAGGAAGTGAACGAATTAGCATGGGCAAAAATGTCTCCGCATTGATTGGTAAATCTGTTCCTCAAATTCCTGAAAAATGCAAAGATCCAGGTACATTCAGCATACCTTGTATTATAGGGAATAGTAAGTTTGACAATGCCATGCTAGATTTAGGAGCCTCTGTTAGTGTTATGCCTCTGTCAATTTTTAATTCTCTATCTCTAGGTCCCTTGCAGTCAACTGATGTGGTAATTCATTTAGCTAATAGAAGTGTTGCCTATCCTGTTGGTTTCATAGAAGATGTCTTAGTTAGAGTTGGTGAACTGATTTTCCCTGTTGATTTTTATATCTTGAATATGGAAGATGGATTTTCTCAAGGGTCAGTTCCCATCATTCTAGGCAGACCCTTTATGAAAACTGCTAGAACTAAGATAGACGTTTATGCAGGCACACTGTCCATGGAGTTTGGTGATATAACTGTTCATTTTAATATTCTGGATGCTATGAAATACCCATCTGAAGATCTTTCTGTATTTCGTGCTGAAATAATTGACCATGTTGTTGATGAATACATGACTGATCTTTATTCTAATCTGCATGCCTCTCACTCTTCATGCATTGAGTCTGAAATTGTACTTGATCATATGTCTGAATTTGATGCTGAGAGTGAATCCGAGAGTGATATCAACTGCATGCCTGGTGGTGGTGTTTTACCTCTTGAGATTGATTTTATAGAGTCAGATAGGACTAACCATGTTTCAGGAAGTACACATACCTCTGACTTTCTTTATGAGGTAAAGGCTGAGAAACCATCTCCTTCTACCACTGTCCAACCGACCACACCAGAATTGAAGCCTCTGCCATCAAATTTAAAATACGCTTACTTGGATGATAGCAAGAGTTTTCCAGTGATTATATCTGCCTCCCTTGCTGATGAGCAAGAGGAGAAGTTGTTGTCAGTTCTCAAGAAGCATAAGAAGGCTATAGGCTGGACCCTGCGGACATTCCTGGTATTAGCCCATCCACATGTATGCATCGAATAAATTTAGAGGATGGAGCTAAACCAGTAAGACAACCACAAAGAAGACTCAACCCGGTGATTCTTGATGTAGTGAAGAAGGAGATAACCAAGCTTTTGCAAGCTGGAATCATTTATCCTATCTCCGACAGCCAATGGGTGAGTCCCGTGCAGGTAGTCCCGAAAAAGACTGTCCTCACAGTGATCAGAAATGAGAAGGAGGAGCTGATTCCTACTCGGGTGCAGAACAGTTGGAGAGTCTGCATTGACTATAGGAGGCTGAACCAGGTTACCAATAAGGACCATTTTCCCCTGCCATTCATTGACCAGATGCTTGAACGCCTGGCAGGATTCTACAGGCGCTTTATAAGGGATTTTAGCAAAGTAGCCCTTCCACTGTCCAACTTGTTGCAAAAGGAGGTGGAGTTTGACTTTAATGACAGATGCAAAGAGGCTTTTGATTGCCTCAAAAGAGCGTTGACTACCACCCCCATCATCCAGGCACCTGATTGGACAGCCCCTTTTGAGCTTATGTGTGATGCATCAAATTATGCATTGGGGACTGTCCTTGCTCAGAAAATTGATAAATTGCCCAGGGTGATATATTATGCTTCTAGGACTTTAGATGCTGCCCAAGCAAATTATACTACTACTGAGAAAGAGCTTCTAACCATAGTTTTTGCTCTTGAAAAATTTCGATCTTATTTGCTTGGTACTCGCATTATTGTTTATACTGACCATGCAGCTCTAAAGTACTTGTTGAAGAAGGCTGATTCTAAGCCTAGGTTGATCCGATGGATGCTCTGGCTCCAAGAGTTTGACTTGGAGATCCGTCATAGGAGCGGAGTACAAAATCTAGTTGCTAATCATTTGAGTCGGATCGAACGTGTCTCTGATGCAGATTCACCTATTCGGGATGATTTCCCGGATGATCATTTGTATATATTGTATAGTATTTCTGACTCTCTTTCTACTCCCTGGTTTGCTAACATTGTCAATTATTTAGTTGCCTCTATTTTTCCTCCCTTAGCATCTAAGGCCCAAAAAGATAAGATTAAAAGTGATGCTAAGCATTTTATTTGGGATGACCCCTACTTGTGGAAATTGTGCAGTGATCAGGTCATTAGACGGTGTATTCCAGATCATGAGACTGACTCAGTCCTGCAGTTCTGTCATTCTTCCGTACCGGGAGGTCATCTAGGTGTTCAAAGGACAGCTCACAAAGTGCTTGATTGTGGTTTTTATTGGCCCACCATCTTTAAAGATGCATGGAAATCTGCAGCACTTGTGAGCAGTGTCAGAGAGCAGGAAATACACTTACATGGCGACAACAAATGCCTCAGCAACCTATGCTATTCTGTGAGGTGTTTGATGTCTAGGGTATAGATTTCATGGGTCCTTTTCCTGTCTCTTTTGGTTATGTTTATATTCTCCTTGCCGTTGATTATGTTTCAAAATGGGTGGAAGCCAAGCCCACTAGAACTAATGATGCTAAAGTTGTCGCAGACTTTGTCAGGTCTAATCTGTTTTGCAGGTTTGGAGTACCTAAAGCAATTGTTAGTGATCAAGGAACCCATTTTTGCAACAGGACAATGCATGCCCTGCTTAAAAAGTACGGGGTGGTACACAGGGTATCCACACCATACCACCCCCAGACTAATGGACAGGCAGAAATTTCTAACAGGGAAATCAAGAGAATTCTAGAGAAGATTGTGCAGCCAAGCAGGAAAGATTGGAGTACCAGGCTTGATGATGCTCTCTGGGCACATCGGACTGCCTACAAAGCACCCATAGGAATGTCTCCTTATCGGGTTGTCTTTGGAAAGGCATGTCATCTTCCAGTGGAAATTGAGCACAAAGCATACTGGGCAGTGAAGACTTGCAACTTCTCTATGGATCAAGCTGGCGAGGAAAGGAAGTTGCAACTGAGTGAGTTAGATGAAATCCGCCTAGAAGCCTACGAGAATGCCAAGTTCTACAAAGAAAAGACCAAGAAGTTCCATGATAGCATGATAGTTAAAAAAGACTTCGTGGTTGGGCAAAAAGTGTTATTGTATAATTCTAGGCTTGGACTCATGAGTGGTAAGTTGAGGTCTAAGTGGATTGGTCCTTTTGTTGTTACTAATGTTTTTCCTTATGCTACAGTTGAGATCAAAAGCGACTCCACAAACAAGAGCTTCAAGGTCAACGGACATCGACTTAAGCCATTCCTCACGAACCCTTCTTTAGTGGACGTAGTGGTGGAAGAGACTTCCTTACTCCACCCTACTCTTCCTCCACCATGACTTAGGGAGTTTTTCTTTTCCTATCTCCTTCTTTGCTTTTATTACACTTGTTCAATTCTCTTTGATGATTTAATTGTTTTTAATCTTTTAATTGTGCTACATTGAGGACAATGTGTTGTTTAAGTATGGGGGGGGGGGGGAGTGTTCTTTGGTTTTGCTAGTTTTGTTGGTTTTGTTAATTTGTTAGTTGTGTTAATTTGTTAATGTTGTTAGTTTCGTCGGATTTTCAGTTTAATATTTTGGGTCAATTTCATGTGCACGTACAACTTTGCATGTTTTTCTTTGAATTATAGGATATGTTCAAGAAATGGGTAATTGTTTTGAAAATAAAAGTTCTTGACATTTTGTGACTTGAAATCCTTGATTCTTCTCTACATGTCATGATAGTTTTGAAAGCTCAATTTGAAAGTGATGATTTTACCTTTGTGAGAATTTGAGCCATCCATCATTATAATCATTTGGTGTGTTTTGCCCCATTGATTGCTTGCACAATAGCCTTGGCTTAATTCTTGTTGATGCGTCCTAATTCACATGCATATTTGGAAATGATTAAGGCAATTTTGTTCTTATAAGCTTCTAGCCAAATGGACTTACCTTGAATTAATTCCTTTGATAGCCCTTTTGAGCCTTGTTTCCCTTTCCTTGTTTTGAAGCTCACTACAAGCCTTAAGTGAAAAACCATGATATTACCATATCCTTAAGGAATTTTGGAGCTTTGGAATTGTTTTGGGAATAAGTGTGGGGGGTTTTTTGTTTTATTGGACAACTTGTTTTGTTGGCTATGCTTCATGATGTATTTTGGGCCATACTTGATGTACATTGTATATTGGTTAAATGTTGGACATGCTGAATGAAATGTTGTTTCTCAAAGGCTAAAAAAAAAAAAAAATTCGAAAAAAAAAAATTCGTAAAAAAAAAGAAAAAAAAATTCGAAAAAAGAAAAAGAAAAGCAATAAAGTTGAGTGAATAAGATCTTAAATGGCACAAGAATGATGAAACTCTTGGTTCTACTCTTCATGTTTAATTTTTATCTTTACTTCTTATTTTTTTCTTAATATGCACTTATTCCCCTTTGCTCCTCTATTCCTTTGGGATTTAGCCACTTATTCCATATTTCTCCATACCTTGTCCTTGGCCCCATTACAACCTTAAAAGACCTTTTGATCCTCATGTGCTTGTGTTTATGGGTTGATTGTCAATTTTAGAATCTTGCCAAGTTTATGTGGTGTTTGCTTTCATGGGTGCTTTGAGGGTAAATAGTAGCCTAGACACTTGAGAGATAGAGTGTATATCTTGTGAGGCTTTATCACTTTTCATTCTTGAGCTGATTAACTATTTTGCCATGATTGGGTTGCTTGGATGATTTTCATGAATGTCTTGACTTTTTGGATCTCCTTATGTTAGATGTTACCCATTCCTTTCATTCCTTGATGTTCATTGAGAAATATGTGAATGTTTTTGTTTGTCTCCCTTTCATATCCTTGGATTTTGTTCTTTGTTTCATTTTGCCCAGGAGTGCAAAAGGCTAAGTATGGGGGGTTTTGATGTGCCATCATTTTCTTCTATTTTCTAAACCCTTTTTGCACCATTTTAATTATTGATTGGTCTTAATTGTCAATTAATTAGGCAGTTTTATTATTTGGGCTCATTTAGCTAATTTGATGTTTTTAATCTAATTTCAGGAATTAATGAAACATTGGGCTTAATCCGGATTTTGGTTGTGGACTTGAAGAGGGCAAATAAAGCAGCGCTTACCTTAGTTAATTTCTAATTAGGAAATTTCGCAATTTTATGTTGTTCAGTGTTTATTTCGTTTTGGGCCAGAGTATTGTAATAGGGCCCAGTGACTTTGAGTGACTCTTTTTAAATAGCTGCCTTGGGATTCGTGCAGGGCATTCTATTCTGCTATGCTATTTTCATTATTCAGAGCTTTGGTTTTAGGTTTTCACGTTTTCTGTTCCCTTGTTACAGTTTTCGTTCTTAATGCAAATTTCCGTTTTGCTTCTAATTACGAGTTCAAGACAAAGATTCAAGAATACACGCCACAGCATCAAGATGATCACTAGTATTTTAGGAAGGGAATTCCTAATTGATTTAGCAAAAGGTTTGGCCAAGTAATTTAAGTTAAAAAGTGTTTTTCAAGAGATTTACTCTCTGGTAATCGATTACCAGAGGATGTAATCGATTACCAGTGGCCAAAAATGCTTTACAACAGCTACAAAATATTTGAATTCAAATTTTAGACTGTGTAATCGATTACACAATATTGGTAATCGATTACCAGCAGTTAATGAATGTTTTAATTCAAATTTTGAAAGTTGTAATCGATTACCAGACAAGATTTTCAGAAAAATATTTCTAAGAGTCACAACTTCTCAAAAGGCTTTTACATGACCACCAATGGTCTATATATATGTGACTTATAACACGAATTTGCTTAGAGTTTTTCAGAACAACAAGTGTTTATTCTCTCAAAAAGCAAAATTGTTTTATCCTCTTAAGAATTCCTTGGCCAATTCAATTGCAATTCATTAAGGAATCATTTGAGTGCTTAGATTGTAAAATCTATCTCTTTCAAGAGAGATTAATTCTTCTTCTCTTTCTAATTCTCTAAGGGATTGAGAGACCGAGGATCTCTTGTTGTTAAAGAATTCTAAACACAAAGGAAGGATTGTCCTTGTGTGTTTAGAACTTGTAAAAGGAATTTACAAGATAGTAGAACTCTCAAACGGGTTGCTTGGGGACTGGACGTAGGCACAAGGGTGTGGCCGAACCAGTATAAATCTAAGTCTGCACTTTCTCTTCCCTTAAACTCCTTTATTTATTATTGTTTTATATTTATATTCAAATTGTTCTATTTGAATCAATATTTAAAAAGTTCATTATTAAGGGATTTTGTAACTTGAATAGAAAGTGAAATAGAATTTTAATTGGGAAAATAGTTTGTAATATCTTAATTCAACCCCCCCCCCCCTTCTTAAGATATCTGAGGCCACTTGTCTAATAGGGAAGGTATTAGCACCCCACGCGTCCGTCACAAGAGACGGCAGCCTTTAATCAAATGTGCAAATATGACTTCAATTTATATTATTTTCCCTTTTTACGTTCTTATGTATTTTTTATGCCATTTTGTGTTTTTATCTTTTTGTGGTCGACAAGGGCGTTTTCCTTTGCTCCTATGTATTCCTCAATTGTGATGAGAAAATCATACCTATGTAGTTCTTTTGTGAACAAAGTGTTTTGGTTAAGTTATTTTTTATCCTTTTTTGCAAGATATGTTTTTGTTGAATGAAAGGTCATTTAAGGCGTTGGACCATTAGACAATCTTTCGATTCTTTTGAAAAGTGAGAAAACATTAAGGCATTGGACCATTAATGATTTCTTTATTTTTGAAAGAGTGAGAAAACGTTAAGGCATTGGACCATTAATTATTTCTTTATTTTTGAAAGAGGTAACAAAGTTACATATTGATTTTAGGCTTTTTAGAAATCTACACTTAACCAATAAAAGCGGAAAAGACCATTTCAAGGCGTTGGACCTTTGAAAATGACTTTTTTAGGCGATGACGAAAGTTTGGTTTATGAATTGATTTTATCCTTAGTTTCACTTTGGTTATTAGTCAATTCAATTAAGAAAGAAAAATCCCAAAGAGAAACGTCCGATTGATTTTTTTGTTTTATTTTACTAAAAGATATTTTTTTATTATTATATTATTATTTTACCTCTTTTTGGTTTCCAACGTGGTTACGGCATGATCGAATGGTCGGATTTCATTTTAACATAAATTAACGGATATTACAAATCAAATGATCGGTGGAAATTTATTTTATTTTTTTATTAGGCGAGAAAATGACTTAAGTAAAATGACTAAAGCACGTCAAAAGGGGGTACGGAAAGTAAGTGAAATGAAAATAAAAGCACATGAAAACAAATGAGGACCACTAAGGGTACATAGAATGAATTGAAAAGTTCGATTTCGGGAACTTACCGGTTGAAGACCGAAGAACGACGAAGAACGAACGAAGAACGTCGAAGAACAGTTGAAAATCTTTGCGAAATCACCCATGGAAACGTTACTGAAACGTTACGGAAGCGCCTCGGCTTGGATTTTAATACATAGTTAAGCATGAAGCTTTAGTCAAACAGAATAATCCAAAAATGTCAAAGAATTGGGTGTTGATAAAGCATAACAAGACTTTCTGTGATTAGTTTAAAGATACAATCTTAGCAGATGAAAATGCTTCAGAAACATCAAGAAAGCTAGCAGATGGGCCTAAAAGAAATGTTATTACTTGGCAAGGATACGACATAAACAAGTATTCATTTTACACAAAAGCACAAGACAATAAAAGTACAATGCAGAACAGCGGGGTCACCCTAAGGGCTGAATCTCAACACTTCGCAAGTGTGCATGATGTCAATCCATGTGTAGCTTCCATCCCTTACTTTGGGTTCATTGATGAAATTTGGGAGCTTAACTATGTGAAATTTACTGTTTGTGTTTTCAAATGTAAATGGGTTGATAGCAATACCGATGTGCGCACCGATGATATAGGATTTACATTGGTAGACCTAAAGAAACTTGGTTACCACAATGATCCTTTCATCATGGCAGAACAAGCTAGACAAGTATTTTATGTGCAAGACCCTTGTGATGAAAGGTGGTGATGCAATCCTACCCCGCCAAGGGCATTGGATAGAAGACTCCAAGAACATTGGGCCAAAGATGCAAGAGAAGGCCCAAGGGTTCTCATGAGCCTTAGGGTAGATTTCGGGCCCATGGGCTAAGTATGAGCCCACTTATCTTTGTACATATTAGATTAAGGTTTCATTAATTTTGGGTCTTGTATTTAGGGCTCCATAATGTAGGTAGGATACCCTAGAAATATAGGATTTTTCAGCCCTTGTATTTTAGGGCACCTAGACTAGTTTTTGTATTAGGGGTAGTTTTGTAATTTCACATGCACTAAGTGAATATTTGATGTGTGTGGTTGGAAATAAATTTAATTGAATTGGTAGAAGCCCAATCCAATTAAATTTTAGAGGGGGAGGTGAGCATTTGCTTACTACACCCCATTGCCACATCATATAGTCACACTTTGTGCATGTCCTTCATGCTTTACATGCCTCATGACACCTAAGCACACTTAGTGGAGAATCTTGGAATTGATCTTGGATTAGTGGGCTGAACCATAACTAAAATTCACTAATCATAATTAGTGAAATTTTGGCTCCAAAGTTTGGCTCCACAAATTCAATTTCAAATTCAAGTAAAATTTGAATTGAAATTCAAATTTCCCTCCAATTTTGTGTGACACTTAGGCTATAAATAGAGGTCATGTGTGTGCATTTTTTTGGAACTTTGATCATTTGAATATTAAACTTCAGATTTCAAAGCTCATTTAGAGCACAAAATTTCGTGCTTCTCTCTTCCTCTCCCTTCATTCATCTCCTTCTTCCTCCAAGCTCTTATCCATGGCCTCCTATGGTGGTGAGCTTCTTCTAGACTCATCTTCTCCTTAAAGTGGCATCTCCTCTCTCTCTTCCTTCTCCATTCCACTACCATTCATCTTCCAAGAAGCAAAGGAATCCATTGATGAAGAATATCCTAGGCCTACAAGCTCCAATGGAGCTTACATCAGGTGGTGCGTGGTTCTACAGGGCAAAACAATTGGTGTTAATGTAGAAGATGATGATTCATACATGGACACCTACGTTAGTCCTTTGTCCACACAAATCACTCCTAACATTGTCGGAGAAGAAGAAGCTGACGACGTTCATGCTAACCGTAATGATCATGATGAAGGAGAATTAATTAACATCGTCTAATGTAATTTTCTATTTATATATTTGATTTTGCTAGATTCATTGGTTATTATATGATTGGTTTGTGTGATTGGTTTACTAATTGCATTATTGAAAGCATGCATATATTTGATGAAAGCTTTGAAAATGGAACTTATGCGATTTCATCTTTTTGTATTCAGTGGATATCATCAATTGTTTTCTAGAGAAAGAGAGTTCACCAAAGCAAGTAAGTGACAGCTACACTTTTTCTGATTGTTTATAACTTTTTCTTGTTATTTATGGGTGGTTTACTCAAGAGGGAGTGAAATCAGGCATAATTCATCACTCCTATAATAAAATATGAAGAATTTAGTCATATATGTATCTTGGAAGTTTCACCATTTGCCTTTGAAACTATATTAGAGTGGGAAGGGATAGTCAAAGTATTGAGTGTATTTAACATGCATTGGATTTGGTGTCTGCTAGATGTAGAAAAATCACTGCAAACTATTTCATCAATTGTGAATGCACCACATCTGGAATCAACAGAGCACACATCCAACTAAAAAGTCTTCGGTCAGTGTGTAAGACAATGAAAATGAAAATGAAAAACTTAGGACCTGTTTACTTCAAGAAAACCTTTAAATACATGTTATAAGTCCTATGACCACAATTATAAGTCCTATGACCACAATTGTGCATGTATCAGCTGCATTTGTCCACAACAAGGTTTTAAAAAATAGTTTGTGGCTGTGATTTCAGCCACAGCTACATCGCGATAGTAAATGTGATCACATTAGCTACATTATACATCCTTGATTAAACACCCACACTCAAATTTACAAGAGATTAAGAAAGATTGAACACTCTTGTTTAGTATAAATGCATTCAACTAACTAACTGAATGAATACAACAAGATTGAGTCTTGAAACAAGCTTTATTGTGGAAAACAAACTTGTCTAGTTAGTTTTTATCTTGTCCAAGGAGCTGACCATTTATAGAAATTGCATAGTCATTGCAGCATCCTTTTTTATCTGCATAAGGACAAAATTCATATGAAAGCATGTCCTTTAATGACTAATGAGATCTTTTCCAAAAGATAGCTTATTGATCTAGATGCCTTACTTTTTATTACAATATTTGAACATTACAACATATTTTGGAAGTGTTTGAGACATTCCAATAGGCTAGACTCATTTGGATTAAGACTTTTTGCATCAAAAAAATGCTCACCAGATAGGTCATAGCCTTTTCAGTTTTCAAGTGTCTCATCTAAGTGGTTTTAGACCAACTATCTTATATTAATTAAAGCTATCTTAAACCTGACTTTGTTGTAGTTTCAAATTAGCTACTTGACAGTTGACATGCATGTACCATTGAGTAGCTGAATGATATGATTTTAAAGCACAAATACAGTTAGAAACAATTAGATAATTAATTTAGTTATAGCTACGTGCTAAGTTGAAAGTTTGCTTGGCACTCACTACATTGGAAGGAGCTGTAGCAATCTTCACATTTGTTCCTGCAAGCAAATCTCATAGTCAGGAAAGGGACTGCATGGTGCATGAATAATCTGGGTGAATAAAACAGTGGTCCAATATGTCTAAAACATATGTACAATTTCTGCATATGCTTATAACAACTACTTAGGAGAAAAAAGGAAATTTCCTTTTTATTTTTTTGAAATAAACTAAAACTTATAGAAAGTATCAAATGAAAAAAAAATGAAAAATATGAAATTGGAGAAATAAGAGAAAATTAAACTTACATAGGACAAAATATATGCCTTTCGTGTCAAACTCCACAATATTATCCATTTTAAAGAAGGAAATAGGCCATTATCATTTTTAGGTGGATAATTCAGGGCCAATGATGTTTTCTAGTTTTTTTCTTTTTGTCGGAAAAGCTATCATTGGTGCACAAGTTGATTTTCACTTAAGGGGGAAATTTGATTCATTTTACCTCCTATATTTTTTTTCTCCTATAAGTGTACTTGAACTTGGTTTGGCTTTCAGTTCTTCTAATGTCATTACTCATTATATCAACTCCAGGTGAAGACCATGGCTTCTCCTTCTACTCTTTCTCCACCTCCTCCTCCTTCTCCTCGTCTGCCATGAAGCGGACACGCAAAGCCTCACGTCTACGATCCTTGTCTACTAGACCACCTGGTGCTGAGAGACCAGTGGTCCATGTTGATCCTGCTACCGACAAGGCCGACGGTCCCCACAGGAAGAAATTAAAAACATATTGGGGATTGTGGCGCGTGATAAGGTGGACATCACGTACGAGAACTGGGAGAAGGTCCCTACTGCTCAGAAGGACTTGATTTGGGAGGATATTCAGGTATTTTATTTTCTTATTTGATGTTCTTTAATTAATAGCCTAAAAATACATTATTGTAACAAATAGACCTTATTTGTTATTGTCAGGCGGAATTTGAAATCCCACAGGCTTCTGACAGTAGGACGAAAAAGAAGTTACTTCAGACTGTCGGCGAGAGATGGAGTCAGTTTAAATCAGACCTCACGAGGAAATGGGCCCTTGCAGCCGATAAGGACAGTGTAGACGACACTGTCTATGAGAAATACAGCATAAGCAAGCAAAAATGGGCCCAGTTTTGCCAGACTCGCAGAGACCCTTCTTGGGAGGTATGTACCTTGCCATTTAAGTTGTTTTCCAAAAAACATTGATTTTTTATAATTCATTCTAGCAATTTGAAAGATTCTTGTTTTATTTTTGCATGATGTGCAGAAAAAGGCACAGGCCATCCAGAAACAGAACACTACCCCCCACGTTTTGTCTCATAGGGGTTATGAATATTTGAAGTAGAAGCTCCTGGCTGGGAAGACCAAGAAGAAGCTGGAGGAAGCTGCATAGTCAGGAAGCGTTGATGGCATCATCGACCCTCCATCCCCCGTCAGACGCCACATGAAGTGGAAGATGGCCCGCACCAAGAAAACAAGGGAGATGACGACTGAGGCCGCAAAGGAAATCGCTGACAAGATCGTAAGTCATTTTCAACTAACCATTAGAATTATATTTCTTTATTTTGTGAATGCCATGTACAAATGTGTCTTTTCTGTGCAGTATTTCTTTGAGGAGAAGGCGTCACAGGGATCCTTCGTCCCCCATGGATGTCAGCATGTTCTCACTACTACTATTGAACGTCCAGAGCACCCTGGACGTGTCCGTGCTGTTGGAGCCAGTGTCACCATCAGGCAATACTTCGGATTGGCTCCATAGACGTCCCGCAACTCTTCCTCGTTGCCTCCTGAAGAATTGCAGCAGCTGACCCAGCAAATCAAGGACCAACTAGAGGAGTCCATCACAAAGAAAGTGACTCGGCAGCGCATGGCATCATTCAGCTAGATGCAGTCCTAGTTTTAGCCCTAGATGCAATCTTAGGGACTTGCACTGCCTCTGGAGCCTCAGGTTGGTCCCTCAGGTCTTCGAGTAAGCACAAAGGAGAGTTGTGTTGATCCCTCAGGAAACGATCATGAGACAGGTGACTCAGATAGGTGCGACTTGTACATCGAAGCAAATCCTGCCCTCCTGGTTGCCTTAGGAAGACTTTTTGAGGGATCCATATGCCTGGCCAAGTAAAGGTGGGTGTGGAGGAGGTTAAAGATCCAGATGCTCCCGTTCCTGTACCCACTGATGAGGTTTCCTTAGTGGGGCAGGCAATTCACACCTTCCTTGCTTGGCCGACACATCTGGTCAAGCCTTTATCATAGCAAGTACTTTACTCTTACTATATGTTTCTTCTTTTTAAATTAATTCATTCTGCGTGCCTCAAATTAGGCCATTTAATTTTGTTTCATGAACAGGCAGTTGTGTCTCCGGCAAAACCACCTCAAAAGTCGTATCCGAAGATCGATGATCCGCTTTATCTGATGACATTGACCATCCTAGAGCTTTTCTTGAGGCCTTACCAGGTTACATGGGATGCTACCATGTTTGGGGTTTTTAATCCAGACTTCCCACTCTAGATAAAGCACGAAGACCTCTCTGAAATCGCACACGGTGGTCAATGTCTCAACATATTAGTGTTACAGTTGTGGATTATGTAAGTCATTTTAGATTACTTTTAATTACTTAAGTTATTACTTTCAATTCATAAATATTTAACTTTGACTTAACATAAACAGGCATTTGACTAAAACAAGTATGCGAGCGGGGAATTATGATCTGTATGGATTCCTTGAGCCACAATCCATTCAGAGGTCTAGGCAATCGCAGTTTAAGGCTGAAAGTTACATAAAGAGTTGGATGCAGAGTTCAAAACGCGATGTCTACCTTGGAGCCTACCTGAATGGGTAAGTCTTATAAATAAATGAATTTAATTAATGTTTACTAATATACTAACCCATATTCGTCTCCATTGCAGCGGACACTGGCAGATGGTGGTCATCATGCCCAAGGAACACCTAGTTGTCTGGTTTTGTTCATTGCATAACAGGACAGACAACTACCTTAAGGGGATAATTAATAGGTCAGTGTTCTTTTCAATACATTTGCATTCAAATACCTCAACAACACCAGTTTCTATTTGTTACTCGTCTGGAACAGTGCTTTAAAAGGTCTTAATGATGCTCCACAGCCTAAATCAAAGGCTTATGCTAGGTGGATTGTCGTCAAGGTACATCATTTACATAAAACTTCCACTTATATATACTTCTTATGTGTCTGTACACTAATTGTTTAATTAATATCCAAATTTCATTATGTATTTAGTATAATCGACAAAAAGGAAGCACTGAGTGCGGCTATTATGTCATGCACTGGATGTCCACCATCATTTTAGGAAGTTTCAGGAATAACTAGGAAGCGATACCTTTATTTCAAACAAATTCAATTTTTTTATAATTTGTATTACATTATTAACTTATTATCATTTAGTTCATCATGCAGTATTTTAACGATCCTAGACCATTGGAGCCAGAGAGATTAAAGGCGCTTCAAATCCAGTGGGCACAATATTATCTCCGAGTTAGAGCAGAGAGCTAGGATTTAGGGACATTAAGTTTAGCTTAGTTTACTTTGGTTTAACATTTTTGTCATTTCCTATGTTATTTGAATATTCAATTCATTTGTTATTAGTTGTTAATAATAAATCAATTATTCATTGTCTATTGTGATTAAAACTGCTTGAAAGCATAATAAAATGTTTATTTGCAGTGAATTGGGTCTGAAATTACATTTTATAGGTACAATTTTGGGTTTATTGTAAAAACAGAAAGTTTATATAAAAAAAAACTTCAAAACAACATTGGTTATTAAAAAAACCGATGTTAATATAGCAAACAACATCGGTTATTTACAATAACCAATGTCAACATGCACCTTAACATCGGTTTTTCAACAAAGCGATGTTGGTTATTTCTAATAATATCGGTTATTTATACATAACCGATGTTAATGTACAAACGTTAACATCGATTATTTATAAATAACCGATGTTATATATAACTAACTACAGCAAAATAAGTGTATGCATGATAAACGTTGACATCTGTTTTGTAGAAAAATCGATGTTAACTAATATATTAACATCGGTTTTCTAGAAAAATCGATGTTAATCTAGTACTTAACATCGATTTTGTAGAAAAACTGGTGTTAATGTAATAGATTTTTCTAGAAAATCGATGTCAATGTTCAACATGCATACACTTATTTTGCTGTAATTCTTTATATATGACATCGGTTATTTAGAAAACTGATGTTAGCATTTTTATGTTAACATCAGTTTTTCAAAACCGATGTTAACTATAATACATTCAACATTGGTACTTTCAACATCGGTTTTGAAACCGATGTAGAATGTCGTAAATAACCGATGTTGAAAGTGTATTTTCTAATAGTGTGCCCAGACTACGGGGCTTGGTCCCTCCTTCAAATAAAAATAAATGCAAGTATATAAAAAACATTCAATTATCATTTCGCGTATCCATGTACGTGATCCAAATTAAGTCAGAATATTGCCTCTTGTGGAGGAGTAATTTGTGACTACAAGGGGAATTTCATTCGAGCTTACTCAAGGAGACTTAGAAGTTGTCAAATTCTGGAAGTTGAACTATGGTCCATGCCTTATGGGATGATAATGGTGCATGAAGCTAGCTTTCAAAATGTCCTTATTGAGTCCGATTCATTAGAAGCTGTGTATCTTGTTAATGGAGGTGCTTCCAAGGACTATCTTTATTGATCTCATTTTTTAGATTTGTAAGCTTAAAGAGCAACTCTAGAACTGCTTTGTGGTTCATGTTTATAAGAGTTGAATATGCTAGTTGATTCTTTCACTAAGCATGGGCTGTCAATTAGCAGAGACTATTGTTTGTTCTATTCTGTCAGACTTTGCTAGTAATTCCTTCATGGAGGATGTTTTTTTTTTAATTATTAATTCTTCAATAAATCCTTAGTTTGGGTTTGGGGTGTTTGCCCAACCCACCAGCAAAAAAAAAAGTATGTGTATTTTAAAAATACAAGCTCACACATTTTTTACTTCAATTTTTATTGCTTTGCATTTTTTTCTCTTTCATTAAAACATAGGCCATTGTTATATTTTTTTGGTTAACTAAGTTTTTATTCCGTCAACTTTTTTGTATTGTGAAATTTAGTTCCTAAACAAAATGTTGACTAGTCAAGGTCTATGAAGTTTTTTTTTTCGTCGCAACTTTTAGTCCTTGCTATTAGGGTGTGTCATTAAATGGTGGCATGACTACTTTTGAAACCGTCACATGTTATTTTTTAATTACATAATAATGGGAGTTCATTTTCTTGCAACTAAAAACAGTAAGAAAAATGTCTCGTAATAGAGTTTACTTATTAAAATCATTTCTAGTGGTTTAAAACCCCAAAAAATTGGTTCATACCACAAACAAAACTTGCATTCTTCCCCGATCAAACCCAAAAACAACACAATAAACCTGAAACATTAAATAGCACAAACGATCCAAATCAAACTTGTTTTCAACTTGAATAAAAAAATAAATAGAAACACATCACATTCATAACAAATCAAGGTCTAGAGTTAGTAGATCCAAGCCCAAACTCAAAAGGTAAAACATATCTAGAAACCCCAAATTCCCAAATTTCCTCGATCTAGATCTCATCGATGACAACATCGGTCCAAATTTGACAAAATTCATCCAGACCAATATCTATTTTGTAGATCTTACAAAATGCTAACATATGCACGACCAGAACCACTGTCGACTTGCATGCCATGAATGCCATAAGGGGGAGGAAAGAAGGTTCGTTTGGGGAGAACTTGTGCATGGAGGGGGCAATGGAAGCGAGAACTGGTACCACCAGATGTCTATCCTACAAAGCTAAAGTCTCAAAGTTTACCTTTTTTTTCTTTTCTTCTTAGATTCTTAAAATAAAAATATAAAGCTTAATTATATTTTGAGGATTGTTAAAATCACTTTGCTTAGGGTAAATAACCATTTTCATGCCTGGATGTGTAGAGCGCTGAAAAATTCATCCCCGAAAGATGAAAATTCAAATTTTAGTCCACAAAAGTGAAAAAAGTGCGACAAATTCATCCATCTGTTAACTTTCATTCGTTACCATTAATGAAAGAGCCTATGTGGCATAGAAGGATGAAAATGTCACAAAAATGATTGTCTACATGATTGCTGAATAGATTGGACCAAAATGTCAGTAAGTTTCCATTAGATCCAAATGTCAGTTATGACACCCTCTACCCGATACATATATGTACTAATAATAAAAAGAATAAGAAATTATAATTAATTAAAAGTTCTTAAAACACATTTAAATAAAAGTCTTTCAAAAGGGTAAAAGGCTCATATTTACTTTTCCCGCATCATAATAAAACTTGTCCAAATAAATAATAAAATCATCTCAGCTCAAACAAGGTCATCCAAGATTTCATGCAATAATATAGAAACCTATACCCCAATGTCACATCCTATCAGAGTATTGGGTTCTCGCGTCCTTTAGCATAAGGTTCTCCATAGTCATTCACCTAACCATTTGCTCCCACGAACACAAAGTTCAAGATCATCACAGGATCCAAACACAAATAGCACAGAGAGAGTAAGTTATCACATTCATAACTAATAGAGAGAAACGAGACAACTATATATACATATCATTAATTGAGATACAACTTACTTAAACATAGCTCAGGTAATTCCACCACTTTGTCGCGTAACATCACATCACAAAACAACATGTCTCATTCATTTTCACATTATTCTCGTACTCAAAGATCAAAACACAATATCACTAAATCAATCAATATAAATAAATACACAAGCATTATGCAATAGATACACTAAGATTCAAGCCTATATGTAATGTGGTACCATGTCAATGAAAAACCACCCTGGGACGCTTAGGAGTACATAACAAGTCACACCACACAATGGGTATGTCAGGTCACTCTCACTAAGTAAAATCATAAGGTGACCAGTCAGGGTCACTCTGTTTTGCGAGAATGCTCCAACCATATGGGATCAACATAGGCTTAAAGGAGCACTCAAACCGAGTGTCTTTATCCCCAAGGCCTAGACTCTAAAGAATTCATTAAAGTCTCACATTCCTGATTCAGGTCCAACCCCTAAAACAATTTTTTTTTTGCACACAAACACTGCTCATGAATTATACAATACTCATGACCTCACACTCGTGTTTCAAGCACGTTTAACACATTGTGCTACAATTTAACATTGGTTCCTAACTAGGAAACCTACATTTTTTCTTTAACACTGCGCATAAACACTTTTCTCAAGGTAAACACAGGTCGGGTTATCGTATAATTCACAACACATAACACAAGTATTGTCACATCAAGTGTTAAACACACACTTATTCACAACCAAATCTCATCACATGTTTACATGTATCTCACAAATGCGATAAACTCATCCCTTAACTCTAAGCGAGCTCACGTGTGTTCTAGCAGAAATAGTGGAATCTCAAACAATTCCCTAACATTCCTCAAGCTTTTTCTTTGGTTGCTCTGATAAGGTTTACAAATGTTAGAGAGAAGGAGAAGAGATTGAAGTCTTCATTCCACACTATACATTCTTTTACAAATCCCAACAGTGAAGATGTGCAGAAAAGAACTTCAAACCTAGCGTCCAAATTTCACAATGATCCAATGGTTAACAAGTCTAGGATCTTAGTTTTATTTGGATAGGTTTTGGGTCTATGTGGGAAAGGAGAAGGTTACGATGCTAAGGGAATTTCTATCACCTTTGACATTTTTTGGCAATTTCCAATGGTGAGAATGTTTGGACATAAGTTTTAAACCTGGTGCTCAAATTTCATGACGATCTAACGGTTAACAAGTTCGAGATCATTGTTTTATTGAGATAGGTTTGAGTATATGCGAGAAAAAGAGAGTTTTGGGAGGAAGAGAAGGGAAAACGAGATTGAAAGGAAGAGAAAGCGCAGAAACTTTCGTCAGTCTAAGAATTGATCTAACTTGTCTTTATTCATAGCTAGGTACTCTCAGCCTATTATTTACTCTATTTTTCTTTATTTTTATTTTATAAAAAAAGATCTCTTTTTTATTTCCTATCAAATGAATAAATAAAGTATCTTTTTTTTCTTCAAACCATTATTTTAATTGATGACATTATTTCTCCTTATTTATTTAATTATAAAAATCTCAACATTTTTCTAAAACTACATTTATTTTTAAATAAAATTTTTTTTTAATATATTTACGACAAATGGGATGTTACAACAGTCAGCTTCCATTAGACCAAAATGTCAGTAATTTTCCATTAAACTAATTTATCATACCTCAAATTTTGTTTCATTCAAGGGTAAAATATAATTTAATCTTCATCCTTTAACTTTCTGTGATTGGAAAATTTGTAATGATTGATACACTGTGTCATACCCTAGTTTCGTCCGGGAGTACTTGTGGTCGGTCCTTGAACCTTGTTTGCTCCCTTCGGAACCCTCGAAACGAGCATCGTTGCATAATCCGTAAAGTTTTGCCACATTCCAAAAGGAAAACGAGCATTGTTGCGTAATCCATAAAATTTCGCAACGTTCCGAAAGGAAAACAGGTGTCATTGCATAATCCGTAAAGTTTCGCAACGTTTCAGAAAGAAATCAATTAAAAAAACACAAAAGGGGGTGTATTCAGTGAAAAAGGGAGTGCAAATAGAAACCAGGCCCACTTGGGCCTTCCTAAGGGTTCCAAAAGAAGTCGGTGCCTTCTAGTGGAAGAAACCTAACTCGCCTGGGCGAGCTGGGCGACAACCACCTCCCTCTTTTCATGGAGATGTTTTCGTAACGCTTTCGAGATGTTTCCGTAAGCGATTTCGTGGAGATTCTTCACCGTTCTTCATTCGTTCTTTGTTGTTCTTCGGTCTTCAACTGATAAGTTCCTGAAATCGAATCTTTCAATTCATTCTATGCACCCTTAGTGGTCCTTACTTGTTTTGTGTACTTTTACTTTCATTACATTTATTTTCCATACCCTTTTTAACAAGCTTTTAACCGTTTATTTGAGACGTTTCTCACACAATAAATGATAAAATGAATTTCAACCAATCATTTGTGTTGTAATCTCGTTTAATCACCGTTAAAATAAAATCTAACCGACCGTTCACATTGTAACCACGGTTAAACCAAAAAAAGGCATAATAATAATAAAAAAATCAAAATATCTTTGAATAAAATTAATAAGAAAAATCAATCGGACGTTTTTCGTTGGAAGTTTCCTTGAATGAATTGACTAATAACCAAAGTGAAACTAAGGCTAAAATCAACTTGCAAATCAAGCTTTGTCCGCAAAAATCACTAAAAACCGTTTTAAAGGTCCAATGCCTTAAACGGTCCTCTTTGCTTTTGTCGGTTAACATGGACCGTTCGAAAGTATAAAATCAACATGTAACTTTACCGTTTTTGCAAGAACTACGTAGGTCTGATTTCCTCATCGCAATTGAGGATACGTAGGAGCAAAAGCCCCGCTTTTGTCGACCACCCCAAGAGATTGTTAATGGTCCAACGCCTTAACGTTTCTCTCCTTTCAAGAAACCAAGAGATCGTTAATGGTCCAATGCCTTAACGTTTCTCTCCTTTCAAAAAACCAAGAGATCGTTAATGGTCCAACGCCTTAACGTTTCTCTCCTTTCAAAATCAAAAGATCGTTTAAAGGTCAAATGCCTTAAATGACTTTTGTTCGGTTAAAATATATCTTGCGAAAAAAGATAAAAACAACTTAACCAACGTTTAGTTCTAGAAGAACTACGTAGGTCTGATTTCCTCATCGCAATTGAGGATACGTAGGAGCAAAAGCCCCGCTTTTGTCGACCACCCCAAGAGATTGTTAATGGTCCAATGCCTTAACGTTTCTCTCCTTTCAAGAAACCAAGAGATCGTTAATGGTCCAATGCCTTAACGTTTCTCTCCTTTCAAAAAACTAAGAGATCGTTAATAGTCCAACGCCTTAACGTTTCTCTCCTTTCAAAATCAAAAGATCGTTTAAAGGTCAAATGCCTTAAACGACTTTTGTTCGGTTAAAATATATCTTGCGAAAAAAGATAAAAACAACTTAACCAACATTTAGTTCTAGAAGAACTACGTAGGTCTGATTTCCTCATCGCAATTGAGGATACGTAGGAGCGAGGGAAACACCCTTGTCGACCAAAAAAAGATAAAAAAAATTACAAAAAAGGCATAAAAAGACATAAAAACATAAAAAAAGGGAAAAATACATAATTTTGAAGTCATATTTGCACACTTGATTGAAGGATGCCGTCCCTTGTGACGGACGCGTGGGGTGCTAATACCTTCCCCGTGTGTAAAAACAACTCCCGAACCTTTTACACTTAAAGTTCGTAGACCACACCTTTTCGGTTTTTCCGACGTTTTCCTCGAATAAATGTTGGTGGCGACTCCGCGCGCCTTCCTCCCTTAGAAGACGCACCCGTGAGTCTCGCGTCGCCCTCCCGCCAAAGGGTAGGTTGCGATAGTTGGCGACTCCACTGGGGACTGTTTTTAGAGAGTTAGGCCTTCTAATCTCGTGCAATATGATGACTTCCTCTTTTGTCGGTTTCCTTTTATTTGTCTTGCATTCCTGTATATAACTCTTTGATTCTTTTAGTGTGTTTTTGGAATGTATGCATGAGATAGATATTTATTCATTTGATGCACACAAACACCAACACTATTTGTACACACGGTGAGTTGAAAAGGGGCCCTATACCCAGGTCCATGGGAACATAAGGAGTAGAGGTGAATCTGTGGTCATGCTGGGTCTCTGACTTGCTTGATAACAGTGAACCCTCATCTAGAGTTTTTCTCTTTGATAACATATTGTTGCTGGTAGTCCCTACTGTCGCAATATGTTTTTTCGAAGGGGATGATACCTCTAGAAACCATCAAGAGAGATATGACCACCTTGAGAATTATCACTAAAAGCCTTTTAGTTCCTCCCATTTAGGTCCCTAAAATAGGGGCACGAAGTGAACACGCTGCGTGCCTTTTAAACACTGCCATGCATATAACCTAAATGTCATGTACGCCTTTGTTGTATGATTATTTATGGATATTGCCATACTATGTGCATCCCCGTGTTGTGCTTTTGTGCATCTGCATCATGTCGTCATGCACACGTTGTATGTTGGTCTCGTCTTTTGTCACGGGAAGCCGGAAGATCCATATCACCTTCTTAACTGCACACATGGGGCACTGCACCCCCAAATGTGCAAGTAAGAAGAGATGATTTTTCGGGCTCTCATGTCCGTAAATGCATTCATATCATGCATCGCATAAGCATCTCTTCATGGCATCGTAATGGACATATCGTTCCTGCATTTATCACTTATCATTTCATGCATTTCATTTTGCATAAGTCATTTCATCACCATGCATCTGCATCTTACATGCTTTTTGCATACCTTCTATTTTCATGTTTACTCATGCATGATCCTTGCGTTTTCCTCTGCAAAACAAAAACAAAAAAAGGAAGCATGAAAGTTCACACTGCATTCTTAGTTGCATGTGTTAGGTACCATGAGCTAACCATGTTGGGATCATAAACCTATTTCTCTTAAAAAAACAAAAATGATTGAACATGGTACCTAATGCATGGCTAACTAGGAAATGAGGTTTCTTCGGGCATCTCAATCTCATAATTACATTTGCCATGCATAGCATAAGTATGCCCGAGTCATTCATCTCTATGAAATGTTGTCGAAGTATTGGCGATCGAAATTGCCATTCCTTGGGTTATGGGGTTAAACCAAGCTCATGCTTTTACGAAAAAGGTTCATCAAGTCAAGTTGAAGTATGGAAGTAACCATCTTGCAAAAAATTGGGGCAAAAGATGGATCGGGTTACATCGTTGCTTCGTCTATTGCCAAACACATTTAGGACTGTTAATGTCCTTGTTACTCCTAGTTTTACCTTGACAAAGATGTCATGGACCATGTTGAAAATCTAAATTGATTCAACCCTATGTCCTGCGTAAAAATTCACAATACTTCAACTGTGCATCATTCGCATACATCCCTGCTTTTCATTGATTTCATTGCTCATTGCATTCTTTCCTTTAAAAAAACACGAACTTAATCATTGCGCCCTTACCGAACCCGTGCTAGAGTAATGGGTGAAGTGGAGGAGGTGCAAGAGCAGGTGAAGGCCAACATGGAGGCCTTGAAAGAGCAAATGGCCACAATGATGGAGGGCATGATGAGCATAAAGGATATAATGGAGGTCAATGCGGTTGCAATAGCCACTGCCAGCACCATTGCTGAGGTGGACCTAACCCCCCCATAGGGCCTCAACCAAATAAATCATCCAACCTCAGATATGGTAGGTCTGGAAGGCAAAGAGTTGGGAAGTACAGGGGGGCCCCTTTTAGTGCAAAAACAAGCATGCCTTCCCACCATATGACTTGCCTCTCAACTATACACCACCCAATGTGGCATACACTTCCAGTGAGGATGTCAATAACTCTCCTCCCATACTCATTGAAAGCCAACAACCTCAAACTGATCATGCACATGTCTCTCAAACCATGGGGGAGACACATGAAATTCCCCACCACAATCTAGCCGACTTCGAGCCTTGCCTCGGATATGCCACTGAAGGGCAAGCAGTTGGTGGTATACCCCTGCAAAATACTTTTGAGGGCCCTCAGTATCACCCACAACCACACCCCTTGCATTCCACTTGGCAGTAATGGGAAAGTTGGATCATATAGAGGAAAGGCTAAAGGTCGTTGAAGGAAGTGAAGGTTATGCCTTTTCTAACCTAAAAGAGTTGTTCCTGGTACCCAATGTCGTCACCCCTTCCAAGTTCAAGGTGTCGGACTTTGACAAGTACAAGGAGACTACTTGCCCGAAGAACCATCTAAAAGATGTATTGTCGGAAGATAGGGGCATACACAAAAGATGAGAAACTGCTGATACATTTCTTCTAAGAAAGTCTTACTGGGGCAGCTGCCACCTGGTATACTAACTTGGAACCTTCCCGAGCCCATTCTTGGAAGGACCAAACGGTTGCCTTTGTTAGGCAGTATCAGTACAATTCTGATATGGCTCTGGATAAGATGCAACTATAGAACATGTGCAAAAAGGAGCATGAATCCTTCAAAGAATACACCCAAAGGTGGAGGGATCTGGCAGCCTAAGTGGCACCCCCAATGATGGAAAGGGAGATGATAATCGTGTGGTAGACACATTACCAGTATTCTACTATGAAAAGATGGTGGGCTACACACCTTCAAGCTTTGCTGATTTAGTTTTCGCCAACGAAAGGATCGAAGTGGGTCTGAAAAGAGGCAAATTTAATCATCCTGCTTAGACGAATGAGAAAACTGGGGCAAATGAAGAGGGCAAGAATGAAGGAGAAACCCATGTTGTGACTGTCATTCCTACATGGAAAATCCCCCACCATCTCAACAACATCATTACTTAGCCAATATCAGCTCTTCTCATTACCCACCACCCAGTCATCCACAAAGGTCATTCCTAAATCAACCACAAAGCCTGTCTACCGCACTTCCAATGATGAACACCACCTTTAGCACAAACCAAAACACCAACCAAAAAATGAATTTTGCAGCGAAAAAGCCTATAGAATTCACCCTAATTCTGGTGTCCTATGCTGACTTGCTCTCATATCTACTCGATAATTCAATGGTAGTCATAACCCCAAAGGTTCCTCAAGCTCCATTTCTCCGAGGATACGACTCGAACACAATGTGTGCTTATCATGGAGGAGCCCCGGGGCATTCCATTGAACATTGTAGGGCCCTGAAGCATAAGGTGTAAGGTCTAATTGATGCAGGCTGGCTGAAATTTGAGGAGAATCGCTTGTGAATCCTAACATTGACAAGCGACACCACACATGGGGCAATTTTGAAAGTTGTTGTTAGATGTCTCTAATGACTCATTAGGATTTTCAAGTTTATGCCATTATTGTAAACCACAATTACAATGCCAAATAATATGGATAAATTGGACATCCTTGTCTCTCTCATCCTCTTGCAAACACATATTTGCTTATTCAACTTCCACCGGAATGTGAGTGTAAGCCATTGGTTTGTTTGCTCAAAGCGACCTGCGCTCCTGAGTGTTGACTTCCAAGACCGTTCAATCAGAGATTACCCATCTTGTGTGTTGGTGGGGGTGTCGTAAAATGACAAGTAAAGCAAAAAAAAGTTCAAAAAGAAAAAGAAAAAAAAAGCATTTGATTGACTGTGTTTTCAACCAAAATATAAACGTTCATGTGACCTCATTTTATCATTCTGGAAAGTTTATCTTTTTTACATTGTACAACTTTCCATTACATTGCATTATTGCATACGAAGTCCGCATTTACTGCATTTCAAGACAAAGGTTGCATGCATCTGGATCCCTAAAAATCATGTTAACTGCATAGATTTCCTAAATCTAATGTCTAATCTTTTGAATTTGGGATGGCAGGCCCTCTCAATGAGTCAATCTCTTGCTTTCTCAAAAGGGTGAACCCTTGGGTACTAGTACCCTAGCCTTCGGAGGGCTGGGCGCCCTCGCCTTTAGAGGACTACACGTCCTCGCCTTTAGAGGACTGCACGTCCTCGCCTTCAGAGGGCTACATGCCCTTGCCTTCAGAGGACTACACGTCCTCGCCTTCAGAGGACTACACGTCCTCGCCTTTAGAGGGCTACACACCCTCGCCTTCAGAGGACTACACGTCCTCACCTTCAGAGGGCTACACGCCTTCGCATTCAGAGGACTACACGTCCTCACCTTCAGAGGGCTACACGCGGTCACCTTTAGAGGACTACACGTCCTCACCTTCAGAGGGCTACATGCCCTCGCCTTCAAAGGACTACACGTCCTCACCTTCAAAGGGCTACACGCCTTCGCCTTAAGAGGGCTGCACGCCCTCGCCTTTAGAGCGCTACACGCCTTCGCCTTTAGAGGGCTACACGCCTTCGTCTTTAGAGGACTACACGTCCTTGCCTTCAGAGGACTACATGTCCTCACTTTCAGAGGGCTACACGTCCTCGGCTTCAGAGAGCTACATGTCCTCGCCTTCAGAGGACTACACGTCCTTGCCTTCAGAGGGCTACACACCCTCGCCATAAGAGGACTACACGTACCCACCTTCAGTGGACTACAAGTCCTCACCTTCAGAGGGTTGCACGCCCTCACCTTCAGAGGACTACACGTCTTTGCCTTCAGATGACTACATGTCCTCACTTTCAGATGGCTACACGTCCTCGACTTCAGAGAGCTACATGTCCACACCTTCAAAGGACTACACGTCCTCGCCTTCAGAGGGCTACACGCCCTCGCCTCTAGAGGGTTGCACGTCCTCACCTTCAAAGGACTACACGTCCTCACCTTCAGAGGGCTACACATCCTCGCCTTCAGAGGACTACACGTCCTCACCTTCAAAAGAATACACGTCCTCGCCTTCAGAGGGCTACACGCCCTCGATATCAGAGGACTACAAGTCCTCACCTTCAGAGGGCTGCACGCCCTTACCTTCAGAGGACTACACGTCTTCGCCTTTAGAGGACTACACATCCTCACCTTTAGAGGGTTGCACGCCCTCGCCTTCAGAGGACTGCACATCCTCGCCTTCAGAGGGCTACATGCCCTTGCCTTCAGAGGACTACACGTCCTCGCCTTGAGAGGGCTACACACCCTCGCCTTCAGAGGGCTACACGTCTTCGCCTTCAGAGGACTACACGTCCTCACCTTTAGAGGGTTGCACGCCCTCGCCTTTAGAGGACTACACGCCCTCGCCATAAGAGGACTACACGTCCCCACCTTCAGTGGACTACAAGTCCTCACCTTCAGAGGGCTGCACGCCCTCACCTTCAGAGGACTACACGTCTTTGCCTTCAGAGGGCTACATGCCCTTGCCTTCAGAGGACTACACTTCCTCGCCTTTAGAGGGCTACACACCCTCGCCTTCAGAGGGCTACACGTCCTCGGCTTCAGAGAGCTACATGTCCTCGCCTTCAGAGGACTACACGTCCTTGCCTTCAGAGGGCTACACACCCTCGCCATAAGAGGACTACACGTCCCCACCTTCAGTGGACTACAAGTCTTCACCTTCAGAGGGTTACACGCCCTCACCTTCAGAGGACTACACGTCTTTGCCTTCAGATTACTACATGTCCTCACTTTCAGATGGCTACACGTCCTCGACTTCAGAGAGCTACACGTCCACACCTTCAAAGGACTACACGTCCTCGCCTTCAGAGGGCTACACGCCCTCGCCTCTAGAGGGTTGCACGTTCTCACCTTCAAAGGACTACACGTCCTCACCTTCAGAGGGCTACACATCCTTGCCTTCAGAGGGCTACACGCCCTCGCCTCTAGAGGGTTGCACGTCCGCACCTTCAGAGGGCTACACGCCCTCACATTCAGAGGACTACACGTCCTCACCTTCAGAGGGCTACACGCCCTCACCTTTAGAGGACTACACGTCCTCACCTTTAGAGGGCTACACGCCCTTGCCTTCAAAGGACTACACGTCCTCACCTTCAAAGGGCTACACGCCTTCACCTTAAGAGGGTTGCACGCCCTCGCCTTTAGAGGGCTACACATCCTCGCCTTCAGAGGACTACACGTCCTCACCTTCAGAGGACTACACGTCCTCGCCTTCAGAGGGCTACACGCCCTTGCCATCAGAGGACTACATGTCCTCACCTTCAGAGGACTACAAGTCCTCACCTTCGGAGGGCTGCACGCCCTCGCCTTCAAAGGACTACACGTCTTCGCCTTCAGAGGACTACACGTCCTCACCTTTAGAGGGTTGCACGCCCTCGCCTTTAGAGGACTACACGTCCTCACCTTCAGAGGGCTGCATGTCCTCACCTTCAAAGGGCGACACGCCCTCGCCTTCGGAGGACTACACATCCTCGCCTTCAAAGGGCTACACGCCCTCGCCTCTAGAGGGCTGGACATCCTCACCTTCAGAGGACTACACGTCCTCACCTTCAGAGGGCTACGCATCCTCGCCTTCAGAGGACTACACGTCCTCGCCTTCAGAGGACTACATGTCCTCGCCTTCAGAGGGCTACACGCCCTCGCCATCAGAGGACTACACATCCTCCCCTTCAGAGGACTACAAGTCCTCACCTTCAGAGAGCTGCACCCCCTCGCCTTCAGAGGACTACACGTCCTCACCTTCAGATGGCTGCACGCCCTTGCTTTCAAAGGGTGACACACCCTCGCCTTCGGAGGGCTGCACGCCCTCGCCTTCAAAGGACTACACGCCCTCATCTTCAGAGGGCTGCACGTCCTCGCTTTTAGAGGGCTCCACATCTGCGCCTTCGAAGGACTCAAGGTCCTCTGCCCTTAATGCTTAACCGAGACTTGCGCTCCTGGGTGAGGGGCCATTAGTTTCCCTTTATCAGTTCCTTGGCCATCCCCCTGATCTCGAAGGAGGGCCAACTGTGCGAGCACAACCAGAGAGGGAGGCTATCGTGCAACTACTATGCATACCGGGGCAAGATTTCACCCAGTCACTGCAAGGAGACGAGTGTGGATCATGCACACCACCATAACTTTGATCTCCCCCTGCTGAAGTGTCAGTTGGTCTGTGCCGTCATGACATAGGGATCATGCCTGCAAGACACCTAGTGGACCCGGAGAAGTCCAATAGGGTCCTGGGGTTTCCAGCTCTGATTACGGGCCTTTATCAGTTCTACGGAGTGTCTGTCGCCCCCAGCAAGGTCATCAGGCCCCCTACTAACCGAGCTTTCATCAAGAAGTACTGCGTCACCAGGCAGGCACAGGACAAGGCACCACAGCAATCTAGGGATGGCCGGCAGCGGGCAATAGACGCACCGCCACCACCTCCAGAGCCCCTCAGCTCATCTACAAAGGTTGGAGCGTTGCCAACGACCTGTGGCCGATCAGCAGGCGACCAAGTCCAAAGCCGAAGGTAAGCAAAAGTACTAGGCCCGTTACTGACAAGTCATCACGCATACGGCTCAAGAGGTTAAAGAAGTGTTAGACAAGTGGCCTCGGATATCTTAAGAAGGGGGGTTGAATTAAGATATTGAAAACTATTTCCCCAATTAAAATTCTATTTCAATTTCAATGCAAGTTGCAAGTTCCCTTAAAAATGAACTCTTAAATAATGATTCAAATAGAACAATCTGAATATAAATATAAAGCAATTATAAATAAACGAGTTTGAGGGAAGAGAAAGTGCAAACTCAGATTTATACTGGTTCGGCCACACCCTTGTGCCTACATCCAGTCCCCAAGCAACCTGCTTGAGAGTTCCACTATCTTGTAAAATCCTTTTACAAGTTCTGAACACACAAGGACAATCCTTCCTTTGTGTTCAGATTTCTTTACAACAAGAGACCCTCGGTCTCTCAATCCCCTTTGAGAAAGAAGAGAAGAATAAATCTCTCTTGAAAGAGATAGATTTTACAATCCGAGCACTCAATTGATTCCTTATTGAATTGCAAGTGTATTGGCCAAGGAATTCTTAAGAGGATGAAATGTTTTTGCTCTTTGAGAGAATAAGACTTTTGGTTATAAAAAACTCTGAGCCAATTCGTATTTCAAGTCACATATATATATACCTTTCGTGGCCATGTAAAAACCATTTGAAAATATGTGACTCTTAGAAATAATTTTCTGAAAATCTCCTCTGGTAATCGATTACAGGATTTGTGTAATCGATTACAGGTTTTAAAATTTGAATTAAAATGTTTATTAACTGCTGGTAATCGATTACCAATATTGTGTAATCGATTACATAGTCTAAAATTTGAATTCAAATTTTAATAGCTATTGTAAACCATTTTTGGCCACTGGTAATCGATTACATCCTCTGGTAATCGATTACTAGAGAGTAAATCTCTTGAAAAGACTTTTTAACTTAAATTTCTTGGCCAAACCTTTTGCTATTTCAATTAGGAATTCCCTTCCTAAAATACTGGTGATCTTCTTGATGTTGTATCTTGTATTTTTGAATCATTGTCTTGAATTAAACTTGAGAAGCGCATTTGCATCAAATCATCACGATCATCATCAAAACATCTAAGACATTTGCTTCTACAAGAAGCGCTACTAGGAGGCAACCTAGAATTGGTTATGAAGAAGCTCCCCCTGAAGCGGTCCTGGAAGGGCACCATTGAAGAGGGTTCTAGTGCGGCCCCGCAAGCCGACACAGGCTTCGACAAACACTGATTCCAGAGCGTGGAACATTAGTAGCATTTCGAGGCCACCGAGGGATGGTCATTCCTTAGACAGAGACAGAGGCAACTGAGGGATGATGAATTTCTGGATTTCCTTGGAGGAGGCGGAGCCATACGACCGGGATCGCCAAACTTGTGATTTATCCATCATTACTACTTTCAGTTATTTTCTTATTCTGTTGTTTCCATTGTGATCTAACATTACTGCTTTCAGTTATTGTTTTTGTTTCCACTGTGATCTGGCATTACGGCTCTCAATTGTTTTGTCATTGTTTTTCATTGCGACTTATCATTGCATTTTTTCCGGTTACTTTGTGATTTGACGTAGGTAATTCGTGCGTACCCTCGTTCGCACGACTTTTCAGAAAAGGAAAAAAATATATGTGATCGCAGATATCAACTTTGTCAAAAAGAAGAAGATAATAATAAAAATAAATAAAAATATTTTGGTTAACTAAAAGCCAACATGTTTTGGAAAAGAAATAACTTTTGGCCTTTCCTTGAAAAAAAAAGATTTACTGATCGTGACACAAAGGCTTTGTTGAAGAAAAAAAGTGTGTGTACGCACCTGAAGGATGAACGCTGTGAAAATTTTCCCGAATGCCCAAAATAGACTCGGATAAATGTATGAATTGATAAAGGAGCATATTTTGGAAACACTGGGTTGACTTAAATAGGAAAAATCATGAATCCTGAGCCCTAGTGTCGCGTGACCACAAAAACTTGATGCTTGAGTGTCCACATAGGTACATGCGTGACCAGTTTTGCATAAAATTTTTGAATCATCATTATTGTGCTCGTGTCATGGAAATAATGTGGGACATCCCTTTACCCCTGAACTGCTGACCAAACCAACACCCTGACATATATCATGTCCATTCGTTCTACAAGCTCTGAGCCAAGATCCCAACTCACCATGAACCTTGACCCGGGATGAGAATTCCGGTCCTCGCCCTCGGAAGAAAACCAAAAATAAGTTCTCAATCAAAGATCGGAAGAAAACCAAAAAAAGAAAAGATTCCCGGTCAAAGATCGGAAGAAAACAAAGAAAAGAAAAAGAAAATCCCCAATCAAAGATCAGAAGAAAAAGAAAGAATTATACGGAAGGGTCTTCGGACCTGACAATATCTGAACAATACAAAATTGTCACAAGCAAACAAGAAAAGAAAGGAAACCACGACTTGAAGTGGTCCTCTTCCTTCCTTTGATTGCCAACCAAAATCCTGTGCGCTGGTGACTTTCTCGCCCCACACTAAACAAAAACAGAAAAGGAAAAGGCCAAAACACTCGGATCCAAATTTCCCCACCAAGAACACCATTCCCAAAAAAGTCCTATTGATCCATGATCACGCATGTAATCTTTGATTTGACATGAAATGATTTGCAAAATCAAGTCATGACATATCTATGGTTCGGAATTAGGATGAAACACTTGCCTGTGTGAGGTTTATACACTCTGAGTGATTTTCTTCTATTTTCAGTTGGACCTAGTGTTTCCTCTAAATGGTCGTTTAGAAATGAAACGCTAACATCCAAAATCTCATTTGTGGTTATGAGAAAATTTCATCAGCATACTCTTCTTCCCCAATAGATACATCTTTTTTCCCCAAATTACATTTTTCTCAGAACAGTTGGAGGTTTTTGTTTCTTTACTAAAGCATGTTCGCATTTTAGTGAAAGAACGCCGAGACTATTTTTAATCTCGCACCTTTGTCATCCAGAGACGGCGAGTCCGATGCCATGCAGAGATACCTTATGGTTATCCGCACCTTTTGTCAACTAGAGGCAAGCAAGCCCATTGACACGTAGAGACTAATGTCGTCATCTGCACCTTTTGTCAACCAGAGACAAGCGAGCCCATTGAAACGCAGAGACTAACATCGTCTTTTGCACCTTTGTCATCCAGAGACGGCGAGTCCGATGACATGCAGAGGTACCTTATGGTTATCTGCACCTTTTGTCAACCAAAGGCAAGTGAGCCCGTTGACAAGTAGAGACTAATGTCGTCATCTGCACCTTTTGTCAACCAGAGACAAGCGAGCCCGTTGAAACGCAGAGACTAACGTCGTCTTTTGCACCTTTGTCATCCAGAGACGGCGAGTCCGATGACATGCAGAGGTACCTTATGGTTATCTGCACCTTTTGTCAACCAGAGGCAAGCAAGCCCATTGACACACAGAGACTAAAGTCATCATCTGCACCTTTTGTCAACTAGAGGCAAGTAAGCCCGTTGACACAAAGAGACTAAAGTCAACTTCTGCACCTTTGTCATCCAGAGACGGCGACTCCGATGACATGTGGAGGTACCTTATGGTTATCCGCACCTTTTGTCAACTAGAGGCAAGCAAGCCCATTGACATGTAGAGACTAACATCGTCATCTGCACCTTTTGTCAACTAGAGGCAAGCGAGTCTGTTGACACATAGAGACTAACATCATCTTCTATACCTTTGTTATCCAGAGACGGCGAGTCCGATGACATACAAAGGTACCTTTGGTTATCCGCACCTTTTGTCAACCAGAGGCAAGCAAGCCCGTTGACACGCAGAGACTAACGTCATCATCTGCACCTTTTGTCAACCAAAGGCAAGCGAGCCCGTTGACACGTAGAGACTAACGTCATCTTCTGCACCTTTGTCATCTAGAGACGGCGAGTCCCATGACATGCGGAGGTACCTTATGGTTATCCGTACCTTTTGTCAACCAGAAGCAAGCGAGCCCGTTGACACGTTGACATAGAGAGACTAACATTGTCATCTGCACCTTTTGTCAACCAGAGGCAAGTGAGCCCGTTGACACGTAGAGACTAATGTCGTCATCTGCACCTTTTGTCAACCAGAGACAAGCGAGCCCGTTGAAACGCAGAGACTAACGTCATCTTTTGCACCTTTGTCATCCAGAGACGGCGAGTCCGATGACATGCAGAGGTACCTTATGGTTATTTGCACCTTTTGTCAACCAGAGGCAAGCGAGCCCATTGACACACAGAGACTAAAGTCATCATCTGCATCTTTTGTCAACTAGAGGCAAGCAAGCCCGTTGACACACAGAGACTATAGTCATCTTCTGCACCTTTGTCATCCAGAGACGGTGACTCCGATGACATGCGGAGGTACCTTATGGTTATCCGCACCTTTTGTCAACCAGAGGCAAGCAAGCCTATTGACATGTAGAGACTAACATCGTCATCTGCACCTTTTTTCAACCAGAGGCAAGCGAGCCTGTTGACACACAGAGACTAACATCATCTTCTGTACCTTTGTTATCCAGAGACGGCGAGTCCGATGACATGCGGAGGTACCTTTGGTTATCCACACCTTTTGTCAACTAGAGGCAAGCAAGCCCGTTGACACGCAGAGACTAACGTCATCATCTGCACCTTTTGTCAACCAAAGGCAAGCGAGCCCGTTGACACGTAGAGACTAACGTTGTCTTCTGCACCTTTGTTATCTAGAGACGACGAGTCCGATGACATGTGGAGGTACCTTATGGTTATCCGATGACATGCGGAGGTACCTTTGGTTATCCGCACCTTTTGTCAACCAGAGGCAAGCAAGCCCGTTGACACGCAGAGACTAACGTCATCATCTGCACCTTTTGTCAACCAAAGGCAAGCGAGCCCGTTGACACGTAGAGACTAACGTCGTCTTCTGCACCTTTATCATCCAGAGATGGCGAGTCCGATGACATGCGGAGGAACATATCTCTTTCATATAACCCTTCTCATCTCAGTCCATGTATCTATCTCCCGCCCTTCTTCTCTCTTCATCTCTCTTTGATTTTTCTTCCACCAAACATGGGCATAGTCTGAGAATGTAGTTGCTGCTAACTTCACCTTCTGCTCTTCAGGATAATCATTGTATGAGAATGCATGTTGAATCTTCATCTCCCAGTCAACATAGGCGTCTGGGTCACTCCTGCCTTTAAAAGAGGATACATTGAGTTTTACTCCCTCAATTCTGTCTTGCCCCTCTATTCGGTTCAATCCATCATTGACCCTTCTGTTGCCACCATAAGGTCTCCCAGCATTTGGATTCATTTGGTGCTCTAGTCGTTCTATTCGCCTGTAGAGCACTTCATTATTACGGTTCAACAAACGTTGCATTTGTGTAGTCATCGCATCCAGTAACAAGCGCTGAAATCCGTCCAGTTGATGATATACACCACCATTGTCACTAGCTCCTGCCATGATTAAGGAACAAAGAATTTTGCAGTAATTTAAAAAAAATTCCAAACCTCACCACACTCTACTCACGTGTTTCTCTCTTTGATGGTAGTTCACTCGTGTTTGATGTTCTCAATATAGGCTTTTGTGTGATGTTTTCACTCTTGCCTTTTACCACTCGTGTTTCCTCTTAAGTTCCTGGATGGACCAAATTAGACACATAAGGTAATATAAAATAAAAGGAAAGACAATATAATGATCACAAACAAATTTGATTTGGGATAACAACTTGGACTTGATTTGGATAATAATATATTAGATTGGATTTGGATAACAGATTAGCTTTAATTTGGGTAACAAATATGATAACAAATAAGATATTAGATAGGATAATAGATAAGATATTAGATAGGATAACAGATAAGATATTAGATAGGATAACAGATAAGATAACAGATATGACCAGTAAACTTCAAATGTTCATAACTTTTGCTACGGTTGTCCGTTTGAGGCCCACTATATATCAAAACGCTCATAATTCAAAGGAGAATCTAGATAAGGGGATTTGGTACACGATTTTCTGCCAAAAAAGCCTCTAACTTCCTCAATTTCGTGTTCAAAGATCAAACACCCCACTTTCTTTTCTTTTTTTTTTTTCAAATTTCTGCAACTTTTTTTTTAACTTGAAATAAAACTTAAATAGATTTTTTTTTACACAAAGTCTGAACGACACACGAAACAAGAACAAGAACAAAAACGTGACAAGAACAAGAACAAGAACGAAACAAAGACACAAACAAAAAAAAATAATAGAACAAGGACAAAACACGAACCTGGACAAATTATAAAGAAAAATAATAGGATAGGATAGAACCTGTATCAAGAGCCGAAGCTCTGATACCAGATGATGTGAACCTGAGTATTAGCGGATCGTTTGATACAGGCTACGGAGATTTGGATGACGCCACTTCCAGTGCAGGAAGATAAGTCAGGGTAGACACCACTTCCGGTGAAGGAAGATAAGTCTGGGTAGACGCCACTTCCAGTGAAGGAAGATAAGTCAGGGTAGACGCCACTTCCAGTGAAGGAAGATAAGTCAGGGTAGACGCCACAAGGATTACCTTGATAAGTCTGATATTGGTTCAACAAGGAACCCAGAGAGAAACTCTCACCAAATTTTATCAAAATGCCAAAAGTTTCTTTATTCAAAACAAAAACCAATACTTATAGTGTATCTGAACAAAAAGATAAAAATAGACATGGGCCTTCTAAATAGTTTGGGCCAAAATTACAATAAATAAAAATTATAACTAAAAAACATATTTAACTTGGGTCTTCAAATTAATTTGGGCATTCAGCGACAATTAATAGTCTTGATAGTGTCTCTGCCTCTAGGCCTTCATCCTTCTCCACTTGGGCCTTCATCCTTCTCCACTCGGGGGCTTTATCCTTCTCCACTTGGGCCTTCGCCCTTCTCCACATAGGCCTTTAGCCTGTATTTGGCCAATTTTAGGATTCTCATCACCTTATGGTTATCTGCACCTTTTGTCAACCAGAGGCAAGCGAGCCTGTTGACACGTAGAGACTAACGTCATCATCTGCACCTTTTGTCAACCAGAGGCAAACGAGCCCATTGACACGCAGAGACTAACATCATCTTCTGCACCTTTGTTATTCAGAGACGTCGAGTCCGATGACATACAGAGGTAGCTTATGGTTATCCGCACCTTTTGTCAACTAGAGGCAAGCGAGCCCATTGACACGCAGAGACTAACATCGTCATCTGCACCTTTTGTCAACCAGAGGCAAGCGAGCCCGTTGACACGCAGAGACTAACGTCGTCTTCTGCACCTTTGTCATCTAGAGACGGCGAGTCCGATGACATGCGGAGATACCTTATGGTTATCCGCACCTTTTGTCAACCAAAGGCAAGCGAGCCCGTTGACGTGCAAAGACTAACATCGTCTTTTGTACCTTTGTCATCTAGAGACGGCGAGTCCGATGACATGCAGAGATACTTTTTGGTTATCCGCACCTTTGTCATCCAGAGACGGCGAGTCCGATGACATGCGGAGTTACTTTATGGTTATATGTAGCTTTCGTCAACCAAGGCGAACGAGTCTGATGATATCAGGATGATGTTGGTCGTCCGATTCTCATTATTTTGAAAATCTTTGCAGGTTTTACTTTCGTCATCCAGAGACATTCAAGTCCGGCAACGCGCAAGATTCTTCTCTGCTAGGCAGGGACGATCGAGTTCGATAGCATGAGGAAACGTCATGGTTATCCCGTTTTATCGCTTTCAAGGCACTAAAGTTTTGTTGACGCTCCTGATGCCTTTTCTATTCTTTCTGAATGATAGGTTCCGCTGTTTGGGATATTGATCGGCTGAATGATGTTCCGCTCGAAAGAAATTAGTGTCTTATCTTTACTTCCCTTTTATGACCAATAAAAGATAAGTAAAGAGGTGCAATTGTCATACCCTAATTTCATCCGGGAGTACTTGCACTTGGTCCTTGAGCCTTGTTTACTCCCTTCGGAACCCTCGAAACAAGCATCGTTGCATAATTCGTAAAGTTTCGCCACATTTCGGAAGGAAAATGAGCATTGTTGCGTAATCTGTAAAATTTCGCAACATTCTGGAAGGAAAACAAGTGTCGTTGTGTAATCCGTAAAGTTCTGCAACGTTTCGGAAAGAAATCAATAAAAAACACAAAGGGGTGTATTTAGTTAAAAGGGGGGTGCAAATAGCAATCAGGCCCACTTGGGTCTTCCTAAGGGTTCCAAAAGAAGGCGGTGCCTTCTGGTGGAAGCAACCCTGCTCGCCTGGGCGAGCTGGGCGGCAACCACCTCCCTCTTTTCTCCTATAAATAGGGGGAGGAGGGCAGAGCTAATGGGTTCAGCCCTTCTGGTATTGAGAAATCTCTCGAAATTAGTGAGAAAAATTGTTTTTGTGAAAAAAATCCAAGCCGAGGTGCTTGTGTAACGCTTTTGAGACGTTTTCGTAAGCGATTTCGTGGAGATTCTTCACCGTTCTTCATCGTTCTTCACCGTTCTTTGTTCGTTCTTCGGTCTTCAATCGGTAAGTTCTCGAAATCGAATCTTTCAATTCATTCTATGCACCCTTATTGGTCCCTACTTGTTTTGTGTACTTTTACTTTCACTACGTTTATTTTTCGTACCCTTTTTAACGAGCTTTTAACCGTTTATTTGAGTTGTTTCTCACCTAATAAATGATAAAATGAATTTCAATTGATCATTTGTGTTGTAATCTCGTTTAATCACCATTAAAATAAAATCTAACCGATCGTTCACACCGTAACCACAGTTAAACCAAAAAAAGGCAAAATAATAATAAAATAATCAAAATATCTTTGAATAAAATTAATAAGAAAAATCAATCGGACGTCTTTCGTTAGAAGTTTCCTTGAATGAATTGACTAATAACCAAAGTGAAACTAAGGCTAAAATCAACTCGCAAATCAAGCTTTGTCCGCAAAAATCACTAAAAACTGTTTTAAAGGTCCAACGCCTTATCAGTTAACATGGACCGTTCGAAAGTATAAAATCAACATGTAACTTTACCGTTTTTGCAAGAACTACGTAGGTCTGATTTCCTCATCCCAATTGAGGATATGTAGGAGCAAAAGCCCCGCCTTTGTCGACCACCCCAAGAGATCATTAATGGTCCAATGCCTTAACGTTTCTCTCCTTTCAAGAAACCAAGAGATCGTTAATGGTCCAATGCCTTAACGTTTCTCTCCTTTCAAAAACCAAGAGATCGTTAATGGTCCAACGCATTAACGTTTCTCTCCTTTCAAAATCAAAAGATCGTTTAAAGGTCAAATGCCTTAAACGACTTTTGTTCGGTTAAAATATATCTTGCGAAAAAAGATAAAAACAACTTAACCAACGTTTAGTTCTAAAAGAACTACGTAGGTCTGATTTCTTCATCGCAATTGAGGATACGTAGGAGCGAGGGAAACACCCTTGTCGACCACAAAAAGGCATAAAAAGACATAAAAAAATAAAAAAAGGGAAAAATACATAATTTTGAAGTCATATTTGCACATTTGGTTGAAGGATGTCGTCCCTTGTGATGGACGCGTGGGGTGCTAATACCTTCCCCGTACATAAAAACAACTCCCGAACCTTTCACACTTAAAGTTCGTAGACCACACCTTTTCGGTTTTTTTGACGTTTTCCTTGAATAAACGTTGGTGGCGACTCCATGCGCCTTCGTCCATTGGAAGATGCACCCGTGAGTCTCGCGTCGCCCTCCGGTCGAAGGGTAGGTTGCAACACACTGTTACAATGTTTATTTTGATACACTGGTAGAATGTTTATTTTGAAATTCTATTGTGATAACATTAGGTAATGACAAAATCAAGTTAGGTCTCTTTTTTTGTAAGGATTAACTTCATGGTTATTCATTTTTGTTTGAGTCTCATATTTTGGATAAAATACTATTACGTTAGAAAATTTAGAGCAACAGACAAATTATGTTTATTAATTAATATTATGCTTATTATTTTTTTCTGTCTAACTTATGTTTGTTTTCCTATCTTTTTTAAGTGTTTATTGTAATATTATACTTGTAACTACGATAAAGCAAGGGAGAGATGAAGATTAAATTATATTTTACCCTTAAATGAAACAAAATTTACAAACAAATTAATTTAATGGAAACTTACTGACATTTTGGTCGGGAAAGAATCTCCTCAATTTATAAAAAAAACTTCAAAATCTTAACTTAAATAAATAATAACCATTGGATTAAAATTAATAATTAGGATAAATTTTAACAAAATTTGTTGTTTTACTTCACATATTTTTTAACTCACGTTAAAAGTATCCCATGGAACATTTCTGCCTCTGTTTTCTCGTCTCTCTCTCTCTTTCCACTTTTATCTCTGTTGCATTAAGGCAGTGCCTTTTCTAACTCCAACTTCCACACAACACAAGCTCTCCAAATTCAACAACTTAGCATCGAAGGATTCAAGTCACACCAAATCTCAAACAAATAGGACTAAACCCCAACATTGGAATCCATGTGGCTGCACAAATCAAAATGCCAAATCCAACACTTTGAGTTGAAATGAAAGCATTCGCATCAACAAAGAATGGAAAACAAGTGAAGTCAATGATGTCCAAGAGGCCAAAATCTGTGCAGCAGAAAAGAGCCCTTTCAATAACACCACCAAACCAAACAACAACAGAAAGAAAAAACAAAACAACAAAAAAGGAAACTTAGAGAAGAAAGAAAAAAAAGTGATGAAGCCCAAGTCCAAGATAATAAATATATCAAAGTATGACATAAAGAAATCACTTTCAAGACCAGTAGCGACCATATATCATGAGCGTGGACAAAAGAAGAGAGAGAAGAAGTGGCAAAAATGGGAAAACATGAAATGGGTGTGCAATGTTGTTTCTAGGGATTGAGGTGGCACAACAGGTGATGCAGCAGAGATGAAAGTGGAAAGAGAGAGAGACGAGAAAACAGAGAAAGAAATGTTCCATGGGCTACTTTTAATGTGAGTTAAAAAATATTTGAACTAAAACTATAAAAGTAAATAATGAATTATTAAAATTGATCTTAACCATGAATTCTAATTCAACGGTTATTATTTGTTTAAATTGAGATTCTGCCATCTTTTATAAATTGAGGAGATCCATTTCCCATTTTGGTCTAATCTATTTGTGACATTTTCATTCCTTTGTGTCACTAGGCTCTTTCATTAACTGTAACAGACAAAAGCTAACAAATGGATGGATTTGTAGCACTTTTTTCACTTCTAGAGACTAAAATTTGAATTTTCATTGTCGGGAATGAATTTATCAGTACTCTACACATTTAAGAACGAAAATGATTATTTACCCCTTTTTAAAACACATTCTTTCTAATTAGTTAAAATTTATTAAAAATTTATAATTAGGAGAGAGAAAATTAAATATTTCATGTGACCTAAAAAAAGTTTCATTTCTACAAGGTTTCTTTATCTTAATTTCATCAAATATTTAAGGAAATTACACTCTTAGTTCTTATATATAAGACTCAATTATCTAATTCACTAAGATTAAGAAAAATGTTTAATTTACTTCATGGTAATAAATTTGTTTTAAATTTATAATTTTTTTCTAAAACTATCCTTATCATTAATACTTTTCTCTCCTAATGAGTTGTCAATCTCCTAATGAGTTGTCAATATATTATTTTTCTTCTTTTAATCAAGAATATTTCTAATATAAAAGTAATTAATGTAAAAAATATTATAGATTAAGTCTTATAAAAAATAAATACTATTTTAAATTTGGGTTTTATAAATAGAAATAGAAGACGAAAGAGTAGCTAATATAACAATAATAGAACAATGTGATGATGAGATGAGAAGAGAATAAATAGGTGTATAAACTTAAATAGATAACATTTGAGCTATAATGACTTAAAAAATAATGCCTTGAATTAATTGTCATGTTGAAGATTTTGTGGGTTAGTTATTGCTTTGCTTTAATGATAACAACTAACCAAAAAAAATGTCATTTATCGGTATGAAAGAACCTGATTGTATAAGAGAGAAAAAACAGTTGAAAGAACTAAAATCAGAGATACTCAAATTAAAAAGCCTTAAAAATATCATTGAGAAATCTTTAAAGAAAATATCATTAAAAAAGAGAGATACGAATGACGTGATTCAACAAGAACGAAACGACACCGTTTTGCAGGAAAGCACTAGAAGTGAACGCATACACTGACCAATCTTTGACCTCCCAAATTGGGCCATTTTCAAACCCTAGCCACGCATCACCGCCATCATCGTCCACCTTCCGGTAAAGAACGATCCTTAATCTCGCTCACCCCTTTCCCCTTTCTCCAATTCACCCCCCCACCCCCCCCCCCCCCCCCCTCTCTCTCTAATTTAAGATCTTTCGAAAGTTTCTCTCTGTCTTCCACCGAAACCCTAAGCACCCACAACGATAAATCGTGTGTTCTTCTACCCACCCGAAGATCGGTGGATCAATCTAAGGCCAGATCGAGGTAAACCCTACTCGATTCAGTGGTTTTTTTGTTTCTATTTTTAGTTTCCATCTTTTGGGGCAATGCAAATTCGGACCTGGTGGTGACTTGCGCAAGTTATGAAATTGGACACTTGAATTTGTCGGGTATACCCCCACTTGGTTCACTGGTTAAGATCGAGAGTTAAAGTTAGGATCTTTTTCATTTGGGTGTTGAGGTTTTTATTTATTTATTTTTTTGTTTTGTTTTTGCTTTTATTTTGCCCCTTTCTGGTTGACTAGTGGATTAGGTTTGGACAGTGATGTCTGTGAACAATAATAACCCTTCTAAGGGCATTGGGGCCTCTTCCTCATCCTTTGGTAATGCTGGAGTACCCTCCAATTCTATACCTTCAAACCCTGGATTTTCACAGTCCCAAGGACAGGCCCAGATTCCTGTTGGTTATCAAGGACAGTTTCCACTGTCCCAGGCCCATGCTATTGTCCAAGCTCAGTCCAAGGCCCAGGCCCAGGCCCAGGCCCAAGCAGCAGCTGCAGCTCATGCTCAACTCCAGGCTCATTTGCAAGCTCAGGGATTGAGTCTTAATCAGAACCAGGCTGGTGGTTTGGGGGTGTCGTCACCGTTGATTTCCACGCCGGGTAATGCGAGTGGGAAACGGATCCCTCTGAAACCCCCCATGCGGCCAGTTGGGTTTTCCCCTCCCAACAGCTTCTCCCCATTGAGACCAGTGGAGCTCACGCCTGCTGCTCGGAGGAAGAAGCAGAAGCTTCCTGAGAAACAGCTGCAAGATAAAGTGGCTGCTATTCTGCCCGAGTCTGCGCTGTATACTCAGCTTCTTGAGTTTGAGTCTCGCGTTGATGCTGCGCTTGCTAGAAAGAAGGCTGACATCCAGGAAGCGCTCAAAAACCCGCCGTGTATTCAGAAAACTCTTCGTATTTATGTATTTAATACTTTTGCTAATCAAATTCGCACAATTCCAAAGAAGCCAAATGCGGAGCTTCCAACCTGGACACTGAAGATAGTTGGGAGGATATTGGAGGATGGTGTAGACCCTGATCAGCCAGGAGTAGTTCAGAAGTCGTCTCCTTTGTATCCAAAGTTTTCAGCTTTTTTCAAAAGAGTAACTATTTCCTTGGATCAGAGACTGTATCCCGATAATCATATTATTATGTGGGAGAATGCTCGATCACCTGCTCCACATGAAGGTTTTGAAGTAAAGAGGAAAGGGGATAAAGAATTTACAGTGAACATACGGCTGGAAATGAATTATGTGCCAGAGAAGTTTAAGCTTTCACCAGCTTTGACAGAAGTTCTTGGTATTGAGGTTGATACCCGCCCGAGAATTGTTGCTGCAATCTGGCACTATGTGAAGGCTAGGAAATTGCAAAACCCAAATGACCCTTCCTACTTTCACTGTGATCAGCCTCTTCTGAAAGTATTTGGAGAAGAAAAGATGAAGTTTACAATGGTTTCACAGAAAATATCATCGCATTTGTTCCCCCCACAGCCTATACTTTTGGAGCATAAGATCAAGCTCTCGGGAAACAATCCTGCTGGTACTGCTTGTTATGATGTGATGGTTGATGTTCCTTTTCCTATTCAGAGGGAGTTGTCTGCCTTATTGGCTAACGTGGAAAAGAACAAAGAGATTGAGACATGTGATGAAGCAATATGTGGAATCATTAGAAAAATCCATGAGCACCGTAGGAGACGGGCATTTTTTCTTGGTTTTAGTCAATCGCCAGTAGAATTTATTAATGCATTGATTGAATCTCAAAGCAAGGATCTGAAACTTGTATCCGGAGAACCTAGTCGCAATGCAGAAAAAGAGCGTCGTTCAGATTTCTTCAACCAACCATGGTAAGCTTTAAGATCTATCTTAGTTTGTTTATCCCATACTGTTTTGTTTTATTCTATATTTTATATTTTATTTTATGTTTTGCTCAACTCTCTGCATGTGCTGCCTTCTTTAGTTGATATTTGCAAATTAATACATTACCATCTGTTGAACTTGGCTATGATTGACCTGCGAGAATAATAACTCAAGTCCAGATTTATATTTTACTGATTTATAGTTCCCTTAGTTTAGGGTGATGTATGATATAACTTGGACTGTTTATGTTAGTTGATTGATACACTTGAACCAACCCACAGTCACGGGAGGATTTCATTTCAAAATTCAGATGTGACTAAAAGTTGCATGTGTTTTTCTTCTGAGCAAATTAGGTGATGAAACCTCAGGAGTTGTTAGTGTAATTTACACTTTTTCCTTTTTTTGTACTTGTGACCGACAAAAGTAGTGTTCATGTGCTTTTTCTTGAATGTTACTATTATGTAAATAAATACACATCAGTTACTGTCATTGTAAAATTTCATGAATTGTTTGAAAACTTGAGCAGGGTTGAAGATGCTGTTATTCGTTACCTGAATCGCAAACCAGCTGTGGGAAGTGATGCTCCAGGAAGCACATGACACCAGTTCATATTTTAATCATTCATCATCCTTTTTGGCGATGTATCTCAAGATAAATTATACCTTGAGAATTTCTGAAGTAGCTAGTTTTCCAACTTCCATGCTTGTATTAGTGGCCGGAAGGAATGCTGCTCCATAGTGATAATATACAATATGTTGTTGTATGGGTAGTAGTGTGAGCACATTTAGTTGCAGTCTTGATAATTGCTTGTTTAGGTGATAAATGGTACCACAATTTCATGTCTCTCAGTTGTAGTCAACTGTGACGGATTCTTTGGTTACCTCATTGTTCATTTCTCCACGCAAGATGTTTTACATTATTATGAAAAATTGTATTAGGAAAGATTGATTGGTGTACAGTATCTTCAGTTGTCTTGTGACAACATAAGAGAAAACAAATGTTGCACCCTATAGGACTATTGACGTTTCATCCATATATGGGCTCTGTTGGCATTGATTTTTGGACCGTGGTACTTGCTCAATTATGAACGGTAGTCGTAGTGTTACATAAATAATTCTATAACAAGAAATTTTGGTTGCTTTTATTCTTTTACTTTGACTCAACTTCAAACAATGCACTCTACTCGAACAACCGTGAACGTAACCAAGGCATAACCAAAACCACACGAAAAAAAAATTGTCACTCAGCAGTTAGCACATCTGAAACGTTTGTTTATTTATTTATTTATTTATAGCAGTATAGCCAACTCCCACAAGTCACTATCATTCTTAAATATAAAAAATAGTTAGATTTCCATTAATGTCATGATCACATTCTATGTAACCAAGAGATGAGGAGAGAGAAAGTAGACTGAGGGAAACAAGGTGAGGTTGGGGAGTGTTCACGAGGACAAGGTATAAGGGGAATGGAAGAATCTCATCTACTTCACCAAATTCCCAAAGGCGTATTGCGAGGAACACCTATGGAGAGTATTTCAACGTTATGGAAGGCTTGGGAATCATTCATTGAGTCAGCTTGGTCCTGGTGAGTCAGTCTCTTTGACCAATTTGCAAAACGACGCTTTAATCTTGTCAAAGGAACTGGTCTCGGACACTCCTAATAGCTCATATGTGTTCTCAAAGGGAAAATCTGTCCAAGAGGATTCATGTTATTTGCAGCACCGTCACAAAGATGCAACGAAATAAAGCGTTGGAATGGCGACGTTTGGTATAATTGATATTAAAAATTCTAGTTTTGGCCTCCATTTATTGATTTCAGCTACAGAGCTATATCCTAAAGCAGCGATGGTAAGATAAACCATGGCTACCTAATCCATCCTTAAAGATGAAAAGAGATGTTAAACACTGAAACCCATCATAAAACCCTAACAAAAAAATAAAAAATGAAGATGAGAAGAGAACCGTATCAAAAACAGAAAATACAACACCAATCGAGAGAGGATTGATTCGCTTGTTCACAGACCCCCCCCCCCCCCCCCCGCCCCCCCTCTTTCCCTCAAAATCTTGAGCTAAACCTAACAAGACAAATCTATCAAAACCAAACCAATTGAGAAAAAAACAATACCATGGACAAAGCGGGTTTGGACTTAATGTTGTTCCCTTTTGCTCAGAATATAAACAAAGAGAAGAATCACTGCACAACACAATGCCCACCACAACGCATCTGGAACCCTTCTACGCTTTAGAAGACATATCATGTGTCGATGAAGTAAAGAAGAGATGAAGAGAGAGAAAAAATGTCAATGAAGGAGCTTGGGTCGATGAAGAACGAAGACGTAGAGAAGAGATGAAGAGAATGATGAATTGAAGTAGCTAAATTGAAGAAGCTCGGGTCGATGAAGCTCAGGTGGAGGTGAGTGTGAATATGCTTCAAATTTTCACAATACTTGTTTTATCTCTGTTTATACCAAATGTCATTAACTTAGGATGTCTAGTTTGGAGTTTTCATATATGTTTAATAGATTTAATGTAATTGGTTGGCTTTTTTGGTATGTAATTGAATTGTAAGAATGAAAGTGGGTCCACTTTGCATTGTGAATGGCTGTTGATTATTTGGTGCAATGTGCGTTAAATAATTCATGTCCATTTGTCATTGTTTCCATCGTGGAAGGGAGACAATTTTTCACACTCTATGTGGTACATGGATTGGTACCCTTGGTCCCATTTTATAAATATATTTTGTTGTTTAGCTGACCAAAAAAAAAATATAATTCTTAAATATGAAATGATAGTGACTTGTGGGAGTTGACCATACAGTTAAAAGTGTTCATGTGCTTATTACTTATTAAATGACATGATGAATAATTATTTTTGTTAAAAAATCAAATTTAAATAGTATTCAAACGATTCAATCTTAACTTCAGCATATTAATCAATTATTTTATTACTCACTAAAATGATATACACTACTTGACCTAAAAGTCATTTTTATTACTCACCAAAATGTCATACATCATTGAACTACTAATGACATTACCTAGTTTTGGTCACAGTTCTAAAACCGTACTTGGATCGGCAGAGACTTGGAGGCACAACCAAGTAAAGTTAATATTTGAATCAAAGGTTTTTTTTTACCCAACTACACACTCTCTCTCCTCAATATTCCCCAACTACACCAGTTTTAAAAATATTTCCCCAATTACACTTGTTTTTTTTATTGGGGAGAAAGGTCAGGGTAGGGGAATCCGACTTCCAATCGATTTTTTATTATATTTAAATTATTATTTTTAAATTTTTTCGTCAAAGTTAAGAGTCAGGGTTGGCGAACCTGACTTCTCAACTGGTGGTTCTTTTTTTTAAAAATAATTAATTATTTTTTTTAAAATATTGAGAATATTTTTGGTTTAATAATTTATTAATAGTCTTAAAATAAAAAAGGAAAAGTGATTAAAAAATAGATTAATTAAAAACACAATGAATATATAGTTATTACATCTCAATTATATTATATGAAGAAATTAAAACACTTAAATAACGGAAAATACTAACAATTAGAGAAACAAACATAACGAGCGAAACTAATCATAGTTTGAAAGGTGTTATGCAACGGACATGTCTTCTTCCAGTAGTTGGATTATTGGTTTGTTAAAAATAGCTAAAATTTCTATTGGACAAAAAATGCTTTCAATAGTTAGATTCTGCTAACACCTTTAACATGTTTTCATCGTTTTCCAACTCTATTATTTGATATTCGATTAATTTTTCTGAATATTTTATATGGTTTGGTTGTCGAAAGAACAATTGTCTAACCACCGTGATTTGTGAATTTCATAAGGGGGAACCCCTAGAGGCGCAACTTGCTTGATGACATCCTTGAGTGTTTCGATGCTACATCCAGAAGGAATTTCAAATCTTATTGGGTTTGTTCCAGTGAAGGAGTAACCCAAAAAATCACCTTGTCGTGGTATCTTCCACTTGTCGTTGTATTGCAGCATTGCATCATGATTAGAAGTAATAGTGGATTGAAGTAAGTTGAGTATACCATCGAGTGTTTTTGTTGATGGTACATAATAATTCTATAGGGCTAACACACGGGTATTGCTCATTGCACATTAACATTGTGCAAACATCATCACCCTTTTTCAATTACAGAGAATGAAAAAAGGATTGCTGACCCGCATTTATGGATGAATATCAGTAGTAGATTTCATACACAAATTGGTCATTAGTTAGGCAAAGGGTGTTGTGCATTCTACACTCTTTAGTGTCTCGAAAGAACACTTATCAGGAACTCGCATTAGTATTAGAGTAGGACATTGAAAATAAACAACAGTTTGGTTGTGTTTGGGGTTATTTATAGTTGTTTGAATATTTGCCCCGTTGATGTGCATTGGATTCTCATAAGGTTAAAATTGTATTTTTGATAGAGTCTTGTCTGGAATCCAATGTTGATTGAGACATGTCATTATTCCAATTTTGCTTTTATCGATACAGTGCACAATGTTGTCAATTTCGACTGTGATTTTACCCAGCTATCTAGTGTCCAAATCCATTATTGTTTTCAAACTTTAAATTTAAATTGTGAGTTGTCAATTCAATGTCAGTTTTGTTGGTAAAACATCTATTATTTTTTCAGAGGCTTTGATAAATTGAAAAGTGTTGTCAATTTCAAATGTCATTTTACTCTGGTAAATGGTGCACCAGACGTCCATTATTACTTTCAAACTTAAATTTAAATTGTGAGTTGTCAATTCAATGTCCGTTTTCTGTAAATAATATAGACTTGATTAATTTGCATAAATTTATAAATTTCAAGTGTTTGCAATTTAGGGAGTTATCTTTTTTTTTTGTTATTTTCGTTGTTAACATAAACTGAAAAAATGATTTATTTCATTACATAATGTAAGTACTACTAACAACAACAATGGAGCGAAGTAGGCAATGCAAATTCGCAATGACATAATGTTAAAGCAAGGAACACCGAAATAACACACCATAGGAAAATCTCAAAGCACAAACAACTAACAATGGATCATTCCCAGATTACCAACCTCGTTTGAATATTGGTTTGTGAGAAGGAGACATGTTACTATCACTATCACCATCACTGCCATGGTCTTTGACCTAGCAATTTGCACTACTCTCGTTTTCATCTAATAGGTCCTCAAGATTGGAGGTTGAGTCATGTTAGTTGTTTGGTTGGATATTGTTGTTACAAATTATGGCAAACAACTCCATAAATAGTAGTATTCGATTGTTGTAAAAAATGTTAAACGTTTGTTGAACATCATGATTATCTCCCAGATTAAAACATGTGTACATATGTGGTTGTCCTGGCTCAAATATGGGACATTGAAAGTGGAGATGTTGGATATGATGGTGCGGTTCAATGTTTATTTTTTGTTGAACAAATCCAACCAATTTGTGTAAGGGTTATGGCCTTGTTGGCCATGAAAGTTTTTGTATTGTTACTAATGAAGGTGGTGCCCTCATTAGTGTTGGAAATTTGGCTGTTGTAGTAAACACAAACATATGCATTTGGGTGACACATAGTGGTAGGTGTTTAGATGAATATTTGAAAGTTATACAAATGTCTTTAGCTGGTAGTGGTATTTATAGAATTTTTCAGTTGCGTGCATATGTTCATTGTGCAGTCACATGCACTGGTAAATGGCATTTGAGTCTATGTAGCACATGGCCTCGAGATGCGATAAGGGTCAGTGCGTTGAGCAGTAACAAAAAAATAGCTTGAATCATTCACACAAGCTTTTGTATGTTGCGTGCAGGTGTTCACTGTGTAATCACATGCACTGGTAATTGACATGCGAGCTTGGCCAACACATGGCCTTGAGATGCGATAAGGGTCAGTGCGTTGAGCAGTAATAATAAGAAAACAACTTGAATCATTCACACGAAATTTTTGGATTATTTGACATGAATACTATGAAATAAATTTGTCACAAATATTTCAAGGGTAAAAAATATAGTTTTTTTTCCTATTAATTTGAGGTCCATTTTTATTAAATTGTTACACGATATATCTTTTTTTGGATTCTTTGATGTGAAAACTATGAAATAAATTTGTCATAGATATTTTTAATGTATTGGAGATAAATTTTATAAATTGCATAACATGCCCACTTAAACATTGTTTTAAGGGTAAAAAAAATAGTTTTTTTTGCTATTAATTTGAGGTCCTTCTTGATGAAACTGTTACACGATATATATTTTTTGGATTCCTTGATGTGAAAACTATGAAATAAATTTGTCATAAATATTTTTAATGTATTGGAGATAAATTTTATAAATTGCATAACATGGCCACTTAAACATAACATAACATGGTATGTCCACTTTAACATAATTTTGAAAACTACATTAGAAGGGTACTTAAACATAGTTGATCCATTATCCCAACATTTATACTTCAATTATGTTGCAAATTTCTTCTCTCATGTATCATTGGTTCTTCTTCATGATGATGATGATGTTGTTTTATCTCTGGGTTTTCATTGTGGGTTGCTACAGCTGAAGAACTTTGTCCTTGCTCTCCAAACGAATATGGTGCATCAAACTATTGTAAAGAAGCTAAATATGATGTCGTAAAATTTGGGGTATTTAAATCGACACCAAATAAATTGGTCATCCATTCATGGTTAGTTGCATTGATTGACTCGTGAATCTAACCAAAAGTTTGATGAACAGGTGATGGAGTACAAAACATTGGCTGAGGACGTGGAACTGATAAATGTGTTTCTTCAATGGTTGTCCCTACAACATTATGGGTAATTATCTTGCGTTGATCATTTAGTTGTTGTGCAATAGACAAGAACAAAATAGTGTTTTACCTATACCATTCCATATACTCTGGTGTACGTGTCACTGACCCTTCAACCCATTGTCCAATTAAAACATCATTGTGTTTGTTTTTCCATATATTAATCCACCCTGCATGATATTCCATTCAGCCATTGTAATGATTACCTTGCATGTCAATCTGGTGAAGTCGATCAAGATTCATGAGATCTACAGGGATATCTTGATGTATTCCAAATTGTAGCTTCACCTGATTTGTTTGATGCCATTCCACGATGGGAAAACAAATAATTGCAGTACATGCAAACCAAATGTCCCTGCATCTGTATGCATGTCTTGGTGTGTGTTCTCCAAATTCTCTATATAGGACCCAGGAAAACTAAAATATATGTTAACAATGCAACATTAGTAAATGTTAATATGTACATATTAATGGTGTGATTAATGATAGTAATATACCTGATGGCTCTCCATATGATCTATACGAAATGTATACCTGGCCAAGTCACTCCATCTAAAATGTAAATGAAACAAAACCACTATTCATTGTAATGTTATAATGCGCATAATTGAAATTAAAAATTTTGATTTCATTATTTGTAATAACCTTTTAGCGAGTGGATAAGTTGTTTCGGGTTGTGAGACTTTTAGTGCAATAAAAGGCATGTGGTACCAAGCCATGACTGCAATAGTATGGCACAACCACCCATAATTCTACCAACCTCCGATGATGTCTAACACAGTTCTTTGTAAATGTTTGCTAAACAAGGAGATCCCCAACTATATTTTTTTATGTTGTCAAAATTGTTCAAGCCCGACAAGTGCACCGGATCGCACAAGTAGTATAAAACGGTAAGAACCGAGTATCGAACTCTTGGGGAGCTTGTGTTACTTGGTAAAACTATATTCAGTGAATAGGTGTCTAATCTGAAAAGATATGTGTGGACTATGAACAAGTATCTAAACTAACTATTAAAAGGAAAATCACATGAGTAATGATGTGTAAAGACAAGTAGACAACATGTTGGTCTTCCTTTTAGGTGCCTGATGTTATAAGGATATTCTCTACTTAACAATGCTTATGTGTTCTATGGTGTCTCCCGAAATGCTAAACCTCGATTCCTCATGATAGTCTAGCCTAATCCTGATCAAGCATTGTTCTCAGATTCCTCTTGTTGGACTAAACTTGACCAGAACCGCATTAAGACAAACATACAAACAACTAGGTTACCGTACCCCGATCCTTCGTGATAATACGATAAATAGCCCCGTCCTATCAAGTTCTAAGAATCAAACCAGTTTGCACTGTTGAATGATCCTAACAAAGCATGCATCTAAAAGATCAAGGCAAAAGCACACTGAAATTACGTACTGATAGCACATAGAACACATAAAACATCATTAAATAGATATACAGGTATTTACATCACGTACCTACAAGGAAGCACCAACAGAGGATTTAGCTCTCCATATCTGGGAAGCTTCCTTTACAAAAAAATGAAGAGAAAAATGAAGGATTGAAGAAATACAAGTAGTGGAGATGTCTCCTCCACCTCTAGAACCTCACAATCACTCCAGACTCATCTCATGCTCTCAAGATGGCTTCCGCTTCATGCTCAGTTCTCTGCTAGTCTTCGCACAGCAAAAGCTCTCAAAACTCTCTGGAACTTGGACCTTTCTCTCTTTAGAAATCTCTAAACATGAAAAAGCTTCAAGAATTTCCCAAACTCCCCTCTCCATTTTTGGTTTCAGGCTTAAATAGGTGGCCTTGTTGGTGCTTGCGCGCTTAGCACAACTCTGGCTCGCTTAGCGCGCATTAGTGAATTTCAGCTTAGCGCATGTCTTCTCGCTCAGCGGATGGACTCAAGTGATGCGCTTAGCATGATGATACCTCGCTCAACGAACATGCACAACTCATCCTTCTTCCAGATTCTTCCTCGCGCTCAGTCAAAGGAGTGTTGTGCTTAGCGGATGGCTCGCTGAGCCGGCAGATTGGCTTAGCGAGCATATCAAAATTAGCAGTTCACAAACTTGCCTAATTAGCCTGAAATTGAGAGGAAATGATTATTAAATACACAAAATGGGAGTACTAATTATTTTATTACCTATCTTTAACAAAAAGTAATTACAACATTACAAAATAACCATAAATTGGAGGAGTTTGATACAATTTACACAGGTTTCTTACACAAAAGTTAGTCATATTCATTGACTAACAACTCCCCCAAATTTACAGTTTTGCTTGTCCTCAAGCAAATAAAGAACAATTCACTGGTCCCCAAGTGACAATAATATGCAGTAGTTATGTACAAAGGTGTATGATAAAAGAATGAAGCAAAATGCCCTCATCACTTGTCTTTCACAAAATATGCAGTCATTCAAAGAGAAGAATAAAAATGTAGCCTATACAATTAGATGAAGTTAGGCATAAGACAAATATCAAGGAAAGTAGCTTAAACCACAGTCTCACGGCTACTGTTTCACTCAAGCACAAGTGTTTAAGCTATTCATCAATAACAACTAGCAAGAGGTCCAATCTTTGAACTTCATCTCAAGCCATAAAGTCAGAAATGCATAAACAGAATCAGAAGGACTTTCACAGGCTTGTAGTGAGGCTTGGTTACAAAAATAATTGGTTTTTCTAGGATTCAAAGGCTTAGATTCTAAGAGAGCATAATTTCTAGACTTATCCAAATATTCTTTTCAATACAATTAGCTTACTCACTAGCCTTTCATATTAATTTGCATTTGACCTTATTACAACAACACACATTTTCTTTGATTGCTTTTTTTTTTTTTTTAACACAACTTATTTGTTGTGTGTGTTGATGTGCTTTACCTTTTACTTTACATCCTGGTTAATTCCCCCAAATTTGGGGCAAATTGCCTTGAACCATCTGCTCTCCTAGAATCCAAGCAAGGTATCAGGAGATATTAATTCAAGTTTAGGGTTCAATTTTGAAAATGTAATTTAGCTCACAAAGGGTGCAAAGGATACAATTATAATCCAAGGTAAGCTTTTTGGTCAATTAGCTTGTATATACAATCATGGCCTTCATCATGTCCTCATTCATACATTTCATTCTAAATTTCAGAGATTGATGGAAAGACTATTACTCAAAGCTAGTCGTTCACTCACAGTTTCAGATCACACTCTCACTGATTATGGTTCAAGCTTTTCTTTCTCAATCAATCTGTCTACTGACTAACAATTCTAATTGGAAGTTCACATTCTTGTTCTTCCTTTGTCTAACATACATACTTGCTCAAACTTATGAAAAGAAACACAAACTCCATCACAATCATGCATTCAATCCAAAATCAATTCATAACACCAATTTTCACAAAAAGGATAAAAGTGTTTCACTGCATAATCATGACAGTCAAGTTAAACTATTCCATATGCTTCAAAACAAACATACCAACTATTCACAAAAAGTATAAGTGTATAATTATAAACAGAAACCAAAATTACTCAAAACAATGTACTGAACTAATATAGTTATAATCATTATCCAAAAAGCAAAATAATTAGGAATTTAAAAGTCCTGAGATAGATCCTGTGTATCCTGAGTCTGAGCCTCCTCCTCATCTATCAGATGGAAAAACAAGGGAATCAGAGAGATCAATAGCTTCTCCAGATAAGGAATCAGAAAGATCAGCAGCTTCTCCAACTGGGGAATCAGAGAGAGCAACAACTTCTCCAAATAAGGAATCAGAAAGATCAGCAACTTCTCCAACTGGGGAATCGAGGGGAGCAGCAGCTTCTCCATATGGGGAATCGGAGATGATAATAAGAGGTGGAGATTGGGGAACTACTTCAAGCTCAAGAGAAAGTGGATTCACCACTGGAGATTGTGTATCAGCTGGCACTGGTTCAACCCGTGCAGGTGTGGGCTTAGGAGGAGTAGCCTCGTTGGGTCTCACCATTGAAGGTAGAGCTCCAGGCCATGCTACTTACTCATGAAACTACTCTATAGTCATAATTGTTGGATCGAGTGACCTCAGAATAATTAAGAAGGGGGGTTGAATTAATTATTCCTAAACCTTTACTAATTAAAAAATTACTCTTCTAAGGCTTTTACTTATGTTGTTAAGAGAATAAGGAGTAGAAGAGAAACTTAACCAAAAGTAAAAGCGGAAATTAAAATGCATAGCGGAAAGTAAAAGAGTAGGGAAGAAGGAGACAAACACACAAGAGTTTTTATACTGGTTCGGCAACAACCTGTGCCTACATCCAGTCCCCAAGCGACCTGCGGTCCTTGAAATTTCTTTCAACCTTGTAAAAATCCTTTTACAAGCAAAGATCCACAAGGGATGTACCCTTCCTTGTTCTCTTTGAACCTAATGGATGTACCCTCCACTAGAACTGATCCACAAGAGATGTACCCTCTCTTGTTCTCAGTCAACAACCTAAGTAGATGTACCCTCTACTTGTACCACAAAGGATGTACCCTCCAATGTGTTCAGACAAAGATCTCAGGTGGTTAAACCTTTGATACTTTGTGAATGGGGATACAAAAGAATTCTCAGGCGGTTAGTCCTTTGAAAACTTTTGTATAAGGGAAAGGGAAGAATCAAAAGAATTCTCAGACTGTGTCGTTTTGAATTCTTTGACAAGGGAGAAGGGAGACACAAAAGAATTCAGGCGGTTAGTCCTTGGCGAATTCTTTTTGGCAAAGGGAGAAGAGATGAAAAGAATAAATAGCACAAGCTTTCAAGGTTTAGAAAACTAGAAAACTTTGGAAAGCTTTTGGCACAAAGAAGAAGAAGTTCAAAGAGATTCAAGGCTTGTAAAGGATTGTAATGAATTGAATGGATTGATAGAAAGGCTGATAGAAAATGCAAAACAAAGCCTTGCTTTTATAGACTCTTCATGTCTGGTCAAGAGGACCATTTAGAAGAGTTATAACTTTTATAAAAACTTAAAACCAATTCGAAAAAGTCAAAAACCATTTGAAAAGTTACATCTTTTGATTTATTCAGAAACAATCACTGGTAATCGATTACCAAATCAGTGTAATCGATTACACAAAGCTTTTATGTGAAAGGATGTGACTCTTCACTTTTGAATTTGAATTTCAACGTTCAAAGGCACTGGTAATCGATTACCAAAATATTGTAATTGATTACAGCTTTTTGAAATCAATTGGAACGTTGTAAATTCATTTGAAAACTTTTTCAAATCCATTTTGCTATTGGTAATCGATTACAACAATCTGGTAATCGATTACCAAAGAGTAAAAACTCTTTGGTAAACATGTTTTGAGAAAAATCCATGTGCTACTCAGTTTTTGAAAAAACCTTTTCATACTTATCTTGATTCTTGAATCTTGAGTCTTGAATCTTGATCTTGATTCTTGAAGCTTGATCCTTGAATCTTGATTCTTGAATTCAACTTTCTTCTTGAATCTTTAAGTGTTCTTCAACTTTCCTCTTGAATCTTGAAGTATTCTTGATTCTATCTTGAACATCTTGAACTCATTATTTGATTGACCTTTGAGCTTTTTGTCATCACCTTTGTAATCATCAAAACATCTTTGAATCAATCTTGATTCATCATAAAGCTTTGCTTCTACAATAATTAGTTTTTGGTGAGCCAATTCTCGCAAGCTGTGCATGATAATAACTTGTCCTTGGAATAAGCTCTGTAGCATAGGGACTAAGGTTTGGGAGCTCTAAACATCCGGTCCTATTGTTGTTGATGGAGGAGCTGGAATGGATGATGAAGGGATGTCATCTGCTCTGGCCCTTTTTCTCGATGCCATCTGTAACTAAAAAGAACTCAAAATTCCTTAGACCTAATTTATTCAAGTTTAAAAGTAGAAATAAAGGCTGAAATTAACGATGGGCGCTTAGCGGGATAAAGCTCGCTCAACGTGCCCTCAAAAATCTAACACATCGGCTTAGCGAAACAACGTGCACTTTAGCCTAATCAACGCCGCAAAAGATATGTGCTAAGCTCAGCATAGCGGCACTTAGCGGACCAATAATTTCAGAAAATTCACTAAGTATGAGAGCTTAGCGAGCCGGGCTCGCTTAGCCCAATGCCTGCCGCAAAGAAATAAGCTTAGCCCAGATAGGCTCGGCTTAGCGCGCGACTTTCAACAAATTTTTTTTTGACTAAGTTACCTGGGCTTAGCAAATCAGCCCCGCTTAGCCATAGGCAACTCATCAGGGAGATGAATGTTCTTCTCCAAAAGATGAACTTGCTTAGCGTGGTAGGCGTGCTTAGCAAGTTTGTCCAAAAATGCATATATTTAATAAATTTTGATGAACTCGCTTAGCGCAGCATGCGCGCTTAGCGAATTCATCGTGTTTTTCAGAAAAAATGCAGAAAACACAATTTGTTTTCTTCCATTTTTGAGCCTCTAAAAGGCATATCAAACATGCAAACCCGTCAAAACTATCTACACAGCACAATCATTCACAAAATCCTAATCTTGCACTAATCTAAAAACATTCAAACCCTAGCAATCAAAATCTAAATCTATGGTTTTCTAACCTAAGGTTCAACAAAATAAAAGAGAAAGAAAAAGGAATGAGGAACTTACTTGGATTGTTGTGTGTTGAAGATGCGTAGAAGATGCAAAAAGAAAGCAAGAATGCAGGTTGCACAAATTTGGGCGAGAGAGAAAATGCAGGATATGCTTTGAGAATCTTTGGAAAATGTGAGTGTAATTGATGTTACACTCCCTTAAGCAATTTTTGACCCTCTCGCTTAGCGAACTGCAGTGCTAAGCGAGCCTGAGAGACTTTTGTGTAGAAGCAAGCTTCATGATGAATCAAGATTGATTCAAAGAAGTTTTGATGATGACAAAGGTAATGACAAAAAGCTCAAAGATCAAGAACACTTCATGATAACAAAGATGAAGATCTCAAAGAATCAAGAATCAAGATTCAAGGTTCAAGTTCCAAGAATCAAGATCAAGATTCAAGACTCAAGATTCAAGAATCAAGAGAAGACTTAATCAAGATAAGTATGAAAAAGTTTTTTCAAAAACTGAGTAGCACATGGATTTTTCTCAAAACCTGTTTACCAAAGACTTTTTACTCTCTGGTAATCGATTACCAGATTATTGTAATCGATTACCAGTAGCAAAATGGATTTGAAAAAGTTTTCAACTGAATTTACAACGTTCCAATTGATTTGAAAAAGCTGTAATCGTTTACAATGTTTGGGTAATAGATTGCCAGTGCCTTTGAACATTGAAATTCAAATTCAAATGTGAAGAGTCACATCCTTTCACATAAAAGCTTTGTGTAATCGATTACACTGATTTGGTAATCAATTACCAGTGATTGTTTCTGAATAAATCAAAAGATGTAACTCTTCAAATGGTTTTTGACTTTTTCAAATTGGTTTTAAGTTTTTCTAAAAGTTATAACTCTTCTAAATGGTCCTCTTGACCAGACATGAAGAGTATATAAAAGCAAGACTTTGTTTTGCATTTTTAATAAAATCTTTCTAACAATCCAATCAATTCATTACAATCCTTTACAAGCCTTAAATCTCTTTGAACTTCTTCTTCTTCTTTCTGCCAAAAGCTTTCCAAAGTTTTCTATTTTTCTAAACCTTGAAAACTTGTGCTATTCATTCTTTTCATCTCTTCTCCCTTTGCCAAAAAGAATTCGCCAAGGACTAACCGCCTGAATTCTTTTTGTGTCTCTCTTCTCCCTTTTCCAAAAGAAAAAAGGACTAACCGCCTGAATTCTTTTGTGTCTCCCTTCTCCCTTGTCAAAGAATTCAAAACGACACAGTCTGAGAATTCTTTTGATTCTTCCCTTTCCCATATACAAAAGATTTCAAAGGACTAACCGCCTGAGAATTCTTTTGTATCCCCATTCACAAAGTTTCAAAGGTTTAACCGCCTGAGATCTTTGTCTTAACACATTGGAGGGTTCATCCTTTGTGGTACAAGTAGAGGGTACATCTACTTGGGTTGTTGACTGAGAACAAGAGAGGGTACATCTCTTGTGGATCAGTTCTAGTGGAGGGTACATCCACTAGGTTCAAAGAGAACAAGGGAGGGTAGATCCCTTGTGGATCTTTGCTTGTAAAAGGATTTTTACAAGGTTGAAAGAAATCTTAAGGACCGCAGGTCGCTTGGGGACTGGATGTAGGCACGGGTTGTTGCCGAACCAGTATAAAAACTCTTGTGTGTTTGTCTCCTTCTTCCCTACTCTTTTACTTTCCGCTGTGCATTTTAATATCCGCTTTTATTTTGGTTAAGTTTCTCTTCTACTTCTTATTCTCTTAACAACATAGTAAAAGCCTTAGAAGAGTAATTTTTTAATTAGTAAAGGTTTAGGAATAATTAATTCAACCCCCTTCTTAATTATTCTGAGGCCACTCGATCCAACAGTTTGGCTTCTCAAAGCGGTTTGCTTAGCGGATATGCGCACTTTGCCCAAGTTTGAAATTCAAAATCTGAGTTTTTATTTTATTTTAGTTGGGCTTAGCGCACAGAACATGCACTTAGCGAATTCTGTAGGTCATAAAACCTGCAACTCTCACTGAGCCTAGCTCTAGGCCGGATTATGATGCAATCCTACTCCGCAAGGGCATTGGATAGAAAAACTCCAAGTAGATTGGGCCAGAGATGCAAGAGAAGGCCCTAGGGTTCTTATGAGCCTTAGGGTAGATTTCGGGCCCATGGGCTAAGTACGAGCCCGCTTATCTTTGTAAATATTAGATTAAGGTTTCATTATTTTTGGGCCTTGTATTTAGGGCTCCATAATGTAGGTAGGGTACCCTAGAAATATAGGATTTTTCAGCCCTTGTATTTTAGGGCACCTAGACTAGTTTTTGTATTAGGGGTAGTTTTGTAATTTCACATGCACTAAGTGGATATTTGATGTGTGTGGTTGGAAATAAATTTAATTGAATTGGTAGAAGCCCAATCCAATTAAATTTTAGAGGGGGAGGTGAGCATTTGCTTACTACACCCCATTGCCACATCATATAGTCACACTTTGTGCATGTCCTTCATGCTTTTCATGCCTCATGACACCTAAGCACACTTAGTGGAGAATCTTGGAATTGATCTTGGATTAGTGGGCTGAACCATAACTAAAATTCACTAATCATAATTAGTGAAATTTTGGCTCCAAAGTTTGGCTCCACAAATTCAATTTCAAATTCAAGTGAAATTTGAATTTCCCTCCAATTTTGTGTGACACTTAGGCTATAAATAGAGGTCATGTGTGTGCATTTTTTTCAACTTTGATGATTTGAATATTAAACTTCAGATTTCAAAGCTCATTTAGAGCATAAAATTTCGTGCTCTTCTCTCCCTCTCCCTTCATTCATCTCATTCTTCCTCCAAGCTCTTATCCATGGCCTCCTATGGTGGTGAGCTTCTTCTAGACTCATCTTCTCCTTGAAGTGGCGTCTCCTCTCTCTCTCCCTTTCTCCATTCCGCTGCCATTCATCTTCCAAGAAGCAAAGGAATCCATTGATGAAGAAGATCCTAGGCCTACAAGCTCCAATGGAGCTTGCATCATGTGGTATCAAGAGCATCTTCATCTAGGTGATGTTCTTTTGCTTCCTCTATCTTTTTGTTCGGTGAATTCTCTTTAATTCCTTGTTCTTCATCTTATTCTCCATGTATATCCTCCATTGTCTTGTGGTTTGGTGCTGTTTAGAGTAGATTCAAAAAAAAATAAACCGATTAAATCTTAGATCTACACTTGTTCTTGCATTTCTATGGTTCAAATTTTGTAGATCTACTCTTGAATCTTGTTTTGGTGTTGATTTTAGGTTCTATCAATTTTCATTCATAATATTCTTGTTCTGAACCTTTAGATCTAAATTTTGTTCCAAAATATTGATTAGAAAAAAAAAACACAAAAATCTAAGTGTAAATCACTTAATCCATGTTGTCTTAGAGTCATGTTTAGTCATAGTAATTGTCACATTATGTTCTAAGTTTGTGTTGAATTTTATTTTGTTGATTGAATTATAGATACATTTGTTCATGTATTCTTGTCATTCTTAGCCTATCTTTTGAATTTTGAGTCTAATTCATGCATGTTATTTAGTTCATAACATGTTCTAAATCAATTCCTAGAAGTAGTCTTGTTCTTGAACTTTTTTTTTTGCTTTCTAAGTTTCCTACATGATGCCTATGATGAAGTTGAGTTGTGGTGCTGAGTTGTGGCTGGATTTGTGAATCAAAATAAGTCTTAAGCTCTCTTTAATTGTGTTATTCAAGATAATTGAGCATAAGCAAACACAAATTGTAACTATCCAAGCCTTAAGCAACATAAACACTACTCTTGATTTCTAGGCTGAAATCGCTGGTGCTGGCAGCTTGAACATACGAACTTGTATAAATTACTGGGAATTGGTAACTACGTTTTTTGAGCTGAAACTTTTACTGAATTTTCTAGACATCTGGACCAAAATTATAAAAAAAGAATCAAGCGATTTGGATTAAAGGAAAAAATAATAAAAATCTCACAAGTTGGCAGAAAAATCAGTGTCCAGGAAAAAAAAAAAAGGAAAGTGAAAGGAAAGTGTGCTTGTTGTTTTGGCTCAAAATTTGTTCTATAATTGGTGCATATTTTATACCAATCCTAGTTCTGAAATTTCAATTGAACATTATTGTGAAAACAAGTGCCAAAACTAGAGGTTTCTTGAGTCTTTTTTTTTAGAGTTTTTCTACTCTACTCTAGAGCCATTCTAGGTTTCTCTTTGAGTCCTAGCTTGCTTTTTGTGCTTTTCATTGCTTTAATTGTTGAATAATCCTTGGAAATTTGTCTTGTTAAAACTCTATTGGTTTAGCTTTCATTTCATTTTTTTTTGTCTTTGGTTATTGCTTGTCTCTTTGTTTCCTTGCTTGTGAGTTGCCATATAGGGAATTGGAAAGGAGGATTGGTGCCATATCTTGAAGAATTTGAGTCAAGAAGCAAGGGGCCAACCACCTTAAGAGCTATTGGACTAAGAAGCACTCCAAATTGAGTGAAACACTAAAGAGAGAATAGCCACCACAATTGAGGACTTTTTTCTTTGTAATTTTGTAATTGGCAATTTGCTTTGCTTTCAAATTTTGTAACAAAAAGGCCTTTCATTGGAAGTAAGTTGGGAGCCTCCGCTAGGTCACCCTACTTCCATTTGTGTGTAATAATTTTAGGCAATTTCCCCTTAGGATAGTGAGTGTTTTGTTGGGAACCTTAAATGAGGTCATCCAAACACTCTTAGGATCCGCCTAGTTTGCATTTCTTGCACTTTAATTTCTTGCTTATTTTCATAGCTTATTTCCTTTACCCTCCATTGTCAAACTGCCTAGATAGCTTGCCTTTTACTAATTAGTTTTTACCTTATCTTTCACACCTCTTTTAGTGTTTATTTTGGCTAGTTTCAACCATAGTTTATTTTACCTTTTGTTTTCAAACCCCCAACAAGAAAGAACCATAACTTAGGAACCAACATGAGTCTTCATTCTTCATCTAGTGTTAATGGTGAGGGTTCTACTCCTAAGGACCCCTTGTATAAGATATTAGATGAGTTGAGATCCCTTAAGTTGTGGAAAGAAAAACAAGAGAGAAAAGAAAAAGGTAAAAAAAGAGTGGAAGAAATAAGTCAAGATGAAAGAAAGAAAATAAGAGAGGAAGAAAGAAGAAAAATAATGAAAGAAATGAAAAGAGAAAAACACGTCTCCTATAGTAGTCATAACTCTTGCAAGAGCCTAAGTGAAGAACTTCGTGACTATTATGAAGGAAGGCATAGGTCACATCTTAGACCTCACTCCCATAGGAGAGAAAATGAAAGAAAGCCTCAAGAGGTTAACATTAAACTCCCATACTTCCATGGGAAGGACAATGTAGAGGCCAATTTAGATTGGGAAATAAGGGTAGAGCAACAACTTAAAAGGAAGTCTACTTCAAAATCTTATGGCTCTCACTCTTATCCAAAGAAAGACCAAGGTCAAGGAATCTTAGGGGTGAGACCTTCTAAGCCCAAAGATGATAAGGGGAAAACAATAGAAAAGCAACCCCTTAAGGCTAGTATGCAAGAGAAGACTAGCTCCATGAAGTGCTTTAAATGTCTTGGAAGAGGACACATTACTTCTCAATGCCCCACCAAGAAAACCATGATTATGAGGGGCCAAGACATTTATAGTAGCCAAGATGAGGCTACTACTTCACCTTCCTCTAGTAAAAGTGAAGAAGCAAAAGGGGAAGAATCTAGTGAAGAGATCTACCCCCAAGAAGAAGGACAACCTTTAATGGTTAAGGAGGAGTGTAAGGAGGTAAGTGTCTCCTCCAAGAGGTTAGCTAAGAAGGAAAGACATTTTGAAATAAAGACAAATATTAAAGAAATTTCCCTTCTTAGACAACCTCCACATTTTCTCCTTTGTAAAAAGATACTTGTTAGCATTGCCACATCTCTTAGGCTTGAGTTTATTCCTCAAGTAAAGGAGTTGTTGGATGAGGGTTTGGTTCGCAAGAGATTAAATCCTTGTGCTTTGTTGGTGCCCAAAATAGGTATTATTAGGCACCAAATCCCTAAAATAGGTGGTGTGATGAATGCTTTGGGTGGTGCAACACTCTTTTGTAAAATTACTCATGCACCCAACATCTTCATGATTTGTGTACATAGGGACTCATTAGGTAGGTTTGTTCTTATTTTTAGTTTCAATACAAACTTAGGCACACATATGGGACACCTTAGGTTTGTCATACTTTTTGGTAGGAATAATCAACATGAAAATACAGAAAAAGGTATGTTCTATTGCTTTACTTTTCTTAATTTTTTTAAATTGTGATCAAAGGGTTCCCATGAACCCTAAGAGAATAAAGGTCATTCCTGAGTGGCCCGCTCCACCAAGTGTAAGAAAAATTTGGGGCTTCCAAGACTTAACAAACTTTTACAAAAGGTTTGCCCCATATTTTTCTATACTTGTAGCACCACTCATTGAGTTGGTGAGGAACCATGTTCCTTCATGGGAAGATGCCCCGGAAATGAGTTTTCAGACCTTACCTTACTTCAACATACTAAACACCACTAATACATATGTTTTTGTTCTTTTTACAGGTGTTAAGGGAAGGAGCCCAGAGTATCAAGAACCTCAGGATTTGAGGTCAAATCCTTTTCAAGGGGGAGGGAATGATGCAATCCTACTCCGCAAGGGCATTGGATAGAAAAACTCCAAGTAGATTGGGCCAGAGATGCAAGAGAAGGCCCTAGGGTTCTTATGAGCCTTAGGGTAGATTTCGGGCCCATGGGCTAAGTACGAGCCCGCTTATCTTTGTAAATATTAGATTAAGGTTTCATTATTTTTGGGCCTTGTATTTAGGGCTCCATAATGTAGGTAGGGTACCCTAGAAATATAGGATTTTTCAGCCCTTGTATTTTAGGGCACCTAGACTAGTTTTTGTATTAGGGGTAGTTTTGTAATTTCACATGCACTAAGTGGATATTTGATGTGTGTGGTTGGAAATAAATTTAATTGAATTGGTAGAAGCCCAATCCAATTAAATTTTAGAGGGGGAGGTGAGCATTTGCTTACTACACCCCATTGCCACATCATATAGTCACACTTTGTGCATGTCCTTCATGCTTTTCATGCCTCATGACACCTAAGCACACTTAGTGGAGAATCTTGGAATTGATCTTGGATTAGTGGGCTGAACCATAACTAAAATTCACTAATCATAATTAGTGAAATTTTGGCTCCAAAGTTTGGCTCCACAAATTCAATTTCAAATTCAAGTGAAATTTGAATTTCCCTCCAATTTTGTGTGACACTTAGGCTATAAATAGAGGTCATGTGTGTGCATTTTTTTCAACTTTGATGATTTGAATATTAAACTTCAGATTTCAAAGCTCATTTAGAGCATAAAATTTCGTGCTCTTCTCTCCCTCTCCCTTCATTCATCTCATTCTTCCTCCAAGCTCTTATCCATGGCCTCCTATGGTGGTGAGCTTCTTCTAGACTCATCTTCTCCTTGAAGTGGCGTCTCCTCTCTCTCTCCCTTTCTCCATTCCGCTGCCATTCATCTTCCAAGAAGCAAAGGAATCCATTGATGAAGAAGATCCTAGGCCTACAAGCTCCAATGGAGCTTGCATCAGATTAACTAAAATAATGCATCTTAAATACAGAGGGGCATGCTCTTAGCAGAAGATGATTCGCTTAGCGCTGACATGGCCGCAAGGAATTAGGCTTAGTTGGCATGAGTGGCGCTTAGCTCAATGAAACCCAGTTCTGGCTGCAAGGAAATGAGCTTAGCAGTGACGTGTCGCACTTAGCCATTGAATACGATGCGCTCAGCGAGCATGCCATCACTTAGCTGAACCAAATCAGCCTGAGATGCAAGGGTTGAGCGCTAAGCGCTACAGGCACTCCGCTTAGCGCATGACAAAAAATGCGCACGAGGCTTGCGCTTAGCATAAGGACTGTTTTCAGAAAAAAAATTTCTAAGTTATTTTTCAGTCCCTTCCTTAAGAAATTGAAACCCTTGTATCTATCCTTCAAAAACAAGCTGATATACCCCAATGTAATGATTATAAAGCAAGTTCCACATTATACAATACATAAATGAAAAGAAAAGCAGAAATTAGCGAAGATTAGAACTAGGTTGCCTCCCAGGAAGTGCTTCTTTAACGTCATTAGCTTAACGCTTTTACCTCAATGGGTGTTCATGTTTTGGCTCGTACTTTCAGAGCCTCCTTACCCACTTTCATTACCTGTAAGCAAACATTTTGTTCTGGAGCAGGCTTGTCTTCAGCAAATAAATCAAAATCAATTTTCTGCTCTTCAAAGCCCAGCTCCAGCTTCTTTCTCCCCATATCAACAATGCAACTTGCAGTTAACATGAATGGCCTTCCCAATATTACAGGGATGTCATTATCTTCACAGATATCCATTACCACAAAGTCTTCCGGGAAGATAAAATGTTTTACTCTGACCAACACATCTTCAATTACTCCATATGGTCTGGTAATGGAGCGGTCAACAAGTTGCAAAGTCATCCTAGTGGGCATGATCTCCAACTCTCCCAACCTTCTACACATGGAGAGTGGCATTAAGTTAATACTAGCTCCCAGATCAATAAGTGTCTTTCCCATAGTGACTTCTCCAATTGAACAAGAAATGGTTACACTCCCATGGTCTTTATGCTTGGGTGAAAGGATCTTTTGAATCACAACACTACAATTTCCTTCCACAAAAATTTTTTCTTGGTGAATATACTTGTGTTTCCTTGTTAACATATCCTTTAAAAACTTGGAGTAGAGTGGCATTTGCTGTAAAGCTTCTCCGAAGGGCATGGTTATTTCTAGTTTCCTGAAAATATCTAAGAATCTCGCCAAATGGAGGTCCTTCTCCTTCTTGGAAGGTACCACAGGATATGGTACTTCCGCACCTTCATTCACAGATTTTTCTCTTTTCTTCTCTCTAGCTTGTTCACTTCTACTCCTCTCTTCATTCTTATTCTTTTTCTTGGTCATTTAATTCTTTTTTCTTGACCATTATTTGTTTTTCTTTTTCCTGATTGCTTTCACCTCTCACATCATTTTTCTTTTCATCAGTACCTTTCTTTCTAGCAGCTTTCTTCTTGGATACAACACTATCCTCATCCTCTGCCTCCACAAACCTCTTACTCCTTGTCATCATAGCTTTGCATTCATCCTTGGGATTCTTTTCTGTATTTGCCACAAAACTGTTGGATGACTTGTCTTGGCCAGTTGTCCCACCTGGACCTCAAGGTTTTTCAGTGCTGACTCAGTGCTTTTATGATTTGACATTGTTACCTGCATAAACTGAGTCAAAGTCTCCTCTAGCTTAGAAGTCCTCTGAAAGATGTTAGGCCCTTGTTGAATTGGCCTGTTGGAAGGTCCACCCTAGTCCTTGTTGAATTGATTGCCAGGGTGTGATCTCCACTGTCCTTGTTGGTTATAAGGACCCTACTGGAAGCCTAAGAATCCTCCTTGAGTATATCCTTGTCTCTGTTGATTTCCCATATAGTGAACTTCTTGAGTGTTTTCTTCAATGGGAATACATTGGCTTGTTTCATAAGCCTCACCACAGATGGTACAACCTGTAACCTGTAAAATAGAAGAATGTGTAGGTTGACCAATAGACAGTTTAGTTGGCAACTTACCAAGTGTTTCTATCAAAATCTCAAGTTTCCTAAAAAGCAACTTATTATGTGACAATAAAGTTTCATGTGATGATAGTTCTAACAAGATTTTCTTTGTGGGTTGATGAACTCTGTAGCGCAAAATGGCATGATCGTTGGCTGACATATTCTCAATTAGCTCAATTACCTCTTCAGGGGTCTTCAACTTTATTTTTCCCCCTACTGAAGCATCTAGTAGTTGCTTGGTTTGTGGTCTCAGCCCATCTATAAACATATTCAATTGAATTGGCTCAGAGAACCCATGGGTGGGATTCTTTCTCAATAAACCTCTAAACCTCTCCAACGCTTCACTCAAGGACTCGTCAGGGAGCTGATGAAATGAAGAGATTGCAGCTTTCCCTTCTGCAGTCTTTGACTCTGGGAAATATTTCTTCAGAAACTTTTCAACAACTTCTTCCCAGGTTTTCAGACTGTTACCCTTAAATGAGTGGAAACACCTTTTGGCTTCTCCTGCCAAGGAAAATGAAAATAGACTAAGTCTAATGGCTTCATCTGGCACGCCTGTAATCTTGACAGTGTTACAGATTTCAATGAATGTCGCCAAATGTGCATAAAGGTCCTCATTTGGTAATCCTTGGAATAAGTTCCCCTATATTAAATGAATCAAAGAATGAGGGTAGTTTATGTTATGAGCTTGCACTTCAGGACGTGCAATGCTGGTAAAGAATTGCGGCACTGAACTGCTTGAATAGTCCTCAAGGGTAACTCTTTGCTGGTGTTCATCAGCCATGGAAACGACTTCAGGTAAATAAGTCGTGGATTCCCTTGATGATGGTGAATCGGATGATGTAGAATCAGAAAAATGAGTTTCTTCCTCAAGAATGGACACTACTATCCTGCCTTGCAGCAATTTTCTTCTCCTCTCGGCTCTGTTCCTTCTTAACGTAGCTTTAATCTCCAAGTCCAGAGGAACTAAATTGCCTATGGGAGATCTATGAATATAAAACACTAACAGAAACAACGGTTATTCAGTTCAAGAGGAAAACAAATATGAATCGAAAGTAAATATTCACAGTTTATCAAAGAATAAAGAATAGACACCTAGGACTGAACTAAATTTCCAAATAGAAAGAAGTTCCCCGATGTCATACCCTAATTTCATTCGGGGACCATTTTTTGGTGGCATGCAACCTTCGCTTGACCGCCTCGAGGTACTTAACACCCATCGTTAGGTAATCCGTAAAGTTCCGCAACATTTTGGAAGTCAAAAAGAGCATTGTTGCGTAATCCGTAAAGTTTCGCAACATTTTGGAAAGAAAATGGATGTCGTTATGGAATCCGTAAAGTTTCGTGAGATTTCAGAAAGAAAACAGCCAAAAACACAAAAATGGGGGGGGGGGGGGTGAACTTATCAAGATAGGGGTGTAAATAGCAAATCGAACCTAGGCCCTTCCGGAACATTTTGGAAGTTGGGTTGCTTAAGGAGGAAGCAACTAGGCGGAAAACTCCTCCACGTTTTTGAAAAATGGTTTCCGGGGCTTCCGTAAATTTTCCGAAAACCTTGGGTAAGCATTGTCGCAACCTACCCTTCGGCGGGAGGGCAACGCGAGACTCGCGGGAAGCGTGTTGCACGAAAGGAATACGCGTGGAGTCGCCACCAACGTTTATTTGAGGAAAACGTCGGAAAAACCGGAAAAGACGCGATCTACGAACTTTTAAGTGAAAGGTTCGGGAGTTGTATTTACGCACGGGGAAGGTATTAGCACCCCACATGTCCGTCACAAGGGACGACAGCCTTTAATCGAATGTGCAAACATGACTTTGATTTTTACGTTCCCTTTTATGTCCTTATATCCTTTATACCCCTTTTATATATTTTTTTCTCTTTTTGTGGTCGACAAGGGTGTTTCCCTTTGCTCCTACGTATTCCTCAATTGGGATGAGAAAATCAGACCTACGTAGTTCTTTCTTATCAAGTGATTCTTTTTTACTTAAGTGGTGATCATTTTAAGGCGTTGGACCTTAAAAATGATCCATTTTACTTAGTGAGAAATTGAGATGACAAACTTCAAAAGCCTATTTTTGTGGACGAGCTTGACTAGGCGAGTTGATTTTAGCCTTAGTTTTACTTTAGTTATTAATCAATTCGATTAAGAATGAGAAATCCCAAAGAGAAAACGTCCGATTGATTTTCCGCTTTATTTTACTAAAAGATGTTTTTTTATTATTATATTATTTTTTTTACCTCTTTTTTGATTTCCAACGTGGTTACGGCACGACCGAACAATCGGAATTCATTTTAACCGAAGTTAACGGATAATACAATTCAAACGTTCGGTGGAAATTGATTTTATTTTTAAGTTAAGCGAGAAATGACTAAAGTAAAATGGCTTAAGCACGTCAACAGGGGGGTATAAAAAGTAAATGAAACGGGAATAAAAATACACAAAACACAATGTGGACCGCCGTGGGTACATAGAATGAATCGAAAAGCTTGGTTCAAGGTACTTACCCGTTGAAGATCGAAGAACGATGAAGAACGAATGAAGAACGTCGAAGAACGGTGGAAACCTTTGCGAAATTCTTCACGGAAAACGTTACGGAAACGTTTAGGAAGCGCCTCGGCTTAGATTTTCTTCACGGAAACAATTTTTTCAAGCAAATTCGAAAGAGAGAGAAGTGCCTAAGGGGCTGAACCCTTTTCTTCTTCACTTCCTCCCCTATTTATAGCAAAATAGGGGAGGTGGTTGCCGCCCAGCTCGCCCAGGCGAGCCAGGTTGCTTCCTCCAGAAGCAACAGCCTTCTGGAGGAATATTCTGGAGGGCCCAAGTGGGCCTGGGTGCTATTTGCACCTCCATTTTTACTAAGTACACCCCCTCTGCTTTTTTTTGGTGATTCTTTTTTCGTAAAGTTACGGAAACTTACGAATTTCGTAACGATACTTGTTTTCTTTCCGTAATGTTACGGAACCTTGCGGATTACATAATCATCCCCTTTTTGACTCACGGAATGTTACGGAACCTCACTTAATTATGCAACGATGCTTCCATTTGATTTCCGGTGTGTCACGGAAACTTACGGATTGTGCATCAATATTTTTTCGGTTTTCCGGCATGTCCTGGAATTTCACAAATTGCCTAATGATGGGTGCCAAGCACCTCACAAGGACCAAAGAAAGGTCGCATGTCATCAAGCAAAGGTCCCCGGACGAAATTAGGGTATGACAGTTGCCCCTCTTTACTTGTCTTTTATTGGAGATAAAAGGAAAGTAAAGATAAGACACTAATTTCGTTCCTCTCGATTTGACGAGAGTCGCGGGTGACCATAAAATCTCCACATGCAAATGACTTGTTGTTCCCAGAATTTCACAAATTGCCTAATGATGGGTGCCAAGCACCTCACAAGGACCAAAGAAAGGTCGCATGTCATCAAGCAAAGATCCCCGGACGAAATTAGGGTATGACACTAATTTCGTTCCTCTCGGTTGACAAGAGTCGCGGGTGACCATAAAATTTCCGCATGTAAATGACTTGTTGTTCCTGGAATTTTACAAATTGCCTAATGATGGGTGCCAAGCACCTCACAAGGACCAAAGAAAGGTCGCATGCCATCAAGCAAAGATCCCCGGACGAAATTAGGGTATGACACTAATTTCGTTCCTCTCGGTTGACGAGAGTCACGGGTGACCATAAAATTTCCGCATGTAAATGACTCGTTGTTCCCGGAGGAACAAAAGGTGCAGAAGACTATGTCAGTCTCTGCATGTCATCGGGCCCGCCGCCTTTGGATGACAAAAGGGTGCGGATAACCGTAAGGTATCTCCGCGTGTCATCGGGCCCGCCGCCTCTGGATGACACAAGGGTGCAGAATGACCAAATTTTGTCTCTGCGTGTCATCAGGCCCGCCACCTCTGGATGACAAAAGGGTGCGGATAACCATAAGGTATCTCTGCGTGTCATCGGGCCCGCCGCCTCTGGATGACACAAGGGTGCAGAATGACCAAATTTTGTCTCTGCGTGTCATCGGGCCCGCCGCCTCTGGATGACAAAAGGGTGCGGATAACCGTAAGGTATCTCCGCGTGTCATCGGGCCCACCGCCTCTGGATGACACAAGGGTGCGGATAACCGTAAGGTATCTCCGCGTGTCATCGGGCCCGCCGCCTCTGGATGACACAAGGGTGCGGATAACCATAAGGTATCTCCGCGTGTCATCGGGCCTGTCGCCTCTGGATGACACAAGGGTGCGGATAACCGTAAGGTATTTCCGTGTGTCATCGGGCCCGCCGCCTCTGGATGACACAAGGGTGCAGAATGACCAAATTTTGTCTCTGCGTGTCATCAGGCCCGCCGCCTCTGGATGACAAAAGGGTGCGGATAACCATAAGGTATCTCCGCGTGTCATCGGGCCCGCCGCCTCTGGATGACACAAGGGTGCAGAATGACCAAATTTTGTCTCTGCGTGTCATCGGGCCCGCCGCCTCTGGATGACAAAAGGGTGCGGATAACCATAAGGTATCTCCGCGTGTCATCGGGCCCGCCGCCTCTGGATGACACAAGGGTGCGGATAACCGTAAGGTATCTCCGCGTGTCATCGGGCCCGCCGCCTCTGGATGACACAAGGGTGCGGATAACCATAAGGTATCTCCGCGTGTCATCGGGCCCGTCGCCTCTGGATGACAGAAGGGTGCGGATAACCGTAAGGTATTTCCGTGTGTCATCGGGCCCGCCGCCTCTGGATGACACAAGGGTGCGGATAACCGTAAGGTATCTCCGCGTGTCATCGGGCCCGCCGCCTCTGGATGACACAAGGGTGCGTGTCACATGACCTCAGGGTCAGTATGACAAAGATTACGGGGCGGCCGACAAAAGCAAGGCTCTTGCTCCTACGTATCCTCCAATGAGGAACTCAGACCTACGTAGTTCTAGATAACTTGTGAGACTTGAAAAGTCTCCATCGGAAGATGCTGACATCTCCGGAAAGGGCGCAGATGACCACATTGGCCTCTGCTCGTCAATCACACTTGGGGTCACTGAATGACGAGGTGCGGATAACCGTAAGGTGTCTCCGCGGGCTACCAGCTCTTGGGTCATGACAACAAAAGGTGGTGTGGTCGACAAAAGCGAGGCTCTTGCTCCTACGTATCCTCCAATGAGGAACTCAGACCTACGTAGTTCTGGATAACTTGTGAGACTTTAAAAAGTCTCGGTGTTTTCTCCACTAAAATGCAAACATGCTTTAGCAAAGAGACAAATATTCCAACTGATTAGAGCAGCATATGCTTTTTTGAGTGAAAAACAATGCGTCTACCGGGGAAGGAGAGTCTGCTGATGAAATCCCCCCATAACCTTAACTGAGATTTTGGATGTTAGCATTTGTTTCTAAATGACCATTTAGAGGAAACACTGGGTTCGAAAAAATAGAAGAAAATCACTCAAAGTGTATCAATCTCGCACAGGTAAGTGTTTCATCCTAATTCTGAACCATAGATATGTCATGACTTGACTTTGCAAATTATTTCCTATCAAATCAAAAATTACATGCGTGATCATGAATCAATAGGACTTCCCTTGGGAATGGGTTCTTTTGGTGGTTTTTTTGGGCTTTTGTGCGTTTTTGGCTTTTGATTTTTCTGTTTTGGTTTTGCGCGAGGCGAACAAGTCACCGACGCACAGGAGTTTGGTTGGTAATCAGAGGGAGAAGACCACTTTAGGTCATGGTTTCCTTTCCTTCTTTTTTGTTCATTTGGTGACAATTCTGTATATGTTCAGATATTGTCTGGTCCAAAGACCTTTCTGCATATTTCTTCTGTTTTCTTTCGATCCTTGATCAGGAGCTTTCTTTCATTTTCTTTCTTACTTTCTCCCATTCTTCGGTTGGGAATTTTCTTTCTTTTCTTTTTGCTTTCTCCCACTCTTTGATTGAGAATTTCCTTTCTTTTCTTTTTGCTTTCTCCCACTCTTTGATTGGGAATTTCCTTTCTTTTCTTTTTGCTTTCTCCCACTCTTTGATTGGGAATTTCCTTTCTTTTCCTTTTTTTTGCTTCCGAGGGTAAGGATTGACATCCTCACCCTGGGTCAAGGTTTATGGTGAGTCAGGATTTTGGCTCAAGGCTTGTAGAATGGCTAGACATGATACATGTCAGGGTTTGGTTTGGTTCAAGGATAAAAGGGATGCCCCACATTATTTCCATGACACAAATGCAAAAATGATGATTTGGAAACTTCATGCAAAACTGGTCATGCATGCACCTATGTGGACACTCAAGTGTCAAACTTTTATGGTCATGTGATGCTAGGGCTCATGATTTATTTCCTCTATTTTAAATAAACCCAATGTTTTCCAAAATATGTTCTTTTATCAATTTGTGCATTCATCCGAGTCCATTTCGAGCGTCCGGGAAAACTTCACAACATTCACCCTTTAGGTGTATACACATTTTTTTCAAAAACTAGTTATGATCAGTGAATTTTTTCAAAGAAAAGTTGGAAGTCATCTCTTTTCAAAAGCATGTCAGTTTTTCAGCTAGACAACTTATTTTTCTTTTCTTTTTCCTCTCTTTTTTCTTACTTGCTCTCTTTTTCTTATTTGCTCTCTTTTTCTTACTTTCTCTCTTTTTCCCTTTTTTAATTTTTATTTTTATTTTTATCATGATTTTTGTTTGTTTTACATATATATTTTTTGGACGATGTTCCTAAACGAAGAACTCTACACGGTTCCAGAATTTCAAACATCATCGATAGTAATGATATATAAACACTAACGCAACAATCTAAAAAATGTATGCGCTGTACAAATGACAATCGAAACAACAAAAACAAACATTAGTCTCTCAAGTCAAAACAATAACATAGCATAAAAATGATAAAAGAAATATGAAAGAAAACATGAATCTGGGGACCTCCCAGTCACGTATCTCCACTCCCTCCCAAGAAGTCAAGCAAATCGGCCATCTCCTCGTCCTCGTGGGCCTCTTCTCCACCGCCGGGAGCTTCTGGGGGTGCCTCTCCTGCTTGGGCCTCAGGCCAATCTCCGGGCCATGCGACCTCTGCCCTGAACTAGTCTGGAGTAGGGCATGAAAAAGAAGCGAAGCCCTGGCTCTGCATGCTGAGGCTCATCTGGTACAGACAATCATGGGTCTGTACATGTGCTCGGTGGTTGGCCGCCTGCTGGCGAACCAAATGCCGTAAATACTGCTCCATGTCAAATGCCCCAGCCTGGCCAGCCTGATGAGGTGGTGGTGGCGCGCCTGCGGCCTGTGGAGCATCACCCTGAGCCTGTCTTTGGGTACAGTACTTCTCAATAAAAGCCCAAGTGATGGGCGGCCGAATTACCTTGGTAGGTGCAACGGGGACTCCGAATGACTGGCAGAGTCCTGTGATCAGCGAGGGAAATCCCAGGGTCCTGTTGGACTTATCTGGATCCAAAGGATGCCTCGTAGGCGCCATACCTGCAAAAATATAAATGGCATCAGCGATTAACTGAGCCACATGGACGCTCATCCGTGTCAGGATGGCGTACACCAGCTGACACTTCGGCAGGGGGAGGTCGGAATTATGATCGCTGGGCAGGATGTTGCTGAGGAGCAACGTCATCCATATCTGGGTCAGGGTGGTCATGTTGGTGCGCATGATTCGTACTCGCCTTCCTGCAGTAGTCCGGGCAAAATCCTGCCCCGGTATACATAGCAGCTGGGCGATGGCCTCCTCATCGAACCCATCAGACCGGTTCCTCCTCTGGCCATACTCACATTCCTGGCCCTCTTCCAACACCAACGGATATCCCAGGAGCTGGCCGATAGCGTCGGCATCAAACGGGATCCACTGACCCCTTACCCAGGATCTCAGGTCACGCACGCCCTCCTCTGTTGGCCAAGCATTGGCATAAAACTCAAGGACTATTTCTGGATCGAACTTGGCCATGGGAGTAAACAGTGATGCCCACCGCCGGCGCCCTATTTCCTCCTGGAAATCAGTATACTCGTCGTCCCTGAGCTGGACGCGTCGCTCCTGGAGAAACGACCATCCCTTGATGGCCTCGAAGCGCTGCTGGTGTACAGCGCTCCTAAAGCGGTGACTGTCGTACTCCGGAGCGGAACTAGTCCCTTCGGCCGCCTTGTCCTTCCTGGACCTCTTTGAGGCAAGCTTCCTCGGGGCCATTCCTGCGAAGGCAAACATTTGGAAAGTTAGTTTTTACCAAGAAATGCTACCCTTAAAACAAAAATGGCATACAACCCCCTCCAATAAATACAAACATCAATGTAAATTTAGAGCAAGCTTATGCGCATACTTCTTCACGAACGTTCACTTGCACAAGACATTCTTATAACTAAGAAAAATGCACCCATATACAATCAAGGCACCTTCGTTACCTAGATTATTTACATGTACTTCCAAGGTGTATTTGTTACCTACATCACACACATTTCCTTTGCTAAATTCACATACATGCATACTCTAAGCACTTTGGCTATCAAAAATTGCATTCGTGCACATCTTGGTATTTCTAATACCTATACATACACAAACTTCATGACGAATCTTGACTATCTACACAATAAGGTGCTACATTTCATGCCTTTTTTTTTTCAAGTTTTTTTTTTTACTACCTAAAGCCGCATGCAAATTCAAGTATATTTTCTTTTGCTCACTAAAATTGTATTCAAATTAAAAGGTATTTTTGTAATGTATTTTCTTTACATAACATGCAACATATTTATAGATTTTTGTGAGACATTTTGACTACCAAAAATTATATGTACATACATCCAAGTATTTTGCTACCATACCCAAAGTGTAAATTGCCAAAGGTATTTTGCTACCTATTCTAACCTACACATTTATGATGAGCAAAATTCCTAACCATCTAGGCATAGGGAAAATATTGTAGCGTGGCCCATAGCTGATTGCTGGCCAAAAAGGGTAACTTTACCCAACGTGCACCTCCTCTTGTGTTCTTTTGCATAAAAACTTTGGTTCCTAGGCCTAGGATATATGTGGGGCAATCACTCTAGCCTTTTTCGGGAATGAATGCATGTCCCAAAAAATAGAAAATATGTGCAAACCAAAATGCCCCATGGGTTGTTTCCTTATAAAAGTCACGCGCTAATGCCATTGAGGCATTTCACCGAACACTTGGTGGGCGCGCATTTAGGCATCAATAGCAAGAGAACGGGGACAATGTGGCATGTCCCATTGTTTCAAAATGCATTATAGGTCTAGGGCCATCCCATACAAACCCCTAATTCAACCTAATCAAGCAAGAAAACAAACCAAAATTGCCCCACATATTTGAGCACATTCCCACAATTTAGAGCACCAAAAGGAGATCAAAATATACCAATGAAAAGCTAGAAAGCTTAGGGATGGAACACTTACTTGTTGGTGATGAACAAAAGCGCAAAACGGAATCAAAAAATGCGAAAAATGATGACCCTAGGGCTGCAAACTCGTCAATCCCGTGGGTGTGGCTTTTGAAAGGGGGGAAAAGAAGTTTTTGAATGCAAAAACGTCCCCCCTTTCGTCATTCTTATAATTTGGTGCAGGGATGGCTCGCCCAGGCGAGCTAACCTGCATTTTTTTTTTGAGAGGAACATTAACCATGTCCCCTCCTTCCTTATGGTTTAGCGTCTTGCTTAACTTGAACTTACTTAAGTTAGAGTTAGGCATTGATTACTTATTTTTAAAACAAACAAAAAGTAAAAGAAAACTGCGAATACAAAGGATACGGGGCTGCCTTGCAGCGACGTTCTCCGCTTGCTTAGCGTGGAGAAAGGGGCGACAATCAGTCGGTCGTGACCCCATCCCCACTTGCATCCATTCCTGTGTACCTGCAAGTAAGAAACAACCTGGTGTGGCCAATCTTGACCGCATCGCTGTCTTACCTTGATTGGTTTCTGCTGTTCATGTTTTGTCTCTACCCCAGAAGGTAGCTCAAGATGATCCTGCCCCTATTTTACCACAACAATATGCATGCGTATGCGTATGCATATGCATGAATGTTTTCAAACGCAGCAAATTTTAGGGAAAGTTGGTTCAGGTTCAATTCTAATTAAGCGCTTGGGGCATCCCATGAACTGAGCGAAAGGGCTCAGGTGATCACAAATCAACGCAAGGTTTGAAACTAACGTAAGGACTAAAGCCTCGAATCCACGTTCATTTCTTTGAAAGATTGTAACGAGAGGTACAACAGACAGGAAATCCCTGGGGGAAATCCAGAAAACGCATAAAGATAAAGAACATGCAGCGACATCCTTAATTGCCCCAGCTTCTAAGCATAATATCGTTTGACGACATCAGAATTCACGAGTGAAGGTAGCTCTTCGCCATCCATGTTGGTAAGCACCAGGGCTCCTCCGGAAAAAGCCCTCTTCACAACAAAAGGCCCTTCGTAGTTCGGGGCCCATTTCCCTCGATTGTCCTTGACAGCATGGGACATTTTCTTTAGCACAAGGTCTCCCTCATGGAACTTGCGCAAGCGTACTTTCTTGTCGAATGCACTCTTCATTCTTTGCTGGTACACGCGCCCATGACTCATGGCTGTTAAGCGCTTACCCTCAATGAGGTTGAGCTGGTCATAGCACGTTTGAGCCCACTCTGATTCCTTTAATCCGGATTCTGCCAAGATCCTTAATGACGGGACTTCTACCTCAAATGGTAACACAGCCTCCATCCCATATACCAATGAGAACGGCGTTGCCCTAGTTGACGTTCGCACTGAAGTTCGGTAACCGTGTAACGCGAATGGGAGCATTTCGTGCCAATCCTTGTATGACACGGTCATCTTTTGGATAATCTTTTTGATATTCTTATTGGCCGCTTCCACGGCTCCATTCATCTTTGGCTGGTAGGGTGTGGAATTGTGATGCTGGATTTTAAACTCCTCGCACATTTCCCCCATCATCTTGTTATTTAGGTTGGTGCCGTTGTCCATGATAATCTTCCTTGGCAAACCATATCGGCAAATGATCTCTTTCTTAATGAACCTGACCACCACATTCCTCGTGACATTGGTATATGAAGCCGCCTCGACCCACTTGGTGAAATAATCTATCGCTACGAGGATGAAGCGATGACCATTCGAGGCCTTGGGCTCAATGGCCCCGATGACATCTATTCCCCACATGGAGAAAGGCCAAGGGGCGGACATGACATTCAGAGGATGTGGTGGAGCATTGACATTATCGGCGAATGCTTGACATTTGTGGCATTTCCTCACATGGACATAACAATCACTTTCCATGGTAAGCCAGTAATAACCTGCTCTTAGGATCTTCCTGGCCATAGCATGCCCGTTGGCGTGTGTTCCTAACGAGCCCTCATGGACTTCCTCGATCATGTGATTTGCCTCCCTGGCATCCACACACCGCAGGAGTGTCATGTCGTGATTTCTCTTATACAGTATGCTTCCGCTCATGAAGAAACCGGCTGCCAACCTTCTCAATGTCCTCTTATCATTGTCGGCAATCTCTGGCGGGTATTCTTTGCTTACGACATATCGCTTGATGTCGAAATACCAAGGCTTTCCGTCCCGTTCCTCTTCTACTTGGCAACAATGCGCGGGTTTGCCACGACACCAAAATTCAATGTAAGGTAGATCCCCGTGCGGTGTCAGTTGGAACATAGACGCCAAAGTAGCAAGTGCATCCGCCATTTGATTTTCCTCGCGGGGAACATGATGGAAGGAGATCTCATCAAAGGTCTTAGCCAATTCCTTGATATAGGCTTTGTAGGGTATTAGCTTGGGATCTCTAGTTTCCCATTCCCCTCTCAGCTGATGGATTACCAACGCTGAGTCGCCGTACACCTTGAGTAGTTTGACATTGGAGTCAATTGCTGCCTGGACGGCATAAGCACGGGAGGATTCATAAGGCACTTTTTGATCCTTCCAAAAGCTTCTTGGCAATCCTCATTCCAGCGATCAGTTTGGTTTTTGCGTAAGAGTTTGAACAACGGCTCACAAATGGCGGTGAGCTGCGATATGAATCTGGCAATATAATTCAAGCGTCCTAAGAAACCTCGGACTTGCCTCTCTGTACGGGGTTCTGGCATCTCAAGGATAGCCTTCACCTTTTCGGGGTCTACCTCTATCCCTTTCTGGCTTACAACGAAACCAAGCAATTTCCCTGATTTGACCCCAAAGGTACACTTAGCGGGGTTCAACCTTAATTGATATTTCTTAAGCCTTTCGAACAACTTCCGCAGGTTGACAAGGTGTTCTTCCTCGGATTTAGATTTAGCAATTATGTCGTCCACGTAGACCTCGATCTCTTGATGCATCATATCATGGAACAAAGCTACCATGGCCCGTTGATAAGTTGCCCCGGCATTCTTGAGTCCAAAGGACATCACCTTGTAACAGAATGTCCCCCACAGGGTGACGAAAGTAGTCTTTTCCATATCCTCGGGCGCCATCTTTATCTGATTGTAACCAGAGAAACCGTCCATGAAGGAAAATAAAGCGAAATTGGCCGTGTTATCTACGAGGATATCGATGTGTGGTAAAGGAAAATTGTCCTTGGGACTGGCCCGATTCAGGTCCCGATAATCCACACACATTCGTACTTTCCCATCTTTCTTAGGAACTGGTACGATGTTGGCAACCCATTCTGGATACCGAGCGACGGCCAGAAATCCAGCGTCAAATTGCTTCTTCACTTCTTCTTTTATCTTCAAGGATGTTTCGGGCTTCATCCTTCTCAGTTTCTGTTTTACCGGGGAACACTCGGGATTTAGAGGTAATCGGTGCTGTACAATGTCAGAACTCAAACCGGGCATATCTTGGTATGACCAAGCAAAGATGTCTTGGTAGTCTTTTAGCAGGATTATTAATTCTTCACGGATAGGTGCGGTAATACCTGTACCTATCTTTACTTCCCTCTTTCCACTGCCAATTCCTAAGTCTACCAGCTCCGTTTCTTCTTGATGAGGCCCCATTTCTTGGTCCTCATGGGCGACCATTCTTTCTAATTCTGGGGGAAGTCCCACATCCTCGTTTCCTTCATCTTCCGTTTGATTCATTTCTTGCTCGAAGTCGATAGGCGGGTCGCAGGTATTAGTACCTTCGGGGGACTCGTCATCGGATCTGCCGTTTCAGAAAAAGAAGTAAACATGCAAATGAATGAGAATGGGTAGAGGCGTAGGAACAGATGAAGAAAGATCCTTGTATTATAAATTCAAAAACAAAAGACACAAAGCCTTAACAAAAGGAAAAACTCTAAAGCCTAGGCCCAACTATAGAGCTTTTAAAACCGTAAAGGTTTACATTATGCTCGTTGCGTAATTGCCGGGGCGTTCCTCCACTCGCCAATTTCCCAGCTGGAAATCAGGAGGGCATGGTCGTACCAAATCCAATGTACTCGGAACATCATCTTCGCATATCGCGACCACTTGACCTTTGTCTCCCAGACCTGCACTTATAAAGCTTCTACTTATGTGGCAGGGCGGACTTCCTTCACTTTCTTGTCTCCAACGCGAGCTTTGACCACTGCTCTTCCTTCCCGCGATGCTTCTTTTCATGTCCGCCTGAGTGGGCTTATAGCCTAAACCATACTTCCCACGATTTCCTTGGGTATTTATCAGGCTAGTTATGCCGCCGTTGTCTTTGCCTAAACCCATCCCGGGTTCATAACCGTTCCCCAACATAACTCGGGCCATCATTACTGCTGCATCGGACAGACAAGGTTGCCCAGAGAGGGAGTCCACGGAGGAAATGCTGACCACCTCAAAAGACTGGAAAGCGGTTTCTAACGATTCTTCTGCGGCTTCCACATAAGGCATAGAGGATGGGCAGCTTACCAAGATGTCTTCCTCGCCTGACACGATGACCAAGTGCCCCTCCACTACGAATTTCAACTTTTGGTGGAGCGTAGAGGGCACAACTCCTACTGAGTGGATCCACGGGCGCCCCAACAGACAACTGTAGGGGGGGTTAATATCCATTATTTGGAAGGTGACTTGACAGGTGTGAGGGCCTATTTGTACTGGGAGATTGATCTCTCCCCTAACCTCTCGGCGAGTGCCGTCGAAGGCACGAACCACCATTGAACTCGGCTTTAAGTGGGAAGCATTGAATGGTAACTTCTCCAAAGTGCTTTTAGGCATCACGTTTAAACTGGAACCATTATCGATGAGCACCTTGGCTACGATATGGTCCATACACTTGACTGATACGTGTAAAGCCTTATTATGCCCTCTCCCCTCGGCGGGGATTTCTTCTTCGGCAAAGGCAAGATAGTTGTTGGCAGTGATATTGTTGACCAGCCCTCCGAAACCTTCTACTGAGATATCTTGGGCCACATGGGCCTCGTTCAGAACTTTTACTAGCAGAGCCCGATGAGGCTTGGAGCTCATAAGTAACTGCAACAGCGAGACCCTGGCCGGGGTTTTGTTGAGCTGTTCGATAACCTTGAATTCGCTCTGCTGAATTATCCGGAGGAACTCGCTGGCTTCCTCTAGCGACACCTCCTTTTTACCATCCTTTTTCTCCGGGGGGCCCTTTGCCGGAATATCTTTATTCGAAGCGTGGGGTGCTTCGCCATCTTGTTCCTCCACCACTTTTCCTTTTCCCTTGACGTCCGCGGGTTGGACTGGTAGGTCCGGAGGCGCGAACACACGACCACTACGGGTCACACCACTCAGTCCCGTGATATTTGTTACTTTAGCTGACAGCGAGCTGACGTCAGTGGCTTCTTCTTCCTTCTCCCTCGGAGGTGTATATCTCCACGGGACTGCGTGGCTATTTTGGTACGGGAAAGGAACAGGTTTGGCTACTAAGGGGTGTCCGGGCTTTTGCAAAGCTGCGCTTTTAGTGAAGTATATCACCAAGGGTTTGGGCTTCGCAACACTGCTCCCCTCCGTAGACTGCATGCATATATGTTTCTCTTCTTTTCCTTCACTGCCGACTTCTAGTCGACCTTGATCTATCATCCGTTGTAACAATTCCTCTACTCCCAAACACGTCTCCATGTCATGCAGCTCGCCAGAATGTAGCAAACAGGAATCCTCCTTACACCCACTATGGGGAATCACACCTCCTTTTTGTAGGGCCTCAAAGATAAACCTCCTAGGGGTTGCCACATCCCTTAAAGGTTTAGACCTGTGCGGCCTATCGGACTCGACGGCGTTAACCGCTCCCCCTCCATGATTGGCGAGCGGGTTGGTTCTCACATTGGGCCGATCCTCTTGGAAAGTCAGCCATCCAGCATCCATTAAATGTTGGACCTTGTATTTAAGGGCCAAGCATTTTTCAATGGAATGCCCCGAGACACCCCCATGGTACTTGCAAGTTGCGTTAGGGTCATACCACTTCGGGAAAGGGGGTTCGAGGACCCTTCCGGGAGTTACCACAGCCAAATGATTGGCGATGAGGGATGGCAAAAGGTCTTCGTACGTCATTGGGAGTGGGGTGAATTCCGGAAATGGCCTCGGAGGGAAATTCCTTGTCGTGTTGGAATTACCGGCCGGGCGAGTCGTGTTCGGAGTTGGAACTTGGGGAGCTTCCCTCTGGGTGGGTGCCTTAGGCTGCACGGGTGTTGAACTAGAGGCGTTTCCGGTATGAGCCGAGAAGCTCGGGTGATGTTGCGCGTACTGATGGGTACCATGAGGCGTTTGCTGGGGTTTGACCCACGCGGGTGTTGAAGAGACGGCATGGGCATCTCCTTCCTTCCTTTTTGCCCCTGTTGCCCCGACTCTTTTGGCATTCGCACTCGTGGAGGAAACGTAATCAAACTTTCCTCTTTTCAGTCCTACCTCGATTCTTTCCCCGGCAAATACCAGATCCGCAAAGTTGGACGGCATGTAACCTACTAACTTCTCATAATAGAACACTGGCAGAGTGTCTACCATCATGGTGATCATCTCTCTCTCAACCATGGGAGGAGCTACTTGTGCCGCTAAATCCCTCCACCGCTGCGCATATTCTTTAAAGGTTTCACCCTCTTTCTTGAACATATTCTGCAGTTGAGTGCGGTCGGGAGCCATATCAGAATTGTACTGATACTGCCTTAGGAAGGCAGTAATCAGATCCTTCCAAGTACGGATACGGGAAGCTTCCAAATTAGTGTACCACACTACGGCGGCTCCGGCCAAGCTATCTTGAAAGAAGTGTATTAATAGCTTTTCATCCTTAGAGTGGGCGCCCATCTTACGGCAGTACATCTTGAGATGGTTTTTGGGACAAGTCGTCCCTTTATACTTGTCGAAGTCCGGCACTTTGAACTTCGGGGGAATAACAACATCGAGTACTAAGCAAAGATCCGTCATGTCTGCGAACGGATAGTCCCCAAATCCTTCCACGACCCTCAATCTTTCCTCAAGGAGATCGAGCTTCCTCCTTTCTTCAGTTGCTGGGGGCGGTCCTTCCGTGGACAACACTATTGGTGATGCCGCGATGTTGGGTTGAAGCAACGTGCCTGGTGCCGGCCCTTCGGGGATCGGGGGATAGAACTCGACATCCCTTCGAGCATAGTCTTGAGAGTCTTTGTGGACTTCGTCGGGCTTTTGAGGAGGCTCTCTTTCAAGGACGGGAGAAGCAATGTGGCCCGCATCTTCATGCAAGACGGGTGGTGAGTAGTTGAGCGGCAATCCATAAGGGTAAGCCGCTCGGTTGTATCCCAAGTGAGGGCTGCCATCGTGCCCCAGTGTGTCCCTTCCCCGTCCTACTATGTTCGAGGGAGGATGGTGCGCAGTTGCCAAGAGAGTCGGGTCTGCTTCGGCAGCCGAACTGACAGCGGCAGCGGTGGCCGCGTTCTTCTCTATGAGCTACTTCATACTTAACATGGCCTCCATCATGGAGGCCATTTGTTCTTTCAGAGCCGACATGTCGGCTTTCATCTGTTCCTGTGTCTCCTCTTGATCACCCATCGTTCTAGATTTGGATCTGGTGCAATAGGGATGCCTTGTGGCGCGTTTAGTTATGGTGTTTTTCCCTTGAAAAAAAACCAAACGTGAGGAGTGGGTAAAGAAAAATGCATGCTAGAGATGAAATGTAGGAGTGATTTGATTTGCACAAGCTTTTTGGAGTAGAAACATGGGACCAACTCATTTTATTTCAAAAAGAAAGTCGTATCTAGTCAAGGTCTGAGAGACCATACAAGTTTCCTAACGATTTCTAATTATGTGGGCCATTAAGTCTATCATATGCTGACAATAGCCGAGAAGCCCATGAATCTCTTCGGGGGCGGAGTAGGTGTCTGCCATCGCCTTGGCCTTGGCTAACAAGCGGGGAAGTTCTTGACTCCCGTTCAAGGTAAGAGCAAACCGATCCATCCACATGGTTGCCTCTTGGTGTAAAGAGTCGATCACCCTTCCTCTAGCCTCCTTTTCCGCGTATACTTGAGCATACTCATCCGCGATTCTATGCTCGTGGGCCGTGGCAAGACCTAACTCTTCTTGGTACTTGGCGATGATAGCTAGCATGTTGGTCTCCGTCTCGCATAAACGCTGAGACAAGCTTCTTTTGGACCTTGAACAAGCAACTAACTCCTCTTTCAGAACCATACTATGTGCTCGCGACTGGTCCCTCTCTTCCCTTCACAGCTTGAGTTCACTATTGCTACCCCATAGAGCTCCGCGAAATTTATTCCGGCCATACTCTTCCTTGCGAGCCCTCTTGGTCTCTTGTTCAAGGGCTCTGGTGGTAATTGCATTCTCTTCCCGTAATCCGGCACACTCCTTCCGGATGTGTGTAGCGGCCAACTTGAACTTCTCTTTGGCAAGTTTCGCCTTTCCTAACTCGCTTTTGAGAGCTTGGACTTCTTCGTCCTCTTCCGGTGCTTCAAAACTCTCTTCGCTGACGACTTTTAACTTGGTGAGCCAATCTAAACCTCGTATATGAACTTTCAACCATTCATGGTAGCCACCAATGATGCCATTATGAATGCCTCTAAGTTCTTGATCTTTCCTTAACGGGGTTTCCCATGCCTTATGGATTCTTTGTATAGTCTTGGAATTTTGTGCGCCGAAATCCCTCACAAGGAAAGGAGACATGCTTTCTTCCGTCAGTGCTCCCCTCATGGGGTACCCTAGTTGTCTTATAGCGAGCGCGGGATTGTAGTTAATACAACCCCTCGTTCCTACCAGCGGAATGTTTGGGTATCCTCCACATGAGAAAAGGACTCCTTCTTTTCCTTCTTTCCATCGGGGGAACCAACTGATTGTTCTACCTCCTATCCCGGCCAAAAGCTGGTCCCAATCTATTCTCCTCTTTTCAGTACACGAGCGATGGCTCAGGAGCGGACATGGATGTCTTGTGTCTTGTTGGAACAAGTGCGAAACCAACCAAACACAGAGGGCGGGCAAGCAACAGATGATCCGTGCGCTACTCTTTTCGCACCTTCGGTCAAATGTGTCAAATACATCTGCCAAGACAGCTACCACCGGACTTTCCTTGCTATGGTGGTAGGCAAGGAAAGCGTCGATTGCTGCTAGGTCCACCAAACCATCCACATTTGGAAAGAGGACGACCCCAAAAATTAGCAAAGCTAACACATCCATAAACGGGACCCAATCTCGTTGATTGGCCATACCCCTTGCCTTGTCTTCTAGGTACCTCCGTGGTAGGCCCGCTATGCCGTTCCGAGTCTGTTTTATGTGGTCCAAACCTCTTGCTGAATCCTTGACCACAGTTGCAATTCTGCTCAAAGAGGGGAGACACCCGGATGAAAGATATGGTTTTCTTCCCCCGAGAGGACATCCTAGAATCTCCTCAAATTCTTCAATGGTTGGTACTAATTGGAAGTCTCCGAATGTGAAGCATCTCAAAGGCTGGTCGTAGTATTGGGTGAGTGATGCAATGGCTTCTATGGATACCTCTGCTAAGGTCAACTATAAGATCTTTCCGTAAGTCTTGCGGAAAGCTTGCATTTGGAGAGGTTCCATCAACCGCCCTAATTCCTTGATGCTGGTGGTATCTAAGCTTTTAACCTTGACTTGGTAGAACCTCTTGCCGGTTTGATTTGTTCCCATGCTTGCTAAAGTGAGACAAAAGCTGGTGCAAATCAAAACTCCAATATCTCATGGGTGGAATGGATGAATGCATGAAGGAATGCATATAACACAGATGCAATCTAGGAATGCGGGGGTCCGGGGAATTCGTCCCCTTCTTAGACACAACGTCTAGGGGTAGCAAAGTGCCCCAACGTACGTTTTTAAGAAGGTGACATGGACCCTCCGTTGGTTTGTTTACACAAGGGATCAAGACAGAACCCATATGCGATGCCTATGCAAAAGACACAATGCGGGAATGTACACAGTATGACAATATTCACTGAACATAAGCAAAAGGGTATATGATACTTATGCATGGCAGTGTGAAAAATGGCACGCAGCGTGTTTGCTCGTGCCCCTATAAGGGAGAGAACTAACTAGGCATTTAGTGATAACCCCCAAGGTAGTCATATCTCTTTTGATGGTTTCTAGAGGTATTATCCTCTTTGAAGAACATATTGTAGCAGTAGGGACTACTAGCAACAATAAGTTTTCAAAGAGAAAAGCTCTAGATGAGGGTTCACTGTAATCAAGCAAGTCGGAGACCTAGCATGATCACAGATTCACCTCCACTCCTTATGTTCCCACGAACTCGGGTATAGGGCCCTTTTTCACTCACAGTGTGTGCAAATAGTGTTGGTGTTTGTGTGCATCAAATGAATAAATATTTACCTCATGCATACATTTTAAAACGCACTAAAAGCAATAAAGAGCTTATACACACAAGAACATAATGAAGGGAAACTAACAAAGGGATAAGTCATGGTAAAACATGCACAAAATTAAATGACCTAACTCTCTAAAAACTGTCCCCAGTGGAGTTGCCAACTGTCGCAACCTACCCTTCGGCGGGAGGGCGACGCGAGACTCGCGGGAAGCGTGTTCCACGAAAGGAATACGCACGGAGTCGCCACCAACGTTTATTTGAGGAAAACGTTGGAAAAACCGGAAAAGACGCGATCTACGAACTTTTAAGTGAAAGGTTCGGGAGTTGTATTTACGCACGGGGAAGGTATTAGCACCCCACACGTCCGTCACAAGGGACGGCAGCCTTTAATCGAATGTGCAAACATGACTTTGATTTTTACGTTCCCTTTTATGTCCTTATATCCTTTATACCCCTTTTATATATTTTTTTCTCTTTTTGTGGTCGACAAGGGTGTTTCCCTTTGCTCCTACGTATTCCTCAATTGGGATGAGAAAATCAGACCTACGTAGTTCTTTCTTATCAAGTGATTCTTTTTTACTTAAGTGGTGATCATTTTAAGGCGTTGGACCTTAAAAATGATCCATTTTACTTAGTGAGAAATTGAGATGACAAACTTCAAAAGCCTATTTTTGTGGACGAGCTTGACTAGGCGAGTTGATTTTAGCCTTAGTTTTACTTTAGTTATTAATCAATTCGATTAAGAATGAGAAATCCCAAAGAAAAAACTTCCGATTGATTTTCCGCTTTATTTTACTAAAAGATGTTTTTTTTATTATTATATTATTTTTTTACCTCTTTTTTTATTTCCAACGTGGTTACGGCACGACCGAACGGTCGGAATTCATTTTAACCGAAGTTAACGGATAATACAATTCAAACGTTCGGTGGAAATTGATTTTATTTTTAAGTTAAGCGAGAAATGACTTAAGTAAAATGGCTTAAGCACGTCAACAGGGGGGTATAAAAAGTAAATGAAACGGGAATAAAAATACACAAAACACAATGTGGACCGCCGTGGGTACATAGAATGAATCGAAAAGCTTGGTTCAAGGTACTTACTTGTTGAAGATCGAAGAACGATGAAGAACGAATGAAGAACGTCGAAGCACGGTGGAAACCTTTGCGAAATTCTTCACGGAAAACGTTACGGAAACGTTTCGGAAGCGCCTCGGCTTAGATTTTCTTCACGGAAACAATTTTTTCAAGCAAATTCGAAAGAGAGAAAAGTGCCTAAGGGGCTGAACCCTTTTCTTCTTCACTTCCTCCCCTATTTATAGCAAAATAGGGGAGGTGGTTGCCGCCCAGCTCGCCCAGGCGAGCTCAGCTCGCCCAGGCGAGCCAGGTTGCTTCCTCCAGAAGCAACAGCCTTCTGGAGGAATATTTTGGAGGGCCCAAGTGGGCCTGGGTGCTATTTGCACCCCCATTTTTACTAAGTACACCCCCTCTGCTTTTTTTTGGTGATTCTTTTTTCGTAATGTTACGGAAACTTACGAATTTCGTAACGATACTTGTTTTCTTTCCGTAATGTTACGGAACCTTGCGGATTACATAATCATCCCCTTTTTGACTCACGGAATGTTACGGAACCTCACTTAATTATGCAACGATGCTTCCATTTGATTTCCGGTGTGTCACGGAAACTTACGGATTGTGCATCAATATTTTTTCGGTTTTCCGGCATGTCCTGGAATTTCACAAATTGCCTAATGATGGGTGCCAAGCACCTCACAAGGACCAAAGAAAGGTCGCATGTCATCAAGCAAAGGTCTCCGGACGAAATTAGGGTATGACAAGCATATTTCACTTAACATTGGTGAAAGGGAAGAGAAAAAAAGATAAAAATCAAATCCGAAACACTTTCGTAAGGCTTCCGTAACTTTTTTGTAAAATACGAAAAGGGGGGTGAACTTAGTAATTTGGGTGTGCTTAGAAATCTTCTTCATTAAGTCTCTGGGCGGCAAGCACCTCTCTTTTTCCCTATAAATAGGGGAGGGGGGCTGTTTCAAAAATATTCATCACCCCTTGGCTATGCATTTCGGCTGTTTTGGGTGAAAAAATGTGTTTTCGTGAAGAAAATCCAAGCCGAGGTGCTTCCGTAACGCTTCCGTAAGCGATTCTGTGGAAATTCTTCATCGTTCTTCATCGTTCTTCACCGTTCTTCGTTCGTTCTTCAGTCTTCAACCGGTAAGTTTCCAAAATTCTGTGTACTTTCACTTTAATTTCGCTTACTTTCAGTTTTCTTTTCTTCCGCTTTAACGAGCTTTTTACCATTTATTTAAGTCGTTTTCTCACCTAATAAATGATAAAATGAATTTCAACCGATCATTTATGTTGTAATCTCGTTTAATCACTGTTAAAACAAACTCTAACTGATCGTTCACGCTGTAACCTCGGTTAAACCAAAAAAAAGGAAAAATAATAATAAAATAATCAAAATATCTTGAAAATAATAAGAAAATAATCAAAATATCTTTGAATAAAATAATCAAAAAAATCAATCGGACATTTTTCTTTGGAAGTTTCCTTAAATGAATTGACTAATAACCAAAGTGAAACTAAGGCTAAAATCAACTCACAAATCAAGCTTCATCCGCAAAAGTCACTCAAAACCGTTTTAAGGTCCAACGCCTTAAACGGTCCTCTTTGCTTTTATCGGTTAACATGGACCGTTCAAAAGCATAAAATCAACACATAACTTTACTGCTTTTGCAAGAACTACGTAGATCTGATTTCCTCATCACAATTGAGGATACGTAGGAGCAAAAGCCCCGCTTTTGTCGACCACCCCAAGAGATCGTTAATGGTCCAATGCCTTAATATATTTTTTTGATTGAGTAAACTCTTACGAGTTTACGATTCGATTATACGAGTCGAGTTTACGAAGCCTCACGAGTCTACCTAGAATCGCGAGTTTGATAACCTTGGTCATTGCCATTCCACCATCCACCTTGCCATTGAAGTGCAAAGATCCTGACACTTTTAGTGTCTCTTGCACCATTAGAGATTGCACTTTTACAGATGCCATGCTTGACCTTGGAGCCTCAATTAATGTCATGTCGACATCAGTTTATAAATCACTACATCTTGGTGATTTGAAACCCACAGGTGTTGTCATTCATCTAACCAACATAAGTGTTGTGCTTCAACTTGGAGTCATTGAAAATGTGCTAGTGCGAGTTAATAATATGATTTTTCCAACAAATTTTTACGTTTTTGGATATGAAGAATGAGTCTTCCAGCCATGGGTTCACATTGATCCTAGGGAGACCATTCTTTATGACAGCCAATACAAAATTGATGTGCATGCAAGAACTCTTTCCATGGAGTTTGGTGATGATGTTACGCATTTCAACATTTTTAGGCCATGAGACATCCAACAGAGGAACATTATGTTTTCCTTGTAGATATCATTGATGATGCAGTAGATAGTGTAGATATTTGTACAAATTTACTTTTTGATTTTTCTAACTTCTATTATTTTGATCTTGGTTCTTTTAACTGTGCCTATGATGATTTTGATGATTTCGTTGTTGTATGTAGTATTTGTGCAGAGATTTCCTTTGCAATTCACTCTGATTGTGTTGCAGGTGTCGGCCCTGATCCTCCTATTTCTCTTCCACCAGCCATCAACCATCCATTGCCTCCCACCATTCAGCCACCTTCCTTGGAGCTAAAACCATTACCTATATGAGCACCTTAAATATGTTTATTTAGATGATGCTCAAAAGCTCCCAATCAGCATATCCAGCAGCCTTTCACTTGAGCATGAAAAGAAGTTGATGCACGTTTTGAGAGGCCACAAAAAGGCCATTGGGTGGACACTCATTGACCTTCCTAGAATATGCATGCATCAGATACTCTTGGAGGATGATTCTAGGCCTGAAAGGCAGCCACAAAAGAGGCTGAATCCCACCATTATTGATGTGGTGAGAAGGAGGTGATGAAGCTACTAGTTATAGGGATCATTTATCCCATTTCAGATAGCACTTGGGTTTCACCTGTCCAAGTAGTCCCTAAGAAGACGAGCATCAGGGTTGTGAGGAACCATGATAATGAATTGATTCCGACTAGAGTGAGCAATATTTGACGAGTTTGCATTGATGATAGGAGACTTCACTAGGTAACTCACAAGGACCACTTCCCTATCCCATTCATTGACCAGGTTCTAGAGAGGTTGGTAGGTAAATCACATTATTGCTTTCTTGATGGTTTTTCAGGTTACATGCAAATTCATATTGCGTTGGAGGACTAGCACAAGAACACATTCACCTGTCCATTTGGCACATTTGCCTACACTAGGATGCCCTTTGGCATATGCAACACTCCTGGCACCTTCCAAAGGTGCATGGTGAGTATTATTTCTGATTTATTAGAGAGTTGCATGGAGGTGTTTATGGATGACTTCACTATTTATAGTTCCTCTTTTGATGCATGTTTGGATAGCCTCTCTAGAGTTCTTGACCGATACATTGAAACTAACATTTTTCTTAACTTTGAAAAATGTCATTTTATGGTACATGAGGGTATAGTCTTAGGGCATTTGATCTCTGGTAGAGGTATTGAGGTCGATAAGGCCATGATTGATGTTATTACTTTTCTACCTTACCCCGCTTTTGTGTGGGAAGTGCGTTCTTTTCTTGGACATGCAAGTTTCTATAGGAGATTCATCCAGGATGTCAGCAGTATTGCACTGCCATTGTCCAAGCTTCTTCTAAAGGACATATAGGCTTTGTGCTTGACCAACCCTGCAAAGAGGCATTTGAGGAGTTGAGGAAAAGGCTTACCACCTCTCCTATCATGCAACCACCAGATTGGAAGCTTCCCTTTGAGCTCATGTGTTGATGGAAGCTTACTTGTGGGGCTTCTATGGAGGCTGGATCTTCGAGCTTCAATGAGGTCCTTTAATGGTGATTTTCCACCATGGAGATGCACCGGAAGACAAAGGAGAAGAGGTGAGAGGAGGCACCATCCACTAGGGAATAAGCCATGGAAGAAGGAGCTTCACCACCAAGATGAGCCTTGGATAAGAAGCTTGGAGAGGATGCTTCAATGGAGGAAAAGAAAGAAGGAGAGAAAGAGAGAGGGGGGAGCACGAAATTGAAGGAAGAAAAAGATAGAGAAGTTGAACTTTGAGTTATGTCTCACAAGACTCTCATTCATCAAAGTTACAACAAGTGTTTCACACATGCTTCTATTTATAGACTAGGTAGCTTCCTTGAGAAGCTTTCTTGAGAAAACTTCCTTGAGAAGCTTCTTTGAGAAAACTTCCTTGAGAAGCTTCTTTGAGAAAACTTCCTTGAGAAGCTAGAGCTTAGCTACACACAGCCCTCTCATAACTAAGCTCACCTCCTTGAGAAGCTTCCTTAAGAAGATTCCTCAAGAAGCTAGAGCTTAGAGACACATACCTCTCTAATCGCTAAGCTCACCTCCACCCCCTATAATAACTAAGCTCACCCCCATGACAAAATACATGAAAATAAAAAAAATCCCTACTACAAAGACTACTCAAAATGCCTCGAAATACAAGGCTAAAACCCTATACTACTAGAATGGCCAAAATACAAGGCCCAAACGAAGGAAAAACCTATTCTAATATTTACAAAGATAAGCGGGCTCATACTTAGCCCATGGGCTCAAAATCTACCTTAAGGCTCATGAGAACCCTAGGGCCTTCCCTTGGATCTCTAGCCCAATCTACTTGGATTCTTTTATCCAATGCCTTTGCAGGGTAGGATTGCATCATGTGTGATGCCTCTAACTATGCACTTGGGGGGTTTTTTGTCACAGAGCGTTGATAGACTATCCCATGTCATTGTTTATGCTTCACTCACTTTAGATGCAGCCCGAGTTAACTACATGATGAGAATCCTAAAACTGCCAAAATACAAGGACCTATGACCAGGAGTAGGACCAAAGAGTCAGTGGATACTGATCGAGGCCGTACCTGAATCAAATAAACATTAAAAATGCAGTATCTAGGAAGTGATCCTAGGTCGTCTCCCAACGAGCAATGGTCAACCAAACGTTCATAACAGATTGTAATAAAATAGTAACGAATGGGGGGGTGTTTGTTTTTGTAAATTAAACAGCAAGTAAATTTGAATTAGAAAATATCAGAATTAAAACACATTGTTTCCCCTTGATTCACAAGCAAGTCCCTTATCCTAGGTTACGAGGATTTATCCTTTATCAGTTCAACCACTTAATCTAACCCTAAATTAAATTACTAAGCGAAATTTAACATAAGGCATTCATTATGTGATTAAGCAACACATACATCAATTAATCATGAACGAAACTGATCATTAAGCATGAACGTAAATTAAGCGCAGAGAAAATTAATCAAGCACTAAGAATGCATGGATTAATAGCAACAAATACAGAGTAATTGGTGAAGAGGAAAAACTGAGCAGAATGCAATAGTAATAATAAAACCTCAAAGAGAGTTGTGCTTGATACTGAAGTGAAAACAATGTCGGAGACTTAGCCTTCCATTAATCAATAGCAAACGAAATTGTAGTAGAAAATGAAGAAAACTAGAATTATTCTCCAAAACAAAAAAACTAAAATGAAAGAGAGAGAGAGAGAGCCTAAAACTAGAACCTTGGTCTTGTTATACAGTTCTCAACCCCCAAAGCTTACAAATCTGTTTTAAGTCCAAGCCCATAAATAAAATAAAATCTAGATAAGATAAGATAAGATAAAATCTAGATGAAATAATATCTAGATGAGATAAAATCTAGATATGATAAGATAAAATCTAGATGAAATAATATCTAGATGAAATAAAATCTAGATAAGATAAGATTTGGTAGAATAAAATTGTCTGCTCTCTTCAAGTCCAAGCCCAATTACTTATAATTCTCCTGAAATTAAATTAAAAACACAAAATTAATCCAGCAGCCTAAATGATAAAACTGCATAATTAATTTTACAATTAAGGCTAATCAGTAATTAAAATGGTGACAAAAAGGGTTATGAAATATGAGAAAATGATGACACATCAAATCCCTTCACACTTAGCCTTTTGCACTCCTGAGCAAAATCAAAAAACAAAGCAAGGGACAAATCCAGAGACATTAAAGAGAAACAAACAGACACAACAACAATTACATATTTCTCAATGAATCTCAAGGAATGAAAAGAACGGGTAACATGCGACACGTAAAGATTTAAAGAGTCAAGGCCGTCATGAAAATCATCCAAGCATCTCAAACATGGCAAGATAGTAAATCAGCTCAAGAATGAAAAGTGATAAAGCCTCACAAGATATGCACTCTATCTCTCAAGTGTCTAGGCTACTGTTTACTCTCAGAGCACCCATGAAAACAAACACCACATAGACTTCGCAAGACTCTAAAATTGACAACCACATCACAAGCACATGCACATGAGGATCAAAAGGTCTTTTAAGGTTGTAATGGGGCCAAGGACAAGGTAGATGAAAGTATGGGATGGTGGCTAAAACCCAAAGAAATAGAGGAGCAATGGGGAATAAGTGGGAAGTAAGAAAAAGTAATAAACCCCAAAACCAAAATTACAAATTAAGCTCTAAAAAGTAACCCAAAACAAAATCAACCGAGTCCTCAAACCAATTCAAGTGTTCAAACCAAGACCTCATTTATTCAACCTCATTCTTTTTCTAAATTTTTTGTTTTTTTTTATTTTTTGATTTTTTTGATTTTTTTTTCAATTTTTTTTTAACGTGAACAGTAGCAATTGAAAGCATTTGAAAAATAAAGCAACAATTAGGCAATATATGTATATACATCAAGCATGGCCAACAAAAACATATCATCCAATGAAACATACCCCCCATTTCACACTTATTCCCAAAACAATTCCAAAGCTCCAAAATTCCTTAAGGGTAGGGTGAAATCATGGTTTTTCACTTAAGGCTTGTAATGAGCTTCAAAACAAAGAAAGGGGAACATAGGCTCAAAGGGGCTATCAAAGGAATTAATTCAAGGGGAACATAGGCTCAAAGGGGCTATCAAAACTAACTTGACATGTAGAGAAAAACAAGGATTCAATTCACAAAATGCCAAGAAACTCCTATTTCAAAAACAATTACCCATTACCTGTACATAACCTATAATTCAAAGAGAACATGCAATGTTGTACATAAAACATAAAACCAAAATAACAAAATTAACCTAGAAAACCTAACAAAATTAAACTAGAAAACCTAATAAAATTAAACTAGAATACCCAACAAAATTAAAGAACAATCTTCTCCCCCCCCCCCCCCCTCACACTTAAACAAAACATTGTCCTCAATGTAGTACAATCATAAGATTAAGAACAATCAAAGCAATCGATAAATTTGGACAAGTGCAATAAAAGTAAAGAAGGAGACTGATGTGCCATCATTTTCTTCTATTTTCTAAACCCTTTTTGCACCATTTTAATTACTGATTGATTTTAATTGTCAATTAATCAGGCAGTTTTATTATTTGGGGCTCATTTAGCTAATTTGATGTTTTTAATCTAATTTCAGGAATTAATGAAACATTGGGCTTAATCCGGATTTTGGTTATGGACTTGAAGAGGGCAAATAAAGCAGCGCTCACCTTAGTTAATTTCTAATTAGGAAATTTCGCAATTTTATTTTATGTTGTTCAGTGTTTATTTCGTTTTAGGCCAGAGTATTGTAATAGGGCCTAGTGACTTTGAGTGACTCTTTTTAAATAGCAGCCTTGGGATTCGTGCAAGGCTATTCTGTTATGCTATTTTATTATTCAGAGCTTATGTTTTAGGTTTTCACGTTTTTCTGTTCTAAGGCTACTGTTTTCGTTCTTAATGCAATTTTCCGTTTTCTGCTTCTAATTACAATTTCGTTCTTGCTTCTTCTTCAACTTTCATTTACGTTTCTGTCTCATTTACGTTTCTGTTCATTTACTTTTCTGTTCATTTACATTTCTGCTTCATGTTTCATTTGCGTTTTCTGTTTGAATCTATGGAAGGCTAGTTTTTCTGGTGTTGTTTCCTTTTGAGGACGAATCCCAACTCTCTTTGAGGTTTCGTTTGTAATGTGGTTTCCTGGCAGTTTTCCCTTCACCAGTTATCCCAAATTCGTGAACATTAATCAGTGCACGCTTCGTGTTCGATTAATTGCCTTTGAGCCTAACTTGCGTTCATGCTTAATGGACGAAGGTGTAACTGGTGTATGTGGTGCCTAATCACGTATTGACAACCCTAAGTTGATTTTCGCTTAGTAAATTGAAATAGGGTTGGATTAAGTGGTTAACTGTTAGGGACGAATTCTCCCATAACCCAAGATAAGAGAATGGCTTCTGAATCAGAGGAAACAACCCGTTTTTAATATTGGTAGTTTCATATTCCAGTTTACTTGTTCTGCTCTTTAATCACGAAACAAACAAACCCCCCCCCCAATCGTTACTGTTACTGCGCAAGTATATTATGAACATTTGGTTTGTCATTGCTCGTTGGGAAACGACCTAGGATCACTTCCTAGTTACTGCATTTTCATGTTTATTTGATTCGGGTACGGCCTCAATCAGAGACAGAAAAAGAAAACTCCCTAAGTCATGGCAGAAGAGAAGTAGGGTGAAGTAAGGAGGTCTCCTCCACCACTACATCCACTAAGGAGGGATTTGTCAGGAATGGTTTCAGCCAGTGTCCATTGACCTTGAAGCCCTTATCTGTGGATTCACTTTTGATCTCAACTGTCCCATAAGGAAAAACATTAGTCACCACAAAAGGACCAATCCACTTTGACCTCAACTTACCACTCATGAGTCCGAGCCTAGAGTTATACAATAAAACTTGTTGTCCAACCACGAAGTCCTTCTTAGCTATCAAACTATCATGGAACTTCTTGGTCTTCTCCTTATAGAATTTGGAATTCTCATAGGCTTCTAAACGGATGTCATCTAGCTCACTTAGTTGCAACTTCCTTTCCTCTCCAGCCTAATCAATGGAGAAGTTGCAGGTCTTTACAGCCCAGTAGGCTTTGTGCTCTATCTCTACAGGAAGATGACATGCCTTGCCAAAGACAACCTGATAAGGAGACATTCCTATGGGTGCTTTGTAGGCAGTCCTATGCGCCCAAAGAGCATCATCTAGCCTGGTGCTCCAATCCTTTCTGTTCGACTGCACAATCTTCTCCAAGATTCTTTTTATCTCCCTGTTTGAAATCTCAGCCTGCCCATTAGTTTGGGAGTGGTATGGTGTGGAAATTCTGTGCACGACCCCATACTTTTTGAGCAAGGCATACATGGATCTGTTACAAAAATGGGTGCCTTGATCACTAACGATGGCTCTAGGGACTCCAAACCTGCAAAACAGATTAGATCTAACAAAATCCACAACAACTTTAGCATCGTTAGTTCTGGTGGGTTTGGCTTCCACCCATTTTGAAACATAATCAATAGCAAGGAGAATATAAAAAAAACCAAGAGACAGGGAAAGGCCCCATAAAATCTATACCCCAGACATCAAACACCTCACAGAATAACATGGGTTGTTGAGGCATTTTTTGTCTCCATGAATGCTCTCTGAGAAGGCTCACAAGTGCTACAGATTCTCCACGCATCCTTGAAGATGGTGGGCCAATAGAAACCGCAGTCAAGCACCTTGCGAGCTGTCCTCTATATGCAAAGATGGCCACCTGGTGCGGAAGAATGACAGAATTGCAGGACCAAGTCAATCTCGTGGTCTGGAATGCATCTCCTAATAACCTGGTCACTGCACAACTTCCACAAATAGGGGTCATCCCAAATATAATGCTTAGCATCGCTCTTAATTTTATCATTTTGAGCTTTAGATGCTAAGGGAGGAAAAACAGAAGCAACCAAATAATTCACAATATTAGCAAACCAGGGAGTGGGGAAGGAATCAGAAATACTATACAGAATGTACAAATGGTCATCCGAAAAATCATCTTGAATGGGTGAGTCCTCAGACACACGCTCAATCCTACTCAGATGGTCAGCCACGAGGTTCTGCACACCGTTCCGATCAAGGATCTCCAAATCAAACTCTTGGAGCCAAAGCATCCACCTGATCAATCTAGGCTTTGATTTAGCCTTCTTCAATAGGTACTTTAGAGTTGAATGGTCAGTATAAACAATAACACGAGTACCAACCAAATATGAACGAAATTTTTCAAGAGCAAAAACCATCGCTAATAGCTCCTTCTCTGTGGTTGTGTAATTTGCTCGAGCAGTATCCAAAGTTCTAAAAGCGTAGTAGATCACCCGAGGCAGCTTATCAATCTTTTGAGCAAGGACAACCCCCAATGCATAATTGGATGCATCGCACATTAGCTCAAATGGGGCTATCCAATTAGGTGCCTGAATGATAGGGGTGGTGGTCACCGCACGCTTGAGGCAATCAAAAGCCTCTTTGCATCGGTCATCAAAATCAAACTCCACCTCCTTTTGCAGCAGATTGGATAGTGGAAGGGCCACTTTGCTAAAATCCTTGATAAAGCGCCTATAAAACCCTGCATGACCAAGAAAAGAACGAATCTCTCGCACGAAAGAGGGGTAAGGCAATTGTGAAATAACATCTATTTTTGCAGGGTCTACCTCTATGCCTCTACTGGAAATGATATGCCCTAAAACTATACCTTGTTCTACCATGAAGTGACATTTTTCAAAATTCAGCACAAGGTTAGTTTCAATGCATCTACTAAGAACTCTATCCAGACTATCTAAACATGTATCAAAAGAGGATTCATAAACAGTAAAATCATCCATAAACACCTCTATGAAACTCTCTAAAAAGTCACTGAAAATGCTAAGCATACATCGCTGGAAGGTGCCAGGGGCGTTGCATCGGCCAAAGGGCATCCTCCTATAGGCAAAAGTGCCAAAGGGACAGGTGAATGTGGTCTTTTCTTGATCCTCAAGAGCAATATGAATTTGTAAATAACCAAAAAACCCATCAAGAAAACAGTAATGAGACTTACCTGCCAAGCACTCAAGCATTTGATCAATGAATGGCAGGGGAAAATGATATTTTCTGGTTACCTGGTTCAGCCTCCTATAATCAATGCAGACTCACCAGTTGTTTTGCACTCTTGTGGGGATAAGCTCATCCCTTTCATTCTTAATTATTGTGAGGTCTGTCTTCTTAGGAATCACTTGGACTGGACTCACCCACTGACTGTCAGAAATGGGGTAGATGATTCCAGCTAGTAAGAGCTTGGTCACCTCCTTTTTCACCACATCAAGAATGACGGGGTTGAGTCGCTGCTGTGGCTGCCTCACAGGCTTAACTCCATCCTCTAAAAGTATCCTATGCATGCAGGTAGATGGGCTAATACCAGGAATGTCTCCTAAAGTCCATCCAATGGCTTTCTTGTGCTTCTTGAGAACTAGCAACAACTTCTCCTCTTGCTCAGCAGCAAGGGAGACAGAGATGATCACTGGAAATTTTTCCTTGTCCTCCAAGTAAGCATATTTGAGGGTTGCTAGTAAGGGCTTCAACTCTGGTGTGGGTGGTGGTTGAACAGTGGGAGGAACCAGGGTAGGAGAAGAAGAATGTTCCTCAGTCTATACCTCATAAAGCAAGTCAGAAGTATATGTACTTCCTGCAACATGGTTAATGCATTCTGACTCTAAAAAATCAACATCAAGAGGTACAACACCCAGAAAATTAGAACCAGACTCAAATTCAGATTCATTCTCAGCATAAAAATCAGATACAAGATCAAATTCAAACTCAGATTCAGATTCAATGCATAAGGAATGACAAGTATGCAGATAAGATAAAAATGGATGTTTCCTACCATGAAGAACAGAATCAAAATCAAACATATAATCATCAACAATCTGATTAATTATCTCAGCACGAAAAATAGAATGATCCTCAGATGGAAGTTTCATGGCATCAAGAATGTTAAAATGAACAACAATATCACCAAATTCCATAGACAATGTGCCAGCATAAACATCTATCTTGGTTCGGGTTGTTTTCATAAATGGCCTGCCTAAAATAATTGGAACTGAACCATGGGAAAATCCCTCTTCCATATTAAGAACATAAAAATCAACAGGAAAAATAAGTTCACCAACCCAAACCAGCACATCCTCTATGAAACCTGCGGGGTAAGCAACACTTCTATTTGCCAAATGAATCACCACATCTGTAGATTGCAAAGGTCCAAGAGATAAAGAATTGAAAATGGATAGAGGCATGACACTAACTAATGCTCCTAGTCTAGCATGGCATTCTCAAATTTACTATTCCCAATAATGCAAGGTATACAGAAAGTACCTAGGTCCTTACATTTCTCAGGAATGTGAGGAACAAATTTACCTAACAATGCTGAGACATTTCTGCCCATGCTAATCCTTTCATTGCCTTTGAGCTTTCTTTTGTGGGTGCACAAATCCTTTAGAAACTTGGTATATCTTGGAATATGTTTGATGGCATCTAGCAGAGGTATGTTCACCTCTACTTTCCTGAAGGTCTCCAAGATCTCCTTTTCCACTTCTTCCATTTTTTTGTTTGGAATTGCTCTAGGTGGGAATGGAAGAGGGATAGGAGACTCCGGTAAGTCAGAATTACAAGAAGAAGGTCCACTTGCATGAAAATTTTTGTTAGGAAGCTTTCTCTTTTGTGAAACTATCTCATCCTCTTTTTCAGGTGTAGAATAAAGCTTGATATGTTCAGGTGCAGGTGCTGCTACTGGTGGAGGCACTTCAATTTGGTTGCCATACCTCAAGGTGATGGCACTCATATTTTTTGGATTCTGCACAGTCTGTGAAAGCAATTTGTCAAAATTTTGGGACTGAGCTTGGTTCAACTGAGTAGCCATCTGCCCCATCAGATTTGTCAGACTCTGAATGGAGGCTCTTGTCTCTTACTGAAATTGCATATTCTGGATGGTCATTTGCCTTACTAACTCCTCTGAGGAAGGTTGAGAAGGGGCCTCAACTGCTTATTGTCTTTGTTGTTGTTGCTGCTGTTGCATTGGAGGAGGAACATATGGCCTGCTTGGACCAGCAGCATTCTGGAAAGGAGGGACAGGCTGTTGTTGTTGTGGAGGACTTGTCCATCTCAGATTTGTATGATTTGTTGGATCAAGTGGCCTTGGAATAATTAAGAAGGGGGGGGTTGAATTAATTATTAGAGAACCTTTACTAATTAAAAATCTATCCTTCTTAATATTACCAAAAGTAAAAGCAATAATTAAAGTGCACAATGGAAATTAAAAGAGTAAGGAAGAAGAAGAAAAACACAGGAGATTTATACTGGTTCGGCAACAACCCGTGCCTACATCCAGTCCCCAAATGACCTGCGGTCCTTGAGATTTCTTTTCAACCTTGTAAAAATCCTTTTACAAGCAAAGATCCACAAGGGATGTACCCTCCCTTGTTCTCTTTGAACAACCTAATGGATGTACCCTCCACTAGAACTGATCCACAAGAGATGTACCCTTTCTTGTTCTCAGTCACAACAACCCTAGTAGATGTACCCTCTACTTGTACCACAAAGGATGTACCCTCCAATGTGTTAAGACAAAGTTCTCAGGTGGTTAGTCCTTCGAAACTTTGTGAAGGGGTGATCGAGGCCGTACCTGAATCAAATAAACATTAAAATGCAGTAATTAGGAAGTGATCCTAGGTCATTTCCCAACGAACAATCATAAACCAAATGTTCATAACGGATAGTAGGAAAATAGTAACGAATGGGGGGGGTTGTTTGCTTTTGTAAATTAAACAGCGAATAGATGTGAATTAGAAAATATCAGAATTAAAACACGTTGCTTCCCCTTGATTCACAAGCAAGTCTCTTATCCTAGGTTACGAGAGTTTATCCTTATCCAGTTTAACCACTTAATCCAATCCTAAATTAAATTACTAAGCGAAATTTAACATAAGGCATTCATTATGTGATTAAGCAACACATACACCAATTGCTCATAAACAATCATTAAGCATGAACGTAAATTAAGCTCAGAGACAATTAATCAAGCACTAAGCATGCATGAATTAATAGCAACAAATTCAGAGTAAATAGTGAAGAGGAAAAACTAAACAGAATTTAACAGTAATAATAGAACCTCAAAGAGAACTGTGCTTGATCCTCAAGAGAAAAAAACGCTGAGGACTTAGCCTTCCATTAATCAATAGAGAACGAAATTATGGATTGAAGAACGAAATTCTATTGCTGAAACGAAAAGTAAAAACTGGAATTGCAAAATGAAAAAGTGTCTAAAAGAAGAGAAGACTAAAACTAAAAACGAAAACAAGAGAGAGAGAAAAGAGAGGGGCCTAAACTAGAACCTTGGTGCTGTTATATAGTTTTTCAGCCCCAAAGCTTACAAATCTATTTTAAATCCAAGCCCATAAATAAAATCAAATCAAATCTAGATAAGATAAGATCTAGATGAAATAATATCTAGATAAGATCAAATCTGAATAATATCTAGATAAGATAAAGTCTAGATAAGATAAAATTTTGTAGAATAAAATAGTTTGCCCTCTTCAAGTCCAAGCCCAATTCTGGATTCAAGCCCAATGCTTCATTAATTCCTGAAATTAGATTAAAAACATCCAATTAGTTGAATGGGCCCAAATAATAAAACTGCCTAATTGATTTGACAATTAAGATTAATCAATACTTAAAATGGTGCAAAAATGGTTAAGAAATAGGAGAAAATAATGGCACATCAAGGGGGAAACAAAAGAATTCTAAGGCGGTTAGTCCTTTGAAATCTTTTGTTTATGGGAAAGGGAAGAATCAAAAGAATTCTCAGACTGTGTCTTTTTGAATTCTTTGACAAGGGAGAAGGGAGACACAAAAGAATTCAGGCGGTTAGTCCTTCGTTCTTTTGGAAAAGGGAGAAGAGAGACACAAAAAGAATTCAGGCGGTTAGTCCTTAGCGAATTATTTTTGGCAAAGGGAGAAGGGAATGAAAAAGATGAATAGCACAAGTTTTTGAACAAAGAACTTTTCTTGGAAGAGAAAGTTTTGAACAAAAACTTTTAGAAAGATGAAGAGAAGATGAAACCAGAAAGTTCTGAAAGAAATGAAAGAAGATGTTGAAAGATAGAATGATTGAAAGAGATGATTGATATGAATGAATGTTTCATGCCAAGGTCACATATTTATAGTTTTTTGATGAATCAAGTCAAAACTTGTAACTCTTGGCAATTCCTTTAAAACTAATTACTTAAAAAGTTATGACTTTTGAAAGAATCTTCAGAAACAAGTTAGTTGAAGAATTGTGACTTTTGGAAATGAATTTTTCGAAAATAGTCACTGGTAATCGATTACCATAAATGTGTAATCGATTACACATTAATAGATGTGACTCTTCATTTTGAATTTTGAAAATCTTAACGTTTTAAAACACTGGTAATCGATTACTACAATCTGGTAATCGATTACCAGAGAGTAAAACTCTTTGGTAATGATTTTGTGAAAACTTCTTGTGCTACTCAATGTTTTAAAAAACCTTTTAATACTTATCTTGATTAAGTCTTCTCTTGATTCTTGAATCTTTGAGTCTTGAATCTTGATCTTGATTATTCTTGAATCTTGAATCTTCTTGATGAAACTTTCTCTTGAATCTTTCTCTTGATTCTTGAATTGTTCTTGACTCAATCTTGAAATCATTCTCTTGGGCTTTTTGTCATCATCTTTGTTATCATCGGAACACCTTGAATCAATCTTGATTCATCATCATGAATCAATGAAGTTTGCTTCTACATGATTCCTCCAACCTGGATTGTATCTGTTGCTTGAAAGATCATAATTATTCTGCTGTTGTTGGTTTTTCTGCTGAGGAAGTCTATTATAAATGTTTGCAGCATAAGCTTCAGGTTGCTCATTGACTCCAGATTGCTGCAAAGAAGGACATAGATCTATATGGTGATCTGCAGAAGAACATAGACCATAGACTCTGGCAACAGGTGCAGATTTCTGATTCATGCAAAGTTGAGTTACTAGGTTGACCAAGGCATCAAGTTTTCCATCAAGCTTTTTATTTTCAGTAGATGAAGATGAATCTGTGGCCACCTCATGGACTCCTCTAAGGACAATAGCATCATTTCTAGCACTGAATTGTTGGGAGTTGGAAGCCATCTTCTCAATCAAATTCCTAGCCTCAACAGGAGTCATATCACCAAGAGCTCCACCACTGGCAGCATCAATCATACTCCTCTCCATGTTGCTAAGTCCCTAATAGAAATATTGAAGAAGGAGTTGCTTAGAAATCTGGTGGTGAGGACAGCTTGCACACAATTTCTTGAATCTTTCCTAGTACTCATACAAGCTCTCTCCACTAAGTTGCCTGATGCTGGAAATGTCTTTTCTGATGGCAGTGGTCCTAGATGCAGGGAAGAATTTCTCCAAAAACACCCTCTTAAGGTCATCCCAGCTAGAGATGGATATGGGAGCAAGGTAGTACAGCCAATCTTTCGCCACTCCCTCCAGAGAATGAGGAAAAGCCTTTAGAAAGATATAATCTTCCTGGACATCAGGGGGCTTCATGGTGGAACAGACAATATGGAACTCCTTAAGATGCTTATGAGGATCTTCACCTGGAAGACCATGAAACTTGGGCAGCAAATGTATTAGTTCAGTCTTGAGAACATATGGAACACCCTCATCAGGATATTGAATGCACAAGCTTTCATTAGTGAAATCAGGTGCAGCCATCTCCCTAAGAGTCCTCTCACGAAGTGGAGGTTGAGCCATGTTCTCAGTACGAAAATTAGTAGTTGAATGCTCAAAATCAGAATATTCAGAATCACCAGCAATAGAATATTCAGAATGCTCACAATGCTCGAAATGCACAGAATGATCAGGATGCACACTATGCCTAACTAATCTATGAAAGGTTCTATCTATTTCAGGATCAAAGGGTTGTAAATCACCTGGATTGCCCCTAGTCATGCACTATATGCAGCAAATAATGTGTTATCAAACAAGCATTAGGGGAGGGTTAAAACTACAACTATAGTAAAACAATATCTAAATGAGATGAAATTTTGTGAGCAACACCCTAAAATCATGAAAAGATAGCACAAAAATTCAAAGTCTAACTATGAAAACTGCCTAAGGAAAGTTTAGAAAAATAAGACAATAATACTAAAAAAATAAAATAAATAAAAAAACTTAGTAAACGGCTGATTTTTCAAGTTTAAAATGGAAACAGACCACAGGTCGGTTGCCACGGCATAAGAAATTTTCTTCTACCCCAAATGCATACATAATAATAGTCATTCTGATACCTGGAGCAAAAGTTATGGCCATTTTAAGTTTTGCTTAAAACAAGTTTCCAAAATTTTTGTCTCTCTCAAATACTGCCACACCAAGTGCTCCTGGTATTTTTCACACAAAATATGGATCAAAAGAAGCTACCACACAAAAAATCAGCCAAAAATAACAACTCTAACTATCAAAACAAAAATCGCTAATTAAATTGCAAAATCAATTGCTAGTTCCCAGTCGCTAATCACTATTCACAGCAAAACACAAAGTTGAAATAGTCACAAAACAGGGGACGAGACTAAAATACAAAACAGAACGCTACACAAAACAAAACAAAACCCACACAACCGAAACGACAGAGCTACACACAAAACAACTAAACACTATTATGAACCTTTGGCCCACTGCTCTCCGGCAATGGCGCCAAATTTGATCGAGGCCATACCCGAATCAAATAAACATTAAAAATGCAGTATCTAGGAAGTGATCCTAGGTCGTCTCCCAACGACCAATGGTCAACCAAACTTTCATAACAGATAATAATAAAACAGTAACGAATTGGGGGGGGAGTTATTTGTTTTTGTAAATTAAACAACAAGCAAATTTGAATTAGAAAATAACATAATTAAAACATGTTGTTTCCCCTTGATTCACAAGCAAGTCTCTTATCCTAGGTTACAAGAATTTATCCTTAATCAGTTCAACCACTTAATCCAACCCTAAATTAAATTACTAAGCAAAAGTTATCATAAGGCTGTCATTATGTGATTAAGCAACACATACACCAACTAATCATGAACGAAATTGATCATTAAGCATGAACGTAAATTAAGCATAGAAACAATTAATCAAGCACTAAGCATGCATGGATTAATAGCAACAAATACAGAGTAATTGGTGAAGAGGAAAAACTTATCAGGATTCAATAGTAATAACAAAACCTCAAAGAGAGCTGTGCTTGATCCTCAAGAGAAAACAACGTTGGAGACTTAGCCTTCCATTAATCAGCACAAAACGAAATTGCAGAAAACGAATTTTATTCTACATGAATAGTGTGCATGAACAGTAATAAAAATTGGAATTGCAAAAACCCTAGAATTATTCTCCTCTCTGAAAAACTTTCTAAACTAAAACCCTGGTGCTGTTATATTGGTCCTCAGCCCCAAAGCTTACAAATCTATTTTCAGTCCAAGCCAACGAAATAAAATAAAATCTAGACAAGATAAGATAAGATTAGATGAAATAAAATCTAGATGAAATAAAATCTGGATAAGATAAGATTTGATAAAATAAAATTGTCTGCTCTCTTCAAGTCCAAGCCCAATTCTGGATTCAAGCCCAAATGCTTATAATTCTCTTGAAATTAAATTAAAAACACAAAATTAGTCAAGTAGGCCCAAATGATAAAACTGCATAATTAATTTGACAATTAAGGCTAATCAGTAATTAAAATGGTGACAAAAAGGGTTAAAAAATAGGAGAAAATAATGACACATCAACCCTCCAACAAATGGTAGCAGGCATACTTAACAAGGCCCAAGTGGAGAAGGATGAAGGCCCAGAGGCAGAGGCATTACTAAGAATATTAATTGTTGCTGAAGGCCCAGACTAATTTGAAGGCCCATGCCAAATATGTTCTTTTTTTAATATTTCTATTTTTTTCGTTGTCATTTTGGCCCAAACTGATTTGAAGGCCCGTGTCTATTTCTACTTCTTGTTTAGATACACTATATGTATTTATTTCATTTTCAATAGATGGACTTTTAGCATTTTGCGAATATTTTGTGAGAGCTTCTCTCTGGGTTCCCTGTTGAACCAATCTCAGACTTATCAAGGTAATCCTTATGGCGTCTACCCTGACTTATCTTCCCTCTCTAGAAGTGGCATCATCCAAACTTTGTGACCTGTATCAAGTGATCTGCTCCTAGTAAGGATCACATCATCTGGTATTAGAGCTTCGGCTCTTGTTACAGGTTCTTGTTCAAACCCGGCAAGTGCACCGGATCGCACAAGTAGTATAAAACGGTAAGAACCGAGTATCGAACTCTCAGGGAACTTTTGTTACTTGGTAAAGCTAAATTCAGTGAATAGGTTTCTAGTATGAAAAGAGATGTGTCAACTATGCATAGGTATGTAAACTAACTATTAAAAGGAAAATCACATGAGTAATGATGTGTAAAGACAAGTAGAAAACAAGTTGGTTTTCCTATTAGGTGCCTGATGTTAAAAGGATATTCTCTACTTAACAATGCTCATGTGTTCTATGGTGTCTCCTAAAATGCTAAACCTCGATTCCTCATGATAGTCTAGCCTAATCCTGATCAAGCATTGTCCTCAGATTCCTCTTGTTGGACTAAACTCGACCAGAACCGCATTAAGACAAACATACAAACAACTAGGTTATCGTACCTCGATCCCTCGTGATAATACGATAAACTAGCCCTGTCCTATCAAGTTCTAAGAATCAGACCAGTTTCCACTATTGAATGATCCTAACAAAGCATGCATCTACGTGATCAAGGCAAAAGCACACTGAAATGACGTACTGATAGCACAGAGAACACATAAAACATCATTAAATAGATATACAAGTATTTACATCAAGTACCTACAAGGAAGAACCAGCAGAGGATTTAGCTCTCCATATCTAGGAAGCTTCCTTTACAACAAAGAGAAGAGAAAAATGAAGGATTGAAGAAATACAAGTAGTGGGGATGTCTCTTCCACCTCTAGAACCTCACAATCACTCCCAGACTCATTTCATGCTCTCAAGATGGCTTCCTCTTCTCGCTCAGTTCTCTGCAAGTCTTTTTACAGCAAAAGCTCTCAAAACTCTCTAGAACTTGGACCTTTCTCTCTCTAGAAATATCTAAACATGCAAAAGCTTTGAGAATTGCCCAAACTCCCTCTCCATTTCTGATTTCAGGCTTAAATAGGTGGCCTTGTTGGTGCTTTCGTGCTTAGCGCAACTCTGGCTCGCTTAGCGCGCATTAGTGAATTTTGGCTTAGCGCGCGTCTTTTCGATAGCAGATGGACTCAAGCGGGATTAGCCCTTGCTCAGTGAACGTGCACAACTCATCTTTCTTCTAGATTCTTCCTCGCGCTCAGCCAAAGGAGTGTTGCGCTCAGTGGATGGCTCACTAAGCCAGCAGATTGGCTTAGCAAGTGGATGAAAATCAGCACTTCACCAACTTGCCTAATTAACATGAAATTGAGAGGAAATGATTATTAAACACACAAAATGGAAGTACTAAGTATTTATTACCTATCTTTAACAAAAAGTAATTACAACATTACGAAATAACCATAAATTGGAGGAGTTTGATACAATTTACACAGGTTTTATACACAAAAATTAGTCATTTTCATCGACTAACAGTTCTATCCTATCCAATTTTTATTTTTTTTTCTCTTTGTAATTTGTCTCGGGTTCGTGTTTTTTTCTGTTGTTTTCGTTCTTGTTTGCATTCTTGTTTGCGTCTTGTTGCATTCTTGTTTGTGTCTTGTTGTGTTCTAGTTTGTGTTCTTGTTTTCGTTCTTGTTCTTGTTTCTTTCAGATTCTGTGTCAAAAATTATGTTTGAATTCTGTTTCAAATTCTGTTTGGGAACAATTTGGTTTACTGGAAGAATTTAGGGGTTTAGGGTTTAGTAGGCTCTTTAATCTATTTGCCTATTGAAAGAATTGCCTAATTGCCTATTGAATTTGGACTAGTGAGATTGATTGATTGAAGAAAAGCTTATTATCCTAGATGAATTTTAAAAAAGAAAGCATTATATAAACAAAAAAAAGTTGTAGAAAGTTTGAAAAAAAGAAAGTGGGTGTTTAATCTTTGAACGCGCATTTGAGGCAGTTAGAGGCGTTTTTTGGCAAAAAATCGTGGATCAAATCCCCTTCGGTTATTGAAATTTGTTATCCAAATTTTTTGTCCAAATCTTTTATCCAAATCTATTATCCAAATCTGTTATCCAAATCTGCTATTCAAGTTTGTTATCCAAATCTATTATTGAAATCTGTTATCCAAATCTGTTGTCCAAATTTTTTATCCAAGTTTGTTTTCCAAATCTGTTATTCAAGTCTTTTATCCAAATCTGTTATTCAAATCTATTATTGAGTCTGTGATCATTAAGATGTCTTTCCTGCTCTATTACCTTGTGTGTCCAATTAGATTCATCCAGGAACTTAAGAGGGAGTGAGTGGTAAAAGGCAAGAGTGAAAACATCACACAAAAGCCTATATTGAGAGCATCAAACACGAGTGAGCTTCCATCAAAGAGAGAAACACGTGAGTAGAGTATGGTGAGGTCTTGTAACCTTTGTTTAAATTACTGCAGAATTTTTTGTTCCTTAATTATGGCAAGAGCTGGTGACGGTGGTGGTGAATATCATCAACTAGATGGATCTTAGCGCTTCCTACTGGACGTGATGACTACACAAATGCAATGTTTGCTGAACTGTAACAATGAAGAGCTCTATGAACGAATAGAAGGACTAGAGCACCAAATGAATCAGAATGCTGGAAGACCTTATGGAGGGAACAAAAGGGGCAATGATGGACCGAGGAAAAACAGAATGGAGGGGCAGAACAGAATTGAGGGAGTAAAACTTAATGTACTTCCTTTCAAAGGCAGGAGTGACCCAGACGCCTACCTTGACTAGGAGAAGAAGATTGAACATGTATTATCCTGCAATGATTATATTGAAGAGCAAAAGGTGAAGTTAGTAGCAGCTAAATTTTCAGACTATGCCCTTGTTTGGTGGAATAAAAAATCAAAGAGAGGTGATGAGAGAGGAAAGGCGGGAGATAGATACATGGACTGAGATGAGAAGGGTTATGCGAAAGAGGTATGTTCCAACTAGCTACAGCAGAACCGTACGACAGAAACTCCAGAGGTTGTGCCAGGGAAGTTTGATTATGGAGGAGTACTACAAAGAGATGGAGATGGCACTAGTGAAAGCCAACATTAAAGAGGAAATTGAGGACAAAATGGCTTGTTTTCTGAATGGTCTAAATCCTGACATTAGAGATGTTGTTGAATTACATGAGTATGTGGAATTGGATGACTTACTGCACAAAGTAGTATGGGTTGAACAACAGCTCAAGAGGAAAAGTGCAGCAAAAAGGAACTCATCCAACAATTTCAACCAGAATTGGACCAACAAATCCAAGAAGGAGGGGGGAAACTCGTCCAGACCACATGGAAAGTTAGTGTCCAATGCTAGAACCAAGCATAATTCTGCCTAATCATCCAACACCGGTACCAGAAACATAAAATGATTCAAATGCTTAGGCAAAGGACCTATTGCTTCTGACTTTCCAACCAGGAGGACTATGATCATGAAGGCAGATGGAGAAATCACTAGTGAATATGAAATCAGTGAAGAAGAGATGGAACAAGAGCTTGAGGAGGAAGCTATGCAGGGTGATATGCTAATGGTGAGAAGGATCTTGGGAAGTCAGATGCAGCCACTGAACGACACCCAAAGAGAAAATATTTTCCATACTAGATGTACAATTAATGGTAAGCTTTGCTCTTTAATTGTTGATGGAGGAAGTTGTGCCAATGTTGCAAGTTCCAGGTTAGTGTCCAAACTGAATTTGGATACTAAGCCTCATCCTAGGCCATACAGACTTCAGGGGCTTAGTGAAGATGAAGAGGTAAAATTGACTCAACATGTTGAGGTGTGTCTCATCATTGGAAGATACAGCGATAGGGTGTTGTGTGATGTGGTTCCTGTAACACCCTGAAATATTACTAATTATAAATCAATGTTTAATTGTATTTATCATGTTATTTGACTAAATATTTTACTTGAATGAGTTGAGGTATGGCTTGAATTAGTCATGTGTGAATTTCTTGATGTGGATGTTGAGTTATGTGGAGTTTTGTTGAGCTAAGTTGAAATTATGAGATTTCAAATTTTACCTAAACCTATTCCAGTGAAATCACAATCCCAGATTCATTAACCGTTGGATCGTCTTCAAACTTTGGCTGAAGGATCCTAAGACAACTCTCCATAGTCTGACCGTTGGGATTTTGAAAATAACTTTTAATGTCTTGCTAAGTGAGATTTGGAAATTATAAATATGTTCTTCAGCGTGAGAAGCACAATTTTCACTCTCTCCTCCTCTCCAAATGCCACCCAAACCCTAACACCTCCTTTTCCACCACCCACGACCACCGGTGTCTGCCACGAGCTGCCGTTGCTTGCCGCCGAACCCCCACACCAAGAGGAACGTTTTAATCGGAGCGAAATTCTCAGAATCCTCCTCAAGGATTTGGTGGAGAAAATTCCCCCAATCCTCTATTTCATAGCTTCTCTAAGGTAATCTTGACTTCTAAGTCCTTCTCCTAGTTAGTTTGTGTTCCTCTTAGTGTCTCTTGTTTGTTGGGTACTGTAATAGGGTATTTTTACACTTCCTTTGAAAAACCCTTGAAAAATGAGACATTGTAAAAGTTATCTTTATATAACATTGATGTTATTTTCATGACCTTCATTGAACCCCGGTCACATTGGCGTGATCAGAATTTCAAAATGATGTCTCCTTTTAGTAGAATCTGAAACACCCTTCATCCCTTTATGTTTTGACAAGGGTATTTGACTCCGAATGTTGTCATTACCTTGTTTATGAAATCTATATTAAATTTCCTTCAATTTGGCATATAGAACCTTGCGTTTGGACTGACGAGCCTGAACAAGAGAGACCTCTGAGTGACGCAAAGAGGAACTGAAGGAGAGCTAACGATAGGTGAGGGGAGTTTATTATTGTTTACAGTTTTTAATACCATAGTTGGGGTCAGGGAACCTAACTATGGGGATGTATGCTTGTCCCTATGTATGCTGGTTTTCAAGAAAACAATGATTTTGACTAATGGGATGCGATATATCTATTATTGATGAATAACATTATTGTTTCTATTAGACTTGTGTTGTCTGAAGACCTAGGGAGTGTGAATCTCAGGCATAAACTATATATGTATATGCGGAGTGTGACTTACTGATGATATTTCTATTGATGAAATTAATTGATATGAGGTGATGATGTTTATGATAATATTGATATGAGATGATGTTGTTGTTGATGATTATGTCAATATGAGTTGATGTTGTTATTGATGATTATGTTAATATGAGATGATGTTGTTGTTGTCGATAATGTCATTGAGATGAGATGATGTTGATGTTGAGAATGATATTGAGATGAAATGTTGATGATGTTGAAAATGCTTTGTGATGATGTTATGTTGTGTATGTACATGGGGGTGCAGTGACCTTGTTGGATATCCCTAGTGGGGGAAATAGGGTGGTTAAAGAGTTTTAAGCATCTCTGGAGGGGGATGGCTTAGAATCTTTAATTATCCACGGTCAGTACATTGATGGTGCCCATGTTTCATACTTCATATGACATGGAAATAGTATAGACTTTGTCAGTAAGTACTTGTAGTTTCTCATAAGGAGGAATACTTGTACTTGGGGGCATGTCACTCGTTTTGGAACTCCCTTGAGACTTAGGCTGATCACCGTGGGGGGGTAGTTGCCTGTGCACGACAAGGTAACTTCAACACTTACTGCCTAGTTTTCCTAAGTGAGAGTGTTGTGTGGACACGCTTAGGCTATTTCCTTGGGGATGGTACCACATTGCATGTGAGAGTTGAGGTCAGGTGCATGCATCATACTGAGCATGATTGATTGGAACTATGGACTGATGATGACTATTTGTTAAGTATGTGTTGGACTAGTGAAAGTTTGTGTAAGCTTATGATATTTGTTAATGTTTTCTTACTAATTATAGTTATTTCATTTTTTGTATTAATTTCTTTTATAATAAACTCACCACTCGCAATTTTTGTACCTGTGATTGGTACTTGTGATGATCGCGAACCTTTGTTTGTGGGAGCAAAATGACAGCAGTAGAGTATGAGAAGTGAGATTCTTTTGTAGAGCCGTCGAGCCGACATGATGACGTTGGGATTATTTTGGGAGAGAGTTGTGTTTTGTTAATCAACTCCTCCATAGCTGGTTCCATAATTCTTTTTGTTGAATTGAAGATGTAAATCACAAATTTAATTATATGTATGAACAAATTTACTTTCCATTATGTGAATGATGTGTACTGAGTTACTATTTATATATATGTATGCATTCACTTAAGTAATGCCATGTTGTTTGGTGAATGTATATCGAAAAAAAAATACTTTTATTTTTTCATAAGTAAATTAACGGAGCTTTCATTTAAAAATTGAAATTTCTCGCAGTTTAGAGTGGTGATATCATAGCGACGAGGCGGGTCATTACAGTTCCAATGGAGGTGACTCATATATTGTTAGGAAGACCATGGCAGTATGACACCAAAGCAATGCTTGATGGCTTCACAACAAGATTTCTTTATAGCACCATAACCAAAAAATTATTCTTAAACCTCTATCCCCTAGAGAAGTGTGTGATGACCAAATCAGAATGAGAGAAAAGAGAGAACAAGAGAAAGAAGAGAGTGAAACACCAAAGAGGAATAGGAAAAATAAGAGTGATACACATGAGAGAAAATTTAATTGTGTAGCAAAGGCGAGTGTAGTGAGGAAAGTGTTATTTGCTCATGAGCCGCTCTATTTACTATACTGCAAAGACAATAGAGTTTATGTTGATAATTCTAGTGAGTTAACTATTTCTGCTTCTCCTTGTGTTGAACCTTTATTGTAGGAATTTAAAGATGTCTTTCCCAAGGAGATTCCTCATGGACTGCCACCTTCAAGAGGCATAGAACATCAAATTGACCTCCTTCCAGGAGCTTCATTGCCTAACAGGACAACTTACAAAAGCAATCCCCAAGAGACTAATGTTGCTGATTTATTTTTCAAGGAAGTGGTGCGTCTCCACGAACTACCAAGAAGCATGGTTTTAGACTGAGATCGAGTTCCTTAGTCACTTTTGGAGAACACTATGGGGTAAGGTCGGAACAAAGCTTCTCTTTTCCACCACATGCCATCCTCAAACTGATGGCCAAACTAAGGTAGTAAATAGAACATTGTCTTATTTTCTTAGAGTTGTGATTAAAAAGAATATAAAGAGTTAGGAAGAATTTCTGCCTCATGTTGAATTTGCATACAATTGTTGGATCAAGTGGCCTCGGAATAATTAAGAAGGGGGGTTGAATCAATTATTAATGAACCTTTACTTATTAAAAATCTATCCTTCTTAATGTTACTAGATTCAATTAGGCTTTTACTATAATGTTAAGAAAGTAAAGAACAGAAATAGAAACTTAACCAAAAGTAAAAGCGATAATTAAAGTGCACAGCGGAAAATAAAGAGTGTAAGGAAGAAGAAGACAAACACAAGAGTTTTATACTGGTTCAGCAACAACCCGTGCCTACATCCAGTCCCCAAGCGACCTGCGGTCCTTGAGATTTCTTTTCAACCTTGTAAAATCCTTTACAAGCAAAGATCCACAAGGGATGTACCCTCCCTTGTTCTCTTTGAACAACCAAGTGGATGTACCCTCCACTTGAACTGATTCACAAGAGATGTACCATCTCTTATTCGCAGTCACAACAACCCAAGTAGATGTACCCTCTACTTGTACCACAAAGGATGTACCCTCCAATGTGTTAAGACAAAGTTCTCAGGCGGTTAGTCCTTTGAAACTTTGTGAAAGGGAAGCAAAAGATATCTCAGGCGGTTAGTCCTTTGAAATCTTTTGTTTATGGGAAAGGGAAGAATCAAAAGAATTCTCAGACTGTGTCGTTTTGAATTCTTTGACAAGGGAGAAGGGAGACACAAAATAATTCTGGCGGTTAGTCCTTTGTTCTTTTGGAAAAGGGAGAAGAGAGACACAAAAAGAATTCAGGTGGTTAGTCCTTGGCGAATTCTTTTTGGCAAAGGGAGAAGAGAATGAAAAAGATGAATAGCACACTTTTGTTTTCTGTGAAAGAACAAAGTTTGGAAACTAGAAAACTAAGAAAGCTTTTGGCAAAGGAAGAAGAAGAAGAATTTCAAGAAGATGTTCAAAGAGATTCAAAGGTTGTAAAAGAATATATAAAAGTTATTGAAATGCAAGTCAAGGTCTTGCTTTTATAGACTCTTCATGTTTGGTCAAGAAAACCATTAGAAGAGTTATAACCTTCAGAAAAACCTGAAAACCATTGGAAGAGTTATATCTTTTGATTTTTATTCAAAACTTGTCACTGGTAATCAATTACCAAAACCATGTAATCAATTACACAAGGCTTTTTATGAAAGGATATGACTCTTCACAATTGATTTTGAATTTCAACATTCAGATACACTGGTAATCGATTACCAATACCTTGTAATCGATTACACCATTTTGAAATCAATTGGAACGTTGCAAATTTAGTTGAAAGCTTTTGAAATCAAACTTTGCCACTGGTAATCAATACAGGAAACTGGTAATCGATTACCAGAGAGTAAAACTTTGGTAACTTAGAAAATTTTGAGAAAAACTCTTTTGAAAAACAAAATTGTGCTATGTTTGTTTTTTGAAAAAAATCTTTTCAATACTTCCCTTGTGAAGTCTTCTTGATTTCTTCTCTTGAAACTTGAATTCATCTTCTCTTGAATCTTGAAATCAAACTTCTCTTGATTCTTGAATCTTCTTGATTTCTTTTCTTGAAACTTGAAATTAAACTTGATCTTGAACTTGTTGACTCAATCTTGAAATCATTCTTTGGGATTTTTGTCATCATCTTTGTCATTATCAAAACTACTTGAATAAACTTGATTCATCATCATGAAGCTTGCTTCTACAACAATATGGTTGTATATAGCACTATATAACACTTTCCATTCGAACTAGTGTATGGTTTTAATCCCGTGACTCCTCTTGATTTGTTACCATTGCCTAACATTTCTAATTTTAAGCATAAGGATGCACAGGTTAAAGTTGAGTATGTGAAACGATTGCATGAGCAGGTGAAGGCTCAAATTGCAAAGGAGAATGAAAGTTATGCCAAGCAAGCCAACAAGAACAGGAAGGAAGTGGTACTTGAACCAGGTGATTGGGTTTGGGTACACATGAGGAAGGAGAGGTTCCCTAAACAAAGGAAATTCAAACTTCAACCTAGAGGAGACAGACCTTTCCAAGTACTATAAAGGATCAATGACAATGCTTACAAGATCGATATTCTAGGTGAGTATGGAGTAAGTTCTTCATTTAATGTTGTTGCCTTGACTCCATTTGTTGCAGGTGATAATTCTGAAGATTTGAGGGCAAATGCTTTCCAAGAAGGAGGGAATGATGAGAATCCTAAAACTGTCCAAATACAGGGACCTATGACTAGGAGTAGGACCAAATAGTTAGTGGATACCCTCCAACAAATGGTAGCAGACATACTTAACAAGGCCCAAGTGGAGAAGGATGAAGACCCAGAGGCAGAGGCACTACTAAGAATATTAATTGTTGCTGAAGGCCCAGACTATTTGAAGGCCCATGCCAAATATGTTCTTTTTTATATTTCTATTTTTTTGTTATCGTTTTAGCCCAAATTGATTTGAAGGCCCATGTCTATGTCTATTTTTTGTTTTGATACGCTATATGTATTGATTTCATTTTTAATAAAGGGATTTTTGGCATTTTCCAAATATTTTGTGAGAGCTTCTCTCTGGGTTCCTTGTTGAACCATTCTTAGACTTATCATGGTAATCCTTGTGGGGTCTACCCTGACTTATCTTCCCTCTCTGGAAGTGGCGTCATCCAAAATCTGTGACTTGTATCAAGTGATCTGCTCCTAGTAAGGATCACATCACTACACCACCATTGAGAAGGAGATTATAGCTATTGTTTTTGCTTTAGATAAATTCATATCTTATTTGCTTTGCTCCATGTCAATGTCTTTACTGACCATGGAACTTTGAGGTACTTATTGAAGAAGTCTGATGCTAAACCTAGATTGATCAAGTGGATGCTTCTTCTTCAGGAGTTTGATATTGAGATTAAAGACATGAGTGATGAAAAAAAAATTGGTTATTGATCATTTGAGAAGGATTGAGGGACTTCTTGATTCCTTTCCTATTAGGAATAATTTCCCTGATGAGCATTTGATGCATTTGCATTCATCACATGTTACACCTTGGTTTGCTGACATTGGGAATTTGTTGCATTTGTTGTCCCACCTCATGCATCTAGGTCTCAAATAGATAAACTTAAGAGTGATGCTAAATATTATGTGTGGGATGATCCTTATCTGTGGAGGTTTGGTAGTGACCAACTAATCTGTAGGTGTGTGCCAGATCATGAGATTCAATCTATTCTTCAGTTTTGTCATGGCACACCTACAGGCGGTCATTTTTGTCCTCAGCGGACCGCTAGAATAGTGTTAGATTGTGGGTTCTATTGGCCCAATATTTTCAGAGATGCTCATCTTTTTTCCACCACTTGTGAGTAATGTCAATGAGCGAGAGGGACCATTACACATAGGCCTGAGATGCCTCAACAACCCATTATTTTCTATGAGATTTTTTATGTATGGGGTATTCATTTTATGGGTTCATTTCCTATTTGTCATGGTTTTTCATATATCTTGCTTGCTATTGATTATGTTTCTAGATGGGTTGAAGCTAAGGCCACTAGAACTAATGATTCTAAAGTTATTGTAAATTTTGTGAGATCTAACATTTTTTGCAGGTTTGGTGTGCCTAGAGCGATTATTAGTTGCCAGGGGAGCGACTTCTGTAACAGGTCATTGGAATCCATGCTCAAGAAGTATGGAGTTGTGCATAGAGTTTTACAACTTATCATCCCCAAACTAATGGGCAAGTGAAAGTTTTTAATAGAGAGATCAAACATGTGTTGTAGAAGGTAGTGTAGCCCAACATAAAGGATTGGAGCAAGCTACTTGAAAATGCTCTATGGGCTCATAGGACCGCTTATCAAACCCCTTTGGGGATGTCTCCCTGTAGGGTGGTTTTTGGTAAGGCATGCCACGTTCCGATGGAGATTGAGCATCGTGCTTATTGGGTTGTGAAGAGTTGTAACATGGCATTTGATGAAGCGGGTATGGAAAGTAAGCTTCAATTATAAGAACTTGAGGAGATATGCTTAGAAGCCTATGAGAACTCCAAGATTTACAAGGAGAAACTGAAGAGGTTTCATGACTCTAAGATTCTTAGGAAGGAGATCCATATTGGCCAAAAAGTGATCTTGTATAACTCTCGCTTCAAGCTTAATTTTGGTAAACTTCGATCTATATGGGATGGACCTTTTTTTATTACTAATGTTTTCCCCATGGCACAATTGAGATTAAAAATGAAGTTATTAGCAAAGTCTTCAAAGTGAACGGTCACCAACTCAAGCTTTTTCATGAGAGCCCCAAGTGGTGGAGCAGTTTGTGGCGGACCTCTCTTTGATCTTGCCAATTTTATGTGATGATGTCCCTTGAATGGAACTTGAGGAGTTTCCATCCCCTTCTTTTGTATGTTGTCACTTTGTTTGCCTTTCATTGCATGCTCACATTGAGAACAATGTGCACTTCAAGTGTGGGGGGAAGGGTTTACAAAATTTGTTTGTTGTTTTCTCTATTTCCTGTTTTTTGTATTTGTTATTGTCTATTGTTTCTGTATTATGTTTTAGTTTTTATGTTTATATATGTTTTCTGTTTATGTTTAGTTGTATGTCGTTTCTGTCTATTTTTTGTATCTGTGTGTTTTTTTGTCTATTTTTTTGTATCTATATGTTGTTTTTGTTTTTTTGTTGTTGTCTGTTTTCTATTTTGTTGTATTTGTTTTGTTGTTTTACTGTTTTTACATATAGAAAAATTAAGAAAATTGTTGAATTTAGGCACTTTTTCATATTTTTCATGGGATTTCTAGCTTGTATAAATTGTGAGAGATGTACCATTTTTAGTTGAGAGGTTTCGTGCTTGATGTGAAACCATTGTTGCAATTGTTTAAGTGGTAAGTAGGCTTGGAAAATAAAAATGTAAGGTGGATCATGTGTGATAGAATTATGCCTTGTGAGTTTTCGGGCTTTTGTGGAAGGATTGCACTATTCCATTCATGCTCTTTCATGTATGATTTCACCCTTGTGCTAGATTACTCTAGGTTTTGCCTTGCCTCTCTTGTTATTCCTTGTTGCACATGCATTGATTGAGATGATTTAGGCCTTCTTTCTTTTAGCCACTAGCCAAATAAACCTACCTTGCACTGATATCCATTGTCACCCTCTTTGAGCCTTTAATCCCTTCTTTCATTTTGTAGCTCATTATAGGCCAAAAAGTGGAAAACCATGTTGTCCTAAACTTTATGGAGAAAAGGGGCATTGGAATTGTTTTGGGATTTGGTTTCAAACAAGTGAGGAGGATTTGTATTTTGTTTTTATGAAAGTTCCTTTGTTTTCATCATTTCATTTTCTTGTGACTTGTTGAAAAAAAGAAAAACAAAGAAAAAAAAAGAAGAAAACAATAAAAGAAAAGAGAAAAAAATGGGAGTATAAAAAGAAAAAGTTCAAAGAAAAAAATGTACAAACAAAGAAAAGAAGAAAAAAATGCAATAAAAGTATGTTGTGGTTCATTTTCATTCTTACCTGTAAGTTCTTTTTAATTTTAATTTTGTTCTCCACTTTGTTTCTTTGCAAACACAAACCCATACATATTTCATGAGGTTGAGTGTTGTTATTTGAGAGATTTCTATCACCATGGTACATTCTTAATTTTGACTTGACTACTTTTCCACTTTGCATTTTGTGATCATGTGTTCATGGATTGCTTGTTACCTTGATACCACTCTTCCATTTTCCATCTTTTTCACTTTTATTCATTGTTAGGATCCATTGAAAAATATGTGTGTTTTTTTCATTCCTTTCTTTTAGTTGTGGTTTTACTTTAGTTTAATTTTTCTTAGTCTTTCTTTTTGTTTTGCCCAGAGTGCAAAAGATAAAGTGTGGGGGAATTTGATTGAGCATTTTTAGTTTAGTATTTTTCTATTCTTGTTAGCTTATTTGACCTCTTTTGATTCTTATTTTCTCACCTTAACTCAATTTTGGTCTTAGGCAAATGATTGGGCTTAATTGATAATTGTTACTTATTTTCATATTTTTGTGCTTACTTGACCTATCTTCCTTGTGCAGGGCCAATAGGATACTATAGAACTTCAAATGAAGCGTATGAGTAGTCCTGAGAAAGCTAAGAAAAGGAGCTACAACTTTGTTAGAAATAAGCGTGAGCCAGTTCTGCTTTTTTTAGGGTCATTTTAGGCTTGGGAGTCAAAGGCTCTACATTTGAATTTTGGGCTGCGAAATTAGGCTTTGCTTTGTGTAATTAGTTTAATTAGATAGATTAGATAGGCCTAATCAAGGCCCATCCTTCCCTTCTGATTAGTCATAATATATATTAGTGTAGTTAGTTAGTTAGTTAGCTACTTCATTTTGTACAAAAACAAAATTTAGAATCTTGTTGTGTAAGTTTTAGGATCAAACTCTTTTATCTCTTTTTCTCTCAAATGTTCTTCATTTTTCTTTCTCTCTTCAATTTTGTTCTTCTCCTTTCTTGCACGAATTTTGTTGCTCTTCCACTGGTGATGATCATTGAAGCTAAACACTCAATGAATCCAAGGATCCAGTCCAAGGAAGTCTGAATTTGAGTTCTGGTTTAGTATTTCAATCTTTTTTGAATGTTCATCTTCTTCTTCAATCCTATTTTCAATTTTCATGAATATGAATGTGTTTAGTATTGAAAATGAATTAGATTATGGATTCATTACCTAATTTCAAATTTAATCATAGATTGTGTGGAAGATATTTCAATCTGATTTGTGATTTCAATGAATTTAAGGATTAATTTGATTGAACTACCGTTAATGACATTAACTGAACATTCACAATATAATTGTCATTTGTAGAATTGTGATAATTCAAATTGTTTGGTTTGGTGAATTGAATTAATGCTCTTGAATATGTTTCAGAACCTATTTCATAAACTGTCAGTTTCTGCATTTTTGTGTGTTTCTACAATTTTTCATTTATTGTCTGCAAATTGTTTGGAAATTCCTCCTGCTATTTATAAGTGGATTGAAGTCTGAACCAAATGGAACTGTATCTCTAAGTCGGCCTAAGTTATTCCTGTACTGGAGAATTAATCCTAATTTTATTTTGTTGTGGAATGATTCGGCAATCGTTATCAATAGGTTGTTGTTTGTGATGTGCGCAGTTGCACATTGTTAACTCACATGCATTGACAACCACATTAATGCAGATCTCAATAATCCGCATGGGCTCAGTAAGTGATGAGAATCATGAAACTGGCCAAATACAGGCTAAAGGCCCAAGTGGAGAAGGACGAAGGCCCAAGTGGAGAAGGACAAAGCCCCCGAGTGGAGAAGGATGAAGGCCCAGAGGCAGAGACACTATCAAGACTATTAATTGTTGCTGAAGGCCCAAAGTAATTTGAAGGCCCAAGTTAAATATGTTTTTTAGTTATAATTTTTATTTATTGTAATTTTGGCCCAAACTATTTAGAAGGCCCATGTCTATTTTTATATTTTTGTTCAGATACACTATAAGTATTTGTTTTTGTTTTCAATAAAGGAACTTTTGGGCATTTGATAAAATTTGGTGAGAGTTTCTCTCTGGGTTCCTTGTTGAACCAATATCAGACTTATCAAGGTAATCCTTGTGGCGTCTACCCTGACTTATCTTCCTTCACTGGAAGTAGCGTCTACCCTGACTTATCTTCCTTCACTGGAAGTGGCGTCTACCCTGACTTATCTTCCTTCACTGGAAGTGGCGTCTGCCCGGACTTATCTTCCTTCACCGGAAGTGGCGTCTACCCTGACTTATCTTCCTTCACCGGAAGTGGCGTCATCCAAACCTTCGTAGCCTGTATCAAACGATCCGCTCCTACTCAGGTTCACATCATCTGGTATCAGAGCTTCGGCTCTTGATACAGGTTCTATCCTATCCTATTATTTTTCTTTATAATTTGTCCAGGTTCGTGTTTTGTCCTTGTTCTATTATTTTTTTTTTGTTTGTGTCTTTGTTTCGTTCTTGTTCTTGTTCTTGTCACGTTTTTGTTCTTGTTCTTATTTCTTGTGTCTTTCAGACTTTGTGTAAAAAAAAATTTGTTTAAGTTTTGTTTCAAGTAAAAAAAAATTGCAGAAATTTAAAAAAAAAGAAAAAAAAGAAAGAAAGTGGGTGTTTGATCTTTGAACACGAAATTGAGGCATTTAGAGGTGTTTTTTGGGAGAAAAAAATCGTGGACCAAATTCCTTATCTAGATTCTCCTTTGAATTCTGAGCGTTTTGATATATAGTGGGCCTCAAACGGACAACCGTAACAAAATTTATGAGCATTTGAAGTTTACTTGTCATAGCTATTATCTTATCTGCTATCCTATCTATTATCTTATTTGTTATCATATTTGTTATCCAAATTAAATCTAATTTGTTATCCAAATCAAATCAAATCAAAATTTGTTATCCAAATCAAATCAAGTCTAATCTGTTATCCAAATCAAATCCAATCTGCTATCCAAATCAAGTCTAATATGTTATCCAAATCAAATCTAAATCCAAATCAAGTCTAATCTGTTAACCAAAATCAAATCTGATTTGTTATCCAAATTAAATCTGCTACACAGTCTGTGATAACTAAACTGTCTTTCCTGTTATATACCTTGTGTGTCTAATTTGATTCATCCAGGAACTTAAGAGGGAGTGAGTGGTAAAAGGCAAGAGTGAAAACATCACACAAAAGCCTATATTGAAAGCATCAAACACGAGTGAACTACCATCAAAGAGAGAAACACGTGAGTAGAGTGTGGTGAGGTCCTGAATTTTTTTTTAATTTACAACAAAATTCTTTGTTCCTTAATCATGGCAAGAGCTGGTGACAATGGTGGTGTATATCATCAACTGGACGAATCTCAGCGCTTATTTCTGGACGCATGGACTACACAAATGCAACGTTTGATGAACCATAACAAAGAAGAGCCCTACAGACGAATAGCCAAATCTTCCTCGTTTACTCTTAAACCTCTATCCCATAGAGAAGTGTGTGATGACCAAATCTGAATGAGAGAAAAGAGAGAACAAGAGAAAGAAAATAGTGAGGCACCACAAAGGAATATGAAAAAGAAGAGTGATACACATAAGAGAGAGAGTGATACACATGAGAGAAAATTTAATTATTTTGCAGAGGCGAGTGAAGTGAGGAAAGTGTTACCTGCTCATGAACCACTCAATCTATAGTATTGCAAAGACAGTAAAATTTCTACAGATAATTCTAATGAGTTTACTATTTCTATTTCTCCTAGTGTTCAACCCTTATTGCAGGAATTTAAAAATGTCTTTCCTAAGAAGATTCCTCATGGACTGCATAGAACAACATCCTCACAAAAGCAATCCCCAAGAGACTCAACGTAAGGATGCACATGCCAAAGTTGAGTATGTGAAAAGATTGTATGATCAAGTGAAGGTGCAAATTGCAAAGAAGAATGAAAGCTATGCCAAGCAAGCCAACAAGAAAAGGAAGGAAGTGGTACTTGAACCCGGTGATGATCCTGGACAGTTGAGGACAAATGTTTTCCAAGAAGGAGGGAATGATGAGAATCATGAAACTGGCCAAATATAGGCTAAAGGCCCAACTGGAGAAGGACAAAGCCCCCGAGTGGAGAAGGATGAAGGCCCAAGTGGAGAAGGATGAAGGCCCAGAGGCAGAGACGCTATCAAGACTATTAATTGTTGCTGAAGGCCCAAACTAATTTGAAGGCCCAAGTTAAATATGTTTTTTAGTTATAATTTTTATTTATTGTAATTTTGGCCCAAACTATTTAGAAGGCCCATGTCTATTTTTATCTTTTTGTTCAGATACACTATAAGTATTTGTTTTTGTTTTCAATAAAGGAACTTTTGGGCATTTGATAAAATTTGGTGAGAGTTTCTCTCTGGGTTCCTTGTTGAACCAATATCAGACTTATCAAGGTAATCTTTGTGGCGTCTACCCTGACTTATCTTCCTTCACTGGAAGTGGCGTCTACCCTGACTTATCTTTCTTCACTGGAAGTGGCGTCTACCCGGACTTATCTTCCTTCACCGGAAGTGGCGTCTATCCTGACTTATCTTCCTTCACCGGAAGTGGCGTCATCCAAACCTTCGTAGCCTGTATCAAACGATCCGTTCCTACTCAGGTTCACATCAGTAAGCGATGCGGAATAGTGCGGTGAATAGTCATGATGCAACAGATAGGATGTTGTCGCAGCTGCACACTGTTCACTTACATGCACTAACTTTATTGCCTATCCCTCCCACTTAAATCTCCTACCTAATTTTCCCACCTATGTCTCCTACCTAATCCTCCCACCTAACTCTCCTACCAAACTTTCTCACCCTATATATAATCCCACCATTTGACAATGCATCACACATAACAACATCCTCACAAAAGTAACCTCTATTACTAACTCTCATAGCCTTCCCACTCACATCCCCAAACACCACCCATGGCTCCACCTAAAGAAATATCGGTTGTCATTCACCACCATAGTCAAATTGCAGACAACCTGGTTGACGGATTGACGTACTCATGTGTAAACCCAATATTTTTATACGTGAGTAGGTCTATTACGTTAACACAATTGATTTGGATAATTAACCAATATCTCCTCACTTGGGCAACTGAAATAGCTTTTTAGTTGTTATATCATGTCCCTATTTCATTTTATCATGGCCAAACATGTTTCATTTAAGTACAAATGCATGACAATGATGATCTCAGAGGCATATCGGAAACAATTGTCCAAAATCCAGAATTCAATTTTGTCAAATTGTATGCTATTACTGAGCTTATTCCTTAACCACAACCATCATCTCCACAACCACTGCAATAGACCTACTCACGTATGGAAATATTGTGTTTTCACATGAGTACGTTGATCCATGAACCAAGTCATTTGCAATCTGACCGTGGTGGTGAATGACAACCAATATTTCTTTAAGTGGAGTCATGAGTGGTGTTTGGGGGACGTGAGTGGAAAAGCTATAAGAGTTAGGAATAGAGGTTACTTTTATGGGAATGTTGTTGTGTGTGATGTGTTGTGAAATGGTGGGAGTATATATAGGATGAGAAAGTTTGGTAGGAGAGTTACGTGGGAGGGTTAGGTAGGAGAGTTAGGTGGGAGAGTCAATGCATGTCAGTGAATAGTGTGCAGTTGTGCACATCACAGACAACAACCTATCCATTGTGTCATTACTATTCACTACACTGTTATGCATCGCTCACCGAGTCCATGTGGATTATTGAGATCCCATTAATGTGCTTGTAAGTGCATGTGAGTGAACATTGTGCAGTTGCGCACATCACATACAATAACCTATTTGTTGCGTCATGACTATTGATCGCATTGTTCCGCATCGCTCACTAAGCCCAGGCTGATTATTGAGATCCACATTAATGCGGTTGTCAGTGCATGTGAGTGAACAGTGTGCAGCTCTTCACATCACATACAATAACCTGTTCATTGTGTCATCATTATTGACCGTACTGTTCCGCATCGCTCACCGAGCCTACATGGTTTATTAAGATCCGTATTAAAGCGGTTGCCAGTGCATGTTAGTGAATAGTGTGCAATTGCACACATCACAGACAATAGTTTGCCCATTGCGTCATCATTGTTGACTGCACTGTTCCACAACACTCATTGAGCCCACACGGATTATTGAGATTCGCATTAATGTGGTTTTGAAGCATTTAGGATTATATTATTAAAGTAAATTAAAAATAACAACTGAATAGCATGGAACAATGACAAATACATAATAAAGGCTAACAAATAATTAAAAGTAATATAACAAAAAAATATGTTAAATTATTCATTCTAATTTCAGGGAATTGTCTAGCTTTTGCTCCATCTCTGCCCAGCTTAGGTCATTAACTTGAGAAGGTGATGATGAATTATGAACATTAACTTTAAGTTCCATATTACACTTGTTATATTTGAAAATGTATCGAACATGAACCAAACACCTTCGTCAATAATTTGAATTGCCCTACACTCAATACGACCATTGAATTGGTATACAATACAACGATACCAAAGTGCAGTAATTATAGGTGTAGCATGGTCATCTCTAATTGATGATTGTATTGCAATGATTATGTCTGGCATTATCATTGTTGGATTCAATAGTATTGATTGTGTCTTGTCACTTCTGAAAACTTCATTTGCACATGAACAGGGGATTACCTCACCATTGATATAAACATACACACAAATTGGCTCTAAACTCATTGTGCTTGCTCTCTATGTTTTCTCACACAATTTGATTTGATGGAACTATGCAAAGTCTACGGTGATATGGTGCCTTTATATATACAATCAATCACAGGTCCATGGTTCACGTGATTTGGAATATCGATGCGTGATAGTAAGACAGTTATGTTAACGTGCTTTCGAATCTCGAGGCCTTATAATGAGACAAAGTGTAAACGTGCTTTCAATTCTCGATGCGGTTTATATTATAAATTGATGGGATGTGCATGTCAATACAACATTTTCATCGCCCAACTTCAAATTTTATATCATTTGTATCCGTTTTACCATTAAACATCATTGTCATGGCTCATATACCTCTATTGCATCATCAACATGTTCATTGTTCACGTACCACAATTAACGACTTAATCACTTTATATTACCATACAATACTTGAACCAACACCACAAATTTTACCATTATTATCGTCTACTGTGTTCCAACATATTGCCCTAATCAAATAATGCAAAATTGATCCTGCATTGATCACTGCATTGGTTGAACAACGAAGGACTGAAACACACACCTTTCACCTGCCATGGGTGAGTGCACCATCACACTCGAAAATGTTGCACTGCATCTAGGCATTAGGGTCAATGGTCATGTTGTGATAGGACCTAGCTTCTTACATTGGGATGAGTTATGCGATGAGTTACTAGTTGAAATCCCTCCAGATAATGCACCTAAAGGAGCTGCACTAAAGTTGATATGGTTGCTTAGCATCTTGCGCTCACCATTACCTGAAGAACTAACAATACACCAACTACAATGCAAGTGTAGAGCTTACATAATGTACATGATTGGTGGTGCTTTAATACCTGATAAATTTGGAAATAGAGTTCATCTAATGTATTTGAACCTATTACGTGATTTCAACAACATAAAAAAATATAGTTGTGGTTCTGCTTGTTTAGCAAACCTGTACAGAGAACTGTGTCGGACATCATTAGAGGTTTGTAAAGTTATGGGTGGTTGTGCCATACTATTCCAGTCATGGGCTTGGTACTTCATGCCTTTTATTGCACCAAGACTCCCACGACTTGAAACAACTTATTTGGTCGCTAAAAGGTTAATACAAATAATGAAATCAAAATTTTTAATTTCAATGATGCGCATTATAACATTACAATAAATAATGGTTTTGTTTTGTTTACATTTTAGATGGAGTGGTGGTAGATTAGATAAGGGCACACCTCATGGTGACTTGGTCGAGTATACATCTCATATAAATCATATGGAGAGCCATCAGGTACATTACTATCATCAATTGCACCATTAATATGTACATATTAACATTTACTAATGTTGCATTGTTAACATATATTTTAGTTTTCTTGGGTCCCATATAGAGGATTTAAAGAGCACCTACCAAGACATGCATACAGAGATAGGGACATTTGGTCTGCATGTACTGCAATTATTTGTTTTCCCATCATGGAATGGCATCAAACAAACTGGGTCAAGCCACAATTTGAACTACATCAAGATATCCCTGTTGATCCCAAGAATCTTGATCGACTTCACTAGATTGACATGCGAGGCAATCATTGTAGTGACTGAATGAAATATCATGCAGGGTGGATTAATATCTGGAAAAACAAACACAATGATGTTTTAATTGGACAGTGGGTTGAAGGGATAATGACATACACACACCATAGTATATGGAATGGTATAGGCAAAACACTATTTTGTTCTTGTCTATTGCACAACAACTAAATGGTCCACACACAACAATTTCCCATAATGTTGCAGGGACTATAGAAGAAACACATTTCCTAATCGCACATCCTCAATCAATGTTTTGTACTCCATCATCTGTTCATCAAACTTTTGGTCAGACTTGCAAGTCAGTCAATGCAACTAACCACGAATGGATGACCAATTTATTTGGTGTCAAATTGAATTCACCAAATTATGTGGCATCATATTTAGCTTCTTTACAATAGTTTGATGATCATATTCGTTTGGAAAACAAGGACAAATTTCTTAAGCTATAGCAACCCACAGTGAAAACCCTGGGATAGAACAACAACATCATCATCATCATGAGGGAGAACCAGCGATCTAGGAGAGAAGAAATTTGCGACGTAATTGATGTCCACTGTCCTGTGGGACTGGTCATCATCTTGGTCATTAAAGTATAAAATATTGTGATAATGAGATCAACTATGTTTAAGTACCCTTCTAATGTAGTTTTCAAAATTATGTTAAAGTGGTCATGCCATGCTATGTTATGTTTAAGTGATCATGTTATGCAATTTATAAAATTTATGTCAAATACATTAAGAATATATATGCCAAATTTATTTCATAGTTTTCAAGTCAAAGAATAAAGGAAATGGCGTGTAACAGTTTCATGAAGAAGGACCCCAAATTAATAGCAAAAAATTAAAAAAAAAACCTTGTTTTGGACCCTTAAAAAAATTTTAAGTGGCCATGTTGTGCAATTTATAAAATTTATGTCAAATACATTAAAAATATATACGACAAATTTATTTCACATCTTTCACGTCAAAGATTTAAAAAAAAATAATATCGTGTAACAGTTTCATCAAAAAGGACCTCAAATTAATAGAAAAAATTGTGTTTTCAACCCTTAAAATAATTTTTAAGTGGTCATGTTATGCAATTTATAAAATTTATGTCCAATACATTAAAAATATATTTGCAAATTTATTTCATAGTTTTCACGTCAAAGAATCTAAAAAAATATACCGTGTAATAGTTTCATCAACAAGGACGTCAAATTAATAGCAAAAAAAACATGTGTTTCCACCCTTAAAACAATGTTTAAGTGGTCGTGTTATGCAATTTATATAATTTATCTCCAATACATTAAAAATATTTATGACAAATTTATTTTATATTTCTCACGTCAATGAATCCAAAAAGCATGTGCGAACGATTCTAACTGCTTTTTTTATTATTACTGCTCAACGCACTGACCCTAATCACATCTCGAGGCCATGTGCCGAACAAGCTTAAATGACACCAATGCATGTGACTGCATAGTGAACACCTGCATGCAACCGACAAATTCTACAAATGTCACTGCCAGCTGAAGACATTGGTTGAACCCCTACCACTATGTGTCACCCAATTGCATATGTTTGTTTTTACTACAATGACCAAATCTGCAACACTAATGAGGGCACCACCTTCATTAGTAACAATACAAAAACTTTCATGGTCAACAAGGCCATAAACCTTACACAATTGGTTGAACTTGTTCAACAAAAAATAAACATTGAACCACACCAACATTTCCACTTTTGATGCCCCATATTTGAGCCAAGACAACCAAATATGTACACATGTTTTATTCTAGGAAATGATCATGATGTTCGACAAACGTTCAACATTTTTTACAACAACCCAACACTACCATTTGTGGAGTTATTTACCAAAATTTGTAACAACAATAACCCACCAAACAACCAACATGACTCAACCTCCAATCTTGAGGACTTATTGGATGAATACAAGAGCAGTGCAGATTGTTGGGTTAAAAACCATTGTAATAATAGTGATAGTGATAGTAACATGCCTCATTTCCATGAACCAATATTCTAACGAGGTTGGTAATTTAGGGATGATTTGTGTGTTATTTGTTTCTGCTTTGAGATTTTCCCGTGGTGTGTTATGTCGATGTTCATTGCTTTAACATTATGTCATTGTGAATTTGCATTGCCTACTTCGTTCTGTTGTTGTTGTTTGTAGTAGTACTTACTTTATGTAATGAAATAAATCATTTGTTTTAGTTTACATTAACAACAAAAATAACAACTCACTAAAATGCAGACACTTGAAATTTTTAAGTCTGTGAGAATTAATCAAGTCTTTATTGTTTACAGAAAATTGACATTGAATTGACAACTCACAATTTAAATTTAAGTCTGAAAGTAATAATGGACGTCTGGTGCACCATGTACCAGAGTAAAATGACATTCGAAATTGACAACACTTTTGAAATTTACCCAAGTCTCTGAAAAAATAATAGATGATTCACCAACAAAACTGACATTGAATTGATAACTCACAATTTAAATTTGAAGTCTGAAAACAATAATGGACTGGTACACCAGATAGCAAGGTACAATCATATTTGAAATTGACAACAGTATGGCATTGTATCGATAAAAGCAAAATTGGAATAATGGCATGTCTCAATCAACATTGGATTCCAAACAAGCCTTTATAAAAAAGACAATTCTAATCTTATGAGAATCCAATACACATCAATGGGACAAATATTCAAACAACTATAAATAACATCAAACACCCTCAACACAACCACACACTTCCACACAATATACCTTCACAAACGAAATTCAATCTCAATATTATGGCATTCTTGGGAGAAACAAGCACTCAAACCATTGCTAACTCGAAATTATCATTCATTTTTCCAAATGGATCAATCAAACACAACCAAACTAGTAGTTATTTTCAATGTTCTACTACAATACCAATGCAAGTTCCTAATGAGTGTTCTTTCGAGACACTCATCTATAGAATGCACAATACCCTTCGGCTAATCAATGACCAATTTATGCTTGAAATCTACTACTAACAGTCATCCATAGATACAAATCAACAATCTTTTTTTCATTCTCTGCAATTGAAAAATGATGATGATATTTGCACAATTTTAATGTGCAATGAGCAATACCCATGTGTTGGTCTCATAGAATTATTATGTACCATCAATAGAACACCCGCTAGTATACTCAACCTACTTCAATTCACCATCACTCCTATTCATGATGCAATATTGTATTACAATGGCAAGTGAAAGATATCATGACAAGGCGATTTTTTGGGCTATTCCTTCACTGGAACAAACCCAATAAGATTTAAAATTCCTTCGGGATGTAGCATCAAAACACTCGAGGATGTCATCAAGTAAGTTGCACCTATAGAGGTTCCCCTTATGAAATTCACAAATCACAAGTGGTCAAACAATTGTTCTTTCAACAACTAGGCCATACAAATATTCAGAAAAATTAATCAAATATAAAATAATAGAGTTGAAAAACAATCAACTACCAGAAACATTTTTGTCAAATAGAAATTTTAGCTATTTTTAACAACCAAGTAATCTAACTCTTGAAAGAAGACATGTCTGCTACAAAACACCTTTCAAACTATGACTATTTTTGTCATTTTCATGTTTCAATTGTTATTGTTAGTACATTTCATTACTTTCGTTTTATTATGTTTCCGTTATTTGAGTGTTTTAATTTCTTCATATAAAATAACTAAGATGTGATAATTATATATTCATTATGTTTTTAATCAATCTATTTTTTAATTACTTTACCTTTTTTATTTATTTTAAGACCGTTAATTAATCATTTTAACACTATTAGTAAATTATTAAACCAAAAAAATTCCATTATTTAAAAAAATTTCAAAATATTAAACAAAATTAATTATTCTTCTTAAAAAAATATTTAAAAACAAAGTTTGAAAGAAAGTCGGGTTCTTAACTTAAATTTTCTTCTAAAAAAATAATATAAATAAATTTTTTAATATTATACAAACAAAAATTAAATAATATAAACAAAAAAATTTAATATTATCAATTTTTTAAAAAATAAATAATATAAATAAAAAATTATATTTAATAAAATAATAATATTAAAACATGTAATTATTTTTTAATGCCAAAATAATATTTTGAAAAAAACAAAAGTTTGGAAGTCGGGTTTGCCAACCCTAACTTCTTAACTTTGCGAAAATAATATTTAATTTTTTTTAAAATAGGAGGAGTTGGAAATTGGGTTTTCCATCCCCCACTTCTCTCCTCACTTCAAAATAAGAGTAATTTAGGAAATACTTTTAAAATAGATGTATTTTGTAAGAAAAATGAGGAAAGATATAATTTAGTCTAGGAAAAAAAATCCGACTTCTCTCCTCAATAAAATAACAGTTATAGTTGAGAAAATATTTTTAAAACAGGTCTAATCAGAAAATATTGATGAGAGAGCGTCTGTAGTTGAGTAACAAAAAACATTGAATCAGATGTTACTGACCAGTATTAGTGTATTACATAGTCAAAACCAGTCAAAAAATCAAAATCAATCGGTATAAATCGTATGAGGAGACAGATTTTAAAAAAAATAAAATTGAAGACTCCTAAATATGATGTTCAGTTTAAAATTTCTCCTATATTCTCAAGTCCCGTGCGCGCCTGAGCTGGAACTTTTGTCTCACGCAAGTTGCTATTGCCAACAACTGTTTAACACAAATAAAAAATTAACACCAACCAGAATTGACCTTGGTCATTGGTCCTTGAATTCTCATAGGAGATACTTAACCATTGGGTTATTGTAATTATTTTATAAATATGCTAATATATATATATATATATATATATATATATATATATATATATATATATATAATTATTATAATTATTTTATTGCTTACAACAGCTCAAATTATTTAACTAGTGATTTATTGGTTTGATGAGTGACTTAATGATTCATTGTTTCAACAAAATCGATAACAATATGAAATTTATAATTATGATTTTTATGTTTATTTACAATTTACTTTTCTTCTAAATTTATTTTTTCTTTTTAAAACTATTGGATTTATAATACGTAAATATACCTTTGTGTCATTTATTGCTTTTATTATCCATTTCATTCAATTTTAATGTTTCGCTTAGCATCATTAGATATCCTTTTTGTTTTTTTTATAGATATTCACTAGATATCCTAGAATACTAGTTGACATCTTTCTTTTTTGCTCATGTTAAAAACTAATTTTACTAAAAATTAATTTACTAAAAGGTGATTGAATATGATATTTGAATGTTATAAACTCTGATTTCGTGTTTAATTTCGAGGAATAAAAATAAAAGAAAGCTAATCTTGGAATTTAGTAGTAATTTACTATTCTCTCCCGCGGGAGAACACGGAAAAAATGGCGGGAAATGATGGATATCCTAAATCAAATAGAAAAAAAAAAAAAAAAAAAACGCATCCAAAGAAATAACACATCTTCCACCACATTTCATTTTCTTCACGGTGGTTTTTACTTGTTATCGCTGTGCGAAGGTGAAAGAAAAAGAAGAACGATGGAGGAAGCGAAGGAAAAGTGTTGGAGAATGGAAGTGGAGGAGAAGCTGAAGAGGCTGCAATCTCTTCTCTTCGGCGCTGAGCGCGCTCTCGAGAACAATGACTTCTCCTCCGCTTACGTCCTCGCGCTTCGCCTCCTCGGATTCCTCGACGCGAATTCCCACTCCGACGTCGACGAAGCCTTCGTGCAACCGATTCGTCGCGACGCTCTCGCCAAACTCCACTTCGCTCGCCAATCCCTCGCTCCTCAATCTGATCGGTGCGCTGCTTTGATCACACTCTTGAACTTTGGAGTGATTTGGTTGTGAATTTGATGATTTTTGTTGTTATTTTTTAGACTTTAGAGTAATGCTGAAAATGTTGAAAAAATTAGGTCGAAATTAAATGGTTTCATTAAGAAATTTATCATGTGAGAAGGTTTTGAATTGTGGATGTAGCAGTATCCACAACCGCGTCACACTACAATTGTGGAGTGATTTCTGTTCAAGTGTTACCGCCGTTACGGATAGATGTTGCAACTGCATCAGATTAAGATAAATTGGGTTTCTTTAGTAAGCTAAAGTTTTGCACTTCAGCTTTTGGAGAAGTTAGTGGAGAGAGTTTCTGTAAAAATTAAGTGCATAAGAGGATTTTAGTTTAGAGAGAATCTCACTTTATTTTTCTTTCTTAATTTATTATACTTTAAGTGTGATATGGAGAAGTTTATCAAATAGAGCCTATATCTTTGTTTTAGAATCTTCTGAACTTAAAAATCACAGTTATATTGGTGAAAAGATAAAATTATTTTGCATTGCAATGGCTGCAATTCGTGTTATGCAGCAATTGCAACAGAATTGGCAATTGCAGCCACAATTGAAATAAGGCGATAAGAGTTTGGAGAATGATTATGAGTGACTTTCGTAAGTCCTTAAGTTGTATAAAATTGAAAGAATGCGGTTAGAAATTATTGAGATTTGAGGATAGTTGTTGGATGAATGGATGAGTCAATCCATGGTTAGAAATTATTAGGATTTTTGTTTGCAAAGTCCCAAGCCATGGTCAGGGCAAAACAAATTGAGAGAATTCAATCAGAATTTATCAAGATTCGAGAATTGTTGGATAAGTTAGTGCATGTTTGTTTTTTCTGTTGGTACAATCTCCAAGGAATGTTTGCTCAGAAACACCAAGAGATATGCTTCTCTATTGTTTGCAAATGAAAAATCAGACACACTTAATAGTGTGTTTGGGTTTCTGTTTGCATAGCGATGGTCTGAGCGAAAGAATTGTCTCTGGTATATTTTACTTGATTTTTGTGTTTAAGTAAAAAAACTAAATATGCTATAAGTGGTGGAAACCCATTCTTGGTTGCTTTGAGAGTTGTGATGCAATGTGTGAACTCAAATTTCACATGTTTAATCAATATTCTCAAGGTTTTTAAATCGCACTCGAGGTTGCAGTTGTAGTTTCGTTGCAATTTTTTATATTGCAGACGAATGTGTTGATGCAGCCACAATTGCGGTCACCATACCGGCGGGGAGACTCCAAAAATCTTGATGTTATAGCTGCAATTGTGGTTGCTGATAGTTTTTAAAACCTTGAATATTAGTTTACTCTCTCATCTGTTCTCTCTCGTTTTTCACTTGCTGTCTCCATTCTTCTCAACATTTTGGTTCTTCTTTTTTCTTCAGCCAAGCTTTTGAACAAGCAAAGAAATCTCCAGGACGCATTTTTGGCACTACAGGAGATATTGACATTGAGAAGATTCAGAACTCAAAGTACTTCCAAGCTCTTGTCAAGCAATCTAAAGAAAAAGATGAGAATCAACCCGTAAGACATGCTGACAATCACACCGTATTTAAAATAAATTTATTTATTGTATAATTCAATTTTTTTATTGCTTTTCTGTTGTTCCAGATTCTTGAGTTTATGGTTTGTAAATATAAGATTTCTTAAAAATTAATTCAGGTTGATCACCTGGGGAAACAGGACAAAGCAGGCAGCAAAGCCTCAAAGCAAATGGTGCAAACTAAGTTACCATCCATGTATGGGAAAAGCAGCTTGAGAACTAGCAATGGTCCCAAGAGTTTTTTGAACATGAAAAATAATAGCTCTGAGGACTGCATGATTCTTGATAGGCCTCAATCTCATGCTAGCCATATAAAGGGTCCTGGTTTCTCTTCTATATTGCAAGTTGAAGGAGAAGAAAGAGCTTTTGGAAGCACATTCTCCGCAAAACGTGTACACATGGAAAACAATTGTCCCAGAGTTGGATTTGTGAAGTCACCTTCAAGTAAGGAGGATGTTAACCCTGATGCTTGTGGCAACGGGTTTGTTACTGCTAGAGCAAAACTGGTATAGTTATTTTACCTTATTTGTCTACTTTCTCCTGTTTCTTGTCAATGAGTATGGCAAATAAGGATGGATTGATTTGTTTACTGTTTTTTAGATTACAATTATAAGCATGTCATTTTATTCTGTCAAATTTGGTGCATGTATTCTTAATGTCTTTTTTAGTGCACTTGATTTTTTTCATGTGCACGTTATTCTCCTAATAAGAATGATGTACTTTCTAGACTTAAAACATTCATTCTTTATATGGAAACACCCTTAAAAGGACGAGCACACTCTATTATTGAGTGGCTATCAAGCAAACTTTCTAGCAAGATATATCAGATAACTTCTATCTGAGTTAATATGCCATATTTCTTTTCCTATTCCTTTCTTGTGGTAATTTCTTTGCATGTAGCAATGTTGATGCCCTAAAAATTATTGGGGCAGGAAATGGAAGCAAAGCAGAAGCGAGGAGTAGGTGGTTCACCCAGTGCCTCTGTCTCACCACAATGTGATAACAATTCTGCCAACAGGTTGTATGGTGGAAGATCATATGGTGTTTCACGACGTGGTGTCCGTGGTAATTTTGTTCCCCCCATTAAATCCAATGGGAACAATGCTGGAAATATGAGCGCACGCGTTGCTGGAAAATGTGATGATTCTTTAGATGACTCTACAAAGAAATGGTTAGTACTTAGTAGTACAATCATCATATTACTTTTCAAGTTCTTGCTTCTTGCTCTCTATCTGCACTAACTCTCAAATTCATTCTTTGTGCAGTACATTCCAAAGTCCAAATGACAATATTCTTTCAATTTTTTTTTTCTTTTGTAGACATTGTCTCAAAAAGTCTTTCGATCTTACAATCTGCTCAGCTCATCTAATGGCATGTGTGTATGTTGGGGGGGGGGAGATCAACCCTTACCTTAAATGGCTACTCTAGTCTTTAGGTTTTATGTATATATTAAATTTGTGATGTTTTCCTTTATTCCTCATACAAATATTAACAGAATGCTTTTTTTTTCTTTTATTCTAGACTCTTTAATTGTAGATAATATGAGACTAGTCTTTTGGACTTTCCCCACTTTAAATACTCTCCTCTCTTCCCAATAAGTCGTTGATCTCAATCATGATTGATAATTGGTTGGATGATATATGCTTTCACTTGCTAATATGCTTGTAGTCTGGAAATCCTATGTGGTCCTGATGGTGAGCTTCCTGAGAAATTGAGGAATTTGGAACCACGCCTCATTGAACATGTTAGTAACGAGATTATGGATAGAGATCCCAATGTCCGGTGGGATGATATAGGTAACGTAAAAAGCTGTTCATCTTTCTGCTTAGTTCACCAAATTAAATTGGCAGTTTGCATACTTATGAAACTTAGTATGTCGTTTAATGACCATGTAGCTGGATTGGAGCATGCCAAGAAATGTGTCAATGAGATGGTTGTATATCCTCTGCAACGTCCTGATATATTCATGGGCTGTCGTTCCCCTGGGAGGGGTCTGCTTCTCTTTGGTCCCCCAGTAAGTACAAATTCGTCTTATGATGATATAAATTGCAAAGACTCTGTCTGGTCTTTAATCTCTCTTATCCTTTGAATGCTAGGGAACTGGTAAAACAATGATAGGAAAAGCCATAGCAGGGGAGGCGAAGGCAACCTTCTTTTACATATCGGCAAGTTCATTGACTAGCAAGTGGGTAAGTTTGATATGCTTATGATTTAGCTGTTTATTTTGAAAGTTTGCTGATATATTTCTGTGGAAGTTAAATATCCTGTGAATGTGAAGTTTATCAAAACATAGATTAGATGATTTTCTGTAGTTTTAGTTAGGTCGTGTAGCTATAATCCCAGAAACTATTGCAATGTTTCTCAATGCTCTGAAATGGTTCCCCTCTCTGTTATGATAATTGTAGATTGGTGAAGGTGAAAAGCTTGTAAGAGCCCTTTTTGGAGTTGCCAGCTGTCGTCAGCCAGCAGTAATTTTTGTTGATGAAATAGATTCGCTCCTGTCTCAGGTATGCTATGTTATAGACAATAAAGGCACATAAGTTTATTGCCATAGTAGGTTCTGACATTCTGAGCCATAGGCATTATCATCTACAAGGAAGTTCATAACATGCAATTTTACTCGGTGAAAATTTACTGCAACTGCGTCATGATTTTTTTTACTAATGCAAATAACTTTTTGCAGCGTAAATCAGACGGTGAGCATGAATCAAGTAGACGGCTAAAGACGCAGTTCCTCATTGAAATGGAAGGCTTTGACAGTGGTAGCGAGCAAATTCTGCTTATAGGTTATTACTGACTCATTGGTTTCAAATTCCTTTTTTATTTGGCTTTGCATATACAATCAAATTTTAGCTCACTACCTGTTTCATTCGTGATAAGTGATAAATAGGTAGCTTATGCATGGCCTTAGTTCAACAATATTTGTAATTTCATCTTTGGCAGGTGAAATGTTTTTTTAGTAAACTCAAGGCATGTTGCATTTGAGCGTGAAGACAGTTTATATCCACTATCAAGGACAATGAATCACAAAACATAAGCTTATAATGTGATCATTGTCATACTTTCTCAAGTCCTTCCTTTTTTTTATGTATTTATTGAAAAGAAAGGAAAATTTAGGGCCTATGTGGTTTGAGAAAATGTTTCTGTTTTCATGTCCCGTTTTCACAAATTTCAAGTGGCATTTTTGTAATTATATGTGAAAATAAAAAATGAAAATAGAAAATGTTTTCTCAAAGCCCGCAGCTAGCTTATCTGTGTTCTCAATTGCTTTTGTATTTTGGAAGATGATTGATTAAATGCCACTCCTACACATTTTTCTGTTCCTATACATAATCTAACCCATTTGCATGTTTTTTAGAAATATATATTAAGGGTGTTATCTGTTGGGTCTACTCTGATGTACAATACTTCATTTTATGAACAGGAATCAAGTTTGATCTTGTTATAAATTTGGTCTATGTATCATATGTTAGAAGATATACCGTGGTATTTGTTATCCAAGTAACTTGGGTTTTTTAGGCCAACAAGATTTTCTTTCATAGCGTTTCAATTTGATGGTACTAAGTCTTTCTCACATAAACTAGTGCTCTTATTTCTTATAGAATTTGGGTAAAAATTAATACATTACAGGGGCAACAAATCGTCCCCAAGAGCTTGATGAAGCAGCACGAAGGAGACTTACTAAAAGACTTTATATTCCCCTACCTTGCTCAGGTGCTGATCTCGACTCTACATCTTTTTAAACAAACTCTTATAGTACCAGGTGATTAACATTTTTCTACTGGACATAAAGAGGCAAGAGCTTGGATTACACGTAACCTTCTAGAGAAAGATGGATTATTCAAGCTATCAAGCGAGGAAATGGATATCATATGCAAATTAACGGAAGGTGTGAACTTACATATTTTTTCAAGTTAATTACAGTATCTTCTACATAGCAGTTTGACTATCAGTTTAAATAGGGGTGTGAAAAAAAAAAAAAAGAACTGAACTGTTCATAAACCATACCGAACATATAAAACAACCCGAACCAAACTATAAATGAGTGTGAAATGGATAACGGAACTGAATTAAGTCAAACTGAACAAAAAAAAAAAATTCATTTTGAGAAAAAAGCAAACTGAACTACTTTATATAAACGGTTCGAACAAAACCATTTTTATAGTTGTTTGGTTTAGTTCAATTTTTTGAAAAAAAACTGTTTTTACACAGCCCTAAGTTTTAAAAAGAATTCGTTGGTTTCCGGTGATTGATTTACTTTGCTTTTACTTGGTAACTTTTCTAGGTTATTCAGGATCAGACATGAAAAATTTAGTGAAGGATGCTTCTATGGGACCCCTAAGAGAGGCTTTAGGTCAAGGTATAGAAATTACAAAGTTGAAAAAGGAGGATATGCGACCTGTAACTCTTCAGGTATACAGAATGCAGCGTGTGCCTAAACCTGAAAATTTCTCAGCTTGATTAATTATAAAATGGTTTACTCACTTTGTGTAGGACTTCAAGAATTCCCTCCAAGAGGTGAGGCCTTCTGTTTCCCCAAATGAACTTGTAACTTATGAACAATGGAACAAGCAATTTGGAAGCCTATCACTGTAGTTGCATGTGGTATCACTATATGGAGACTAAGCATATCAACAACTAGTCACAGAGATGGTAGCAACTAGCAATTACATCAGTCAGATAGAGCTGTACCTTAATACCTGCAGTATGGTAATCTTTATGTTTAAATAAACTCACATAGCGTCTTGCATAACCCATTACATATAAAATTCAATTGGTGCAAGCAAGTGGGAATATGATGACCATGTTTTTAAGAATTTAGGTCTCAAGCACAGTATTTTCTTTGTGACGTTGATTATGAACATGTTCAATGATCAGGATTAGCTAGCGAAAACATCTGCAGAACTTTATTGTATTGTTTGTATGAGCATTTGCTGCTCTTTTGCTTGAATCAGAAAATGAAATTTACTAAATACCAATAGTCTTGTTTGTAGCTTAATACTTTAGAAGGACCAAATTTATAATTAGATTGCGCTCTATAATGTTACCGTAAGGAATTGGCTCCTAAGAGATGCTCTCCACAGCTGGGTGTTTGTTTCCATTTCCTTTAAATAAAATAACTCTAAATTCATCTCAATTTTAGGAATGAAGCCAATACACCTTTTCAGGTCGGTACAAATTTTAATAAGCACATAAAGAATTTATTTCATTCTTTAAATAAAAAATAAATTTACACGATAAGAATTGAGAAAAATTTTAGTTATATTTTACATAAATAAAATGAAAATATAAGCATATAAGAACCTTGACCACCACAAGGCATGTGGACTAATCTTGTGAATTATTGGTGTGAAATTGTTGCAACTTAACACCTAATTTCGAGTTGAGTCTTCAATGTGTTAAGAGTTTTGACAACCATAATAATCCTATTCGATTTAAACATAATTATCTAACTATCTCTAATGAAAAGCATGTTGTCTAGAACAAAATAGTATAAGAACCTTGACCACATTTTAACAAAAATATAATAACTAAAAAGGCATTTTCTTTTCTTATTTCATTGGTCTTATTTCACAATTTTTGTTGGACATTAATTTCTACACTTTTATGTGCTCAAATCTCTTCACATAACTTCGTTGCATAATATCCACGACACAAACTTATTCAAAGAACTGGGCTACATGAAATCACGGATATATATTGAAAAGTAGCATCTTTCATATACCTAGATACATCGATATATGGAATTTCTAAACTCAAATTATCATATAATCAACAACACGTTTTCAAAGTCATTTAAAAAACCTTGACTTCATCGTTAATATAAAAACACATTTCAATACGAAGAAAAACCAAACTCTTCATCAACTACCAATCAACTATCAAGTGTTTTTATTCAAGGTAGCCATTTCCTTGCATCCCTTTAAACCGAAGACATTATGAAATCCAAAATTACCAAGAAAAAAGCAACTTAAACTACTCTGCACTCTATTAAAGCAGTACTATAACACTAGCGCCAGTAAGGGGCGCGTGTATTACTGGATAACTTGTATCCAAATGCGATTGTTTTGGCAAAACGTTCCATTTTTTGCAATGTATGCATTCATTGCTTGAGTCCTTGAATTGAAACGTACTGTGGCCAGTTTAATGGGATCCGCACCTGCCGTACCTCCGGGCCTGAAAAGAAGCAAAATCCAACATTTTGAGACAATCATAAAATCAAGAAGTTTATATCAAGGTATCAAGAAAAATTCTCCGAGCATATGTAGCTTGTGTTGCCTTTTCCTAGAGGTTTCAAGGCTTTAATAAATTATAAATCTTTCACCAAAAAGCAAAAAAAAATATTGGAAAAGTGTACATGAAAATATCACATTTCTCCTGTTTGGTACAAATTTTGCAAAAACATTCCTTGAAATGATTGATTCCCAAGAATATAAATGATTCATATTTGTGTTACTTCTTATTCCCGCAGTGAAAGATGGGTAATTCGTATTCTCATGAGAATAGAGGTTATTTTCTACAATACTTGCCTATCTCCACTTCATTCTTCCACATTCCTTTTTTTATTTTTTAAATTTTTTTCTTCTGAAATTATTAATATCAAACAAACATGTTCTTATAATTATAATTATAATGTAAAAATGTTTTCTTCTGAAATTCTTAGGCATAATATCCTTGGGGATGAGATTCTTGGGAATAAATTTTATACTTTCAAACAAATGTCCCCTTGGGTTAAGCAAGATCTTAGTCCTTATAATTATAATTATAATGTAAAAATATTTGCTTTGAGGCTCTCAATAAAATTATCTCTTTTTGGTCCCTCGTTTATGAAAATGTGTGAACCTTGTCCTTCACAAAAATTCTTCTTTTTTTTCACTTGTATATGGAAATAGGGACCACACATGACACATTTTCATAGATGAGACCGAAAGAAAATGATTTTATTGGGACTAAAACCAAAAATTGTCTTATTTTACAAGGACTAAAACCATATTTAACCCTAAAATTAAATATAAAATATATTTAAAGTATACTTGATGTTAACCTTAAAAACAAGCTAATGGAGGAGGAATCAAATTCAAAACCGGAGAGGATGCGTCCTATATCTTCATATGTACCTGCTCGAGGCATTCCTTGAATTAAAATCTGAAAAAATCACGCAGTTAGATGCATCAGTGGTTAATAGAAGCATAACACTAATAAAATCTTTTATGGGATTCAAACCACAATCATAGTCCTTCCATAGTGAAAATCTAATTAATCTGCTGATTTATATATAATGCATTCAATAAGTCACGAGCATAAACTGAAACAATTTGATGTTGCAACCTCATACTTTTATGTTGTTCAAACAAATGTACCGAGACTTGGAAGGTTATGAATTCAAAATTAGAACCTTAGAAAAGCTCTTGCCAGTTGCCATGCAACCGTTGTGGCATATCATACGTAAGATTGCAATTACCAGACACTTTTATTAGCAAAGAATTTTCTAAAAGCATGTTTTATGATGCAGCCAAGTACAATAACCTGAGAATGCATAAGAATGCAATGCCTTAAATAGCTTGGTCCTGACAAAAACATTGACAACTTCCAAAATCTGAAGGGAAGAAATTTTTGGTTTAGATGGTACATGTTTAACATTTTTAGACATTCATGAATTATTCTGATTTTCCTGTTCCACACATTCAACAAAATTACTTTCTCAGATTCTTTTTTGTTATCCTTGGTATTTTAATTTCAGAATTCTTGTAAAATGTGCACAATAAACATTCCTTAATTATATATGTCAACAAAATGATTCAAAGTTCAAACTTTTCCATTTATCCAGGGAAAAATAATTAATAAAAAAAACAATACTCCACATCTTAAGAATTAAAGTAATAAAAGTAGGTCTTCCTTAATAGATTATTTTTTTAAAGATTTTTACCTCCAAATTAGTGTGATCACTATTTATAAATCAAGCTATAACAAAATCTTATAGTTCTGGAGGAAAACTGTATTACATCATGATCCCTATTTTACTCAATCAAAATTTTCTAAATAGTTCTAATGCCTATGCATTGACGATGCAAAACAGTTTTGCATTGTCATTCAATCATAAATCACTGTTTGAATTACTTTAAGATAATTATTTAAGTCAACAAACTTATCATACATGATGGGTTGTGATGGGATGACTGTGTAAAACTTTTTACCCTGTCAATGTATAACCCTTTTTCTCTAGTTCTATATGTAAACTTTGTAAAAACAATTGGTTCCATGTTGATATAAATTTCTAAATGTGTTGTAATAAATTTGATAGAAAAAACATTTGAAACGTAGGCTTTGATTAATAGGCTTCTTAGAATTTCAATATTTGGTTATTTCAAACATATGACAAACCATCAAATTTATTACTAAATTACTACTCTTCTAAAAACAAGATAACCGAAGATAGGTAAAGAATCTGTACTGACAGTTTTTCCGTCATATGGTTTTACTTGGTCCCATTGGTGAAGATTAACCTGATATCAATAAAAAGAAACAAAATATCAAACATTAGCCAATTCAAAATAAATAAAAAACTTAGTTTTTTTGCAACAGATATACATGTAGAGCAGCATACCCTGTCCAATTTGTACAAGCGACCCTTCTTTAAAATCACTTTTACAGCATGGTCAAAGGAATCACGAGTAGGGAATTGCAACAACCTGATAATACCCAAGACTTTCATATAAATGATATCTTCAGGTATGCAGTCTAAGATGAGAAACATTTAGTCAAATACAATGATAATCCACTTACAGGATGTTAGCTATGCTAGATTACATGGAGAGAGTCATGCAGAAGAGCTGAGAATATAATGGAATGCTGATGTGGCAATTGAGGAAGAAAAAGAGAGGGGAAATAAGCTAGAATAAAAAGGGGGAGAGGGAAGGAAAGAGGAAGGCAATAATTGGATAAGGATTAAGAAGGAATACGAGCAGACCCTCAAAAGGCTACTCTCTATCTATTCGCTTTTCCTGTATTATGATTCTACCTATGCAATTGGGATTATTTCCACTTATCTTTAATGAGATACATGGACTCCGATCACAGGCCGATTATAACAAAATCTAACATTCCATATGTTGGAACCTAGCCTCCCCCAATTACAGCCTCAAAGTAGTATTTAGTCTCACATCAACTAGAGATATGACTTAAATAGAGATTATATATATTGGGAAGTCCTCACCTTAAAAGTCAGTTCTGTAGTGTTGAGTTTAAGCCCTAAGTCCAAATTCTAAGACCATGACATGTAACAAAAAAGTAAATATTGAAATTGACTTTCCCTTTAGTTCTCCCAAACATCTTCGAAAGTCAAGAAAAAGAAAATGGAATTCACTGTGATAGGCAAGAAATTCAATTGATTATTTTCTATGCTGAAATACTAAAACTTTCACAATTCCCCAAAAGCAAGACAAGAGACAGAATACATTACGTTGAAACTGGGGAAAAGCTACGGTCATAATCCATTTTAACATCCTCCAGAGTCAAATTACACCCTTCAAGAAAGTTGATGATATCAGTTTTCAGCGCATATTTACGAACACCAAGCAGATTACCATATGTCAAACCTAATATAAAAGAAAGAGAAAGGCAAACAGTCATTATATTGGATGGAAATTACTCAAACCAATAAAAGAACTATAAAGTGTTAAAAGGTATTATTAAAATTACATGGCTAGCAGTGAAAGGTCTAGACATGTCAATTAACACCTTATTTTCAAAAATCCAAATGTATTTTAGTTGGCCAAATGTCACTTGCATCAATGGTATCCTGTATGCCAAATTCCTATAATTTCATGCATTTATTATTTTCAAATTCTCAAACCAGTAAACTAATTTGGCTTTAATTTTTAGCAATATACATGAATAGACAAAAGGATTAAGCAAAAACTCAAAACACCAACAATAAAGATGATGATGATGAAATGAAGGAGGAGGATTTTGCCTGGCATCCCACTTATTTGATAAATATTCAGCAACTTATTTGAAATTAACAATTAGAGAGATAGGGATGTGGTCAACCTCTCTCTCATTCTCTTATTTCTTCTGCCCCTCGGCCATCCCCTCCGCTCCCCCTTGTAAAGCTTACCATGATGAGCCTTACCCAGGATCCCAATAAACTTTATAGAAATATATACATGGTGATTAGAAGGTTAATCTTTCATTTATTTTTACAAAACAGTATACAACTCTCTTAATTCAAAAATAAAATACCCTCTGTTTTTCTCCTCCAAAATCAATAGATTAACATACACTTGATATATTCTTACGAACATTATATAACTCTTAATTTAAAAATTGTATCTTGCATGCGTATGCAACTAAGTTAAATACTTGAACGATAGTAGTCTTACCCGACTCAGGCAGGATTGCCTCTTGTAGAGGATACCTATGAATCTCTGCCAAAAAAACAAAAATCCCCTACCCCATTTCTCCTCTAAAACCATACTCCCAAACATATCCTAAATGTACTGCTACGCTCAAAGAAACAAGGAACTTCATCCTCCAAATACTCTAATAGTAGTAGGTAGCAACAATTGATATTTCATAAAAGCTAACGCAACTTGAAGACCAACAGAAAACGGGAGAAACGAAAGGGGCTTTTTTCCTGTTTTAGTCCCTGAATTTGAGGGGTGTGCTTTCTTTAGTCCATGAAATTTTAAAATATTTTTTTAGTCCCTGAATTTTGACAAATTACTTTTTTTAGTTCTAGCATAATAAATTGACACTTTATGGTGATTTTTAGCACTTTGTGTCAATTTTTTTAGCACTCTATGGCAGTTTTAAAATGCAAATTCAAGTAGGTAAAAAATAAAAATTAATTTATGACAACTAAAAACTGTTATAAAGTGTCAATTTATTATGCCAGAAAAAAAAAAGCAATTTGTCAAAATTCATGGACAAAAAACAAACAGTTTTAAATTTTAAGGACTAAAAAAAGCACACACCCCCAAATGCAATGACTAAAACAGTAATTATGCCACTAAAAGGTAGTACCTGAATGGTCAGTCTCAAAGAACGGAGGAGGAGGGGGTGTTGAATTCAAAGGTGGCTGTTCTGCCTCAGTGGAGAAGCACCTCAATGGGAGGAGGCCATGGCTTCTCTGCACAAGTGCACAAACACTAGTGGTGGATCTCAATGCAGCCCTAACAACACCACTCATCTTCCACAACAAACCTGCTATATTTCCAAACCATAATAATAATAATAATAATAATAATAATAATAATGATAATATCACAAGAACAACAAAGAATCAAAGATAGGGTCGTAGACACCACACACCCTCTATAAATAAACGTCTTTTTATATGTAGAAATGCAGATTGTAGCCACTGTGAAAGCGAAAACGAAAATGGGTAGGGAAAAAGATGAGATTTTTGCCAAGTTTCTTACCTGTTTGGATTCTTCGAGTTTGGTCGCCAGAGAGAAGAACGAAGAAGCAGTGCAGCGAGAAGGGCACCAACACAAGTTTTCAGGGAAGTGGAGTTAGTCGGCTATAGGCTTTTAGTTTTGGGTGCCGAATTGGCCCATCACTATTCCAAACAGCCCACTTACATCTTATGTTCAAGTTTCTCTTAAGAAAATTGCTTTGCATAATAACTTGAATTGATCAATTCAAAATCAAAGAATTGATCGAGTGAAAAATTGATTTGGGATAAATTTTGATATATTTGATTTGATGTTGGAGAACAGTTTATAATTGATTCTGAATTGAAATAATTTTGAGTAATTTTTGTGTTTAATCGAAAGTTTGTTCTAAGTTTTAATTTTAACTTGATTTTATAATAAAAAAATATCTAAATATAAATTATATCACTTCAAAATCAATTTTATAAAATTAATTTCATTTAAAATTAATTTTGTCAACATTCATCAAATACAATACCATATCATTTATATTATTAGGAATGTTTTGGGAAAGATATTATAGTCTTATGTTTATTTCTCTCCTTATAACTTAGCTCTTGTTTTCCTTATGAAATAGAATTGATACTCCTTGCACCACTTATTATACAAGTTTTCCTTGCTCATCAAAAACCCATGTCATTTTTTATATTTTAAAAAACTTAAGTAACTTTTTATTTTATTCCAACGATATTAAAAAAGTTTTTTTTTTAAAAAAATAGACTTTAAAATTTATCTCATATTTTGATATTCTATTACTCATCTATATTTCAAGTTAATATTTTTCTATTTTTATTTTTTTCTAAAGTATTTTTAAATTAAATAATTTCTTTAAAAATGCATGAAAATATAGAAAAATTAAATAAATAATAAATATGTAATTCTTTTTTACAAAATTAGTGAGTTACCTTAGACTTGCAAAAACATCCCAACTATGTTGGTATCCTTTTGCAAGACAAGAACAACACACCAAATATCATTAAAAAGGAGGAAAACATAACAATTTCAACGGGGTGATCAAACCAAAATCCATTGACAAGGTCAAGAGAATCTATAAGCAAGAAGGGATGCTTTATTGCAAATGTACCCGCTCCTAACAAAAGCCAAAGTAGTATCCCACCAACAAAAGTTAGATCTATCTATGACTCTAAAATTAGCCAAAACAATTTTTACATACATATAAACAATTCACCCATCTTCTGCGAATACTCCAAGGAACAATAGAATGTTCCTTGGCAGTCACAACCACCAACTGATAATTACACTAAATCCAAAATTTTTTCCAATTCTATTGGATGAAGAGCTCAAAGGCCAAAATAACAACAAAACATTTAGCAAACAAGGAATTTTGAACCCCCAACATAGGCTGCAATCTAAGACTATACCAAACAATTAAACCCTTAAGGTTTTCATGTCAACAAAGTATAAATTTTATGTATTAACATTTCATGCTTAAGCTACAGGTTCATATATCTCTATGAGATACAATCAAAAAAGCATGAACAGAAAGGTTCTTGACGATAAGCAAAGTATCAATCATTGGATGATACTGCTTCAACATCCATCCCTAAGAAGACAAGTGCCTTAGGACTTGGCTCATAGTACAAAAGAAATGGAATAGTTACTCGATCCTCAAGTACTGAAAACAATCACAAGAAAGTAACATCCATAGGCTCAATAGGAAACACATGCCATAGTGCACAAAAGAGAAGATTTAAATTGTCTTGTCTTGACATTTTTAACTCTTTTTGTCTTATGATGTTAACATTTCTCTCGATTTGTACACTGAAAGTCAGCTCTGAGCACTATGCGACACTAACAAACTCTACTTCTCTGAAGATATGCTGCAGAATGTGTTTGTGGTCCCCACGCTCTCTCTCTACACAATATTGACCTTGTGCCAAGCGCCAAAACTATTAGGCAATGACTAGCTTGGATCTCTCAACGGATCAAAGCTTTGAAGTCTGTATAAAGCCTGAAGATGTTCGTGTTAAGGTTGTTGAATTACAAGAGAACATTCTGAGATAAAACGAACAAGTGTTGTAACACTGTCAATCCACTAGACGAAGGAAACTTGAGCAAATTGAGTGAATCTTTGCTCTACTAAGTTAGCGAGTTTCTTTATATTCCATATTATTATGTAAACACACTTTGAGCGATTAAGAATACATTTTCTATCTAACATATATTGTTTGTAAAAGCCAGGAGTGGCTTAGTGACAAAGAATACTTAGGTCTTATTCTCAAGGGGAGGTTAAGTGTAGTGTTAGGATTGGCCTAGAGAGTACTCGTTGTAGCCATAACTAACTTAGAGAATACTTGATTGTAATTAAAGATTTGATTAATGGAACCTTTCAAGGTTTGAAGGAGAACTGGACGTAGTCCAAGAGTTGGGGTGAACCAGTATAAAACCTTTATTTATGTTTTCTTACTACTTTTATATAACTAGTTCTTTTCTATAAATCACTTCTGCACTACTATATCCAAGTTTTGTGAACTAGTTTTTCTAAGCACAATGTGATTTTGAACCCCTTGAATGAAACCTTCCATCCATTGATATTTGTTTGAGAAAAGCTTTTAATATTTTTCGAAAGACTAAGTTTTTATTCATCGCACTATTCAAATGCCCTTCTAGTGTGGTTCAGGTACTTCTATTGGTATTAGAGCTTGGCCTCTAAGTAGAGGAAAGAAAACTCCTGAAATGATGGAAGAAGGATATGTTTTGAACAAGCCCCCCATGCTTAAGGGAGCCAACTACAACTTTTGGAAGGAAAAAATGATTGCCTTTTTTGAATCCACTCACATCAATATGTGGGGTGTTGTAGAAAAAGACAATCACATTCCTTTAGATGCTCAAAGAAACGAGATCTCCAGGGACAGATGATGACTATTTGTTGAGGTCAGATGATGACAACCACATTGCATTTAAGAGTTGAGGTCAGGTGCATGCAACATATTGAGCATGATTGATTGGAACTATGGACTGATGATGACTATTTGTTGAGTGTGTGTTGGACTAGTGAATATTTGTGTAAGCTTATGATATTTGTTAATGTCTTCTTACTAATTGTGGTTATTTTATCTTTGTATTAATTTCTTTTATAATAAACTCACCCCTCGAAATTTTTGTACTGTGTGGTTGGTACCTGTGATGATCGCAAACCTTTGTTCGTGGGAGCAGAATGATAGCAATAGAGTACGAAAAGTGAGATTCTTTTGTGGAGCTGTCGAGCTAACGTGATGACATTGGGATTATTTTGGGAGAGAGTTTTGTTTTGTTAATAAACTCCCTTATAGCTGGTTCTGTAATTCTTTTGTTGAATTGAGGATGCAAATCACAAATTTAATTATATGTACGAACAAATTTACTTTTCATTATGTGAATGGTGTTTACTGAGTTACTATTCCTGTATATATGTGTATTCACTTAAGTAATGATGTATTGTTTGGTGAATGTATATCGAGAAAAAAAAATTTACGTTCATTTTTCATAAGCAAATTAATGAAGTTTTCATTTAAATATTGAAATTCTCGCGGTTTAGAGTGGTGATATCGTAGCGATGAGGCGGGTCATTACATGGGTTACAAACCTACAATCCAAATTTGAAGGTGATCCAACGATTAACGAGTCTAGGATTGTGGTTTTATTGGAATAAGTTTGGGTAAAACTTGAAATGTCACAATTTCGACATAGGTCAATCAAACTCCACAAAACCTAACATTCATATCAAGCAATCGCACATAGCTAATTCACACAACAGCTCAACTCATCCAAATCAATCAAATAATCAAATAACACAAGAAATACATTAAACATCTATTTTTAGTTAGCGAAATATCAGGGCGTTACACAAGACTCAGAAGAAAGGGTAAAATCCTTAACCATAGCTCTTGAATATTAAGAAGAAGGGCACAAAGAAACGCTCAAACAAAAACTCTTACTCCAAAAAGAATGTACCTTGGACGAAACATTTTGTTCATTGATATCTATTTGAGAAAAGCTATTAATAGTTTCCGAAAGACTAAGTTTTTATTCATTACACTATTCAACCCCCCTTCTCGTGTGTTTCAGATACTTCACGCAAAACAACCCAAATCAGCACCGCAATGATCATTGAAAATGTGCCCACATCTAGCATGCTCAGGAGCCTTTTTTGCACCACCATCAATGTTACATTTGATAGTATCAGGTTGAGGGGGATACCAAAGAACCTTTTTAATAGCATAAGGTTTAGGAGGATGAATAGAGATAGAGAAGGATTTTAGAAGAGAGAAGTCTTCCATGGAGTGCTTGAATCTTCCATTGGAAAAATTGCTAGCAAGATTAGAAGTAGAAGATATAAGTTGGATAGCATAAAAAAAAGGAAGCTAACTTATTATCAAAATGGAGCTTGTTGCGAGAGGTCCAAATAACGCAGAAGGAGTGGACAATGAGGGATAATATGTAATGCCTTTCGTTACAATAAAATTCTCATAATAAAAACATTCTTTAATACTTAAACAACATGAATTTTTAAAAATTACAATTGTCTGGAATACCTCAAATATTATAAATAAGATTAAATCCTTACAAAGTACAATATTCTCAAATATGGACATCTAATGAGCACTAACAATATAATGGAATTAACTAAGAGAAGACTAAGTCTTCAAGTCTCCTTTGTTCCAACAACTTCTTCCTCATGCTCTAAAAACAACACTTCCAATGAGATATAATTCAGCGAGTAAAACAAGTTCTAAAAGAAGTTCAAAAATAGTGTTGTTCTCGACCGGTGTGATGATTTAGAAAATCAACCATGGTATTCGCAATGAAAATTTTTATTGAAGCAGCCACAATTCAATAAATATTTCAATAAATAACATCATCTCAAAGCACTCAAACAAATACCTCAAACACAACTAAGTGATTCCCGGAATCACTAGACTCAACTCTTTGGTTCCCAGAACCAATGTGGATCTTAGATTCTTCAAAGGGTCTATAAGCTCATATTTCATGCAATGATATCCCACTATCTTTCCCATCATAGATGGAGGTATCCAAAATTTCTTCCCCATTCCAGATGGAGGTATCTATCATCTTAATCTCTAAATAGAATGTTTACCGTCATTCCTTCCCTGAAGGTAATGACTGACTCTCACAATACTTAAACCATTTGCATCAATTGTAATTATCCTTAATATCGCCATATCAACACCATAATTTCATATCAATTAATCATGTGAAGAATACACCAATACACATGTATAATTAAATTAAATTAAAGTCGTACATAAGTTAAAATATACATGTTTATATAAATTGGTTTAAGCTCAAGCCACAACACGTTGATACATGATTCACAAACTTAATTCAAAGCACATAAACACATGTATATATATATATATATATATATATATATATAATTCAATCCTCAACTATGTACCTATACCATGGAAGTTTAGAAAAAACGTTGTTTTACTCACCTCTTGAATCACAATAATTTGTGTTCTTTGCTTATTATTCCTCTTGTCTATTAAATAGCTCAATAAGATTATTCTCTTTGTTGCTTTCTGATGCAATCCTACCCCGCAAGGGCATTGGATAGAAAACTCCAAGTAGATTGGGCCAGAGATGCAAGAGAAGGCCCTAGGGTTCTTATGAGCCTTAGGGTAGATTTCGGGCCCATGGGCTAAGTACGAGCCCACTTATCTTTGTAAATATTAGATTAAGGTTTCATTATTTTTGGGCCTTGTATTTAGGGCTCCATAATGTAGGTAGGGTACCCTAGAAATATAGGATTTTTCAGCCCTTGTATTTTAGGGCACCTAGACTAGTTTTTGTATTAGGGGTAGTTTTGTAATTTCACATGCACTAAGTGGATATTTGATGTGTGTGGTTGGAAATAAATTTAATTGAATTGGTAGAAGCCCAATCCAATTAAATTTTAGAGGGGGAGGTGAGCATTTGCTTACTACACCCCATTGCCACATCATATAGTCACACTTTGTGCATGTCCTTCATGCTTTTCATGCCTCATGACACCTAAGCACACTTAGTGAAGAATCTTGGAATTGATCTTGGATTAGTGGGCTGAACCATAACTAAAATTCACTAATCATAATTAGTGAAATTTTGGCTCCAAAGTTTGGCTCCACAAATTCAATTTCAAATTCAAGTGAAATTTGAATTTCCCTCCAATTTTGTGTGACACTTAGGCTATAAATAGAGGTCATGTGTGTGCATTTTTTTCAACTTTGATCATTTGAATATTAAACTTCAGATTTCAAAGCTCATTTAGAGCACAAAATTTCGTGCTCTTCTCTCCCTCTCCCTTCATTCATCTCCTTCTTCCTCCAAGCTCTTATCCATGGCCTCCTATGGTGGTGAGCTTCTTCTAGACTCATCTTCTCCTTGAAGTGGCGTCTCCTCTCTCTCTCCCTTTCTCCATTCCGCTGCCATTCATATTCCAAGAAGCAAAGGAATCCATTGATGAAGAAGATCCTAGGCCTACAAGCTCCAATGGAGCTTGCATCATGTGGTATCAAGAGCATCTTCATCTAGGTGATGTTCTTTTGCTTCCTCTATCTTTTTGTTCGGTGAATTCTCTTTAATTCCTTGTTCTTCATCTTATTCTCCATGTATATCCTCCATTGTCTTGTGGTTTGGTGCTGTTTAGAGTAGATTCAAAAAAAAAATAAACCGATTAAATCTTAGATCTACACTTGTTCTTGCATTTCTATGGTTCAAATTTTGTAGATCTACTCTTGAATCTTGTTTTTGTGTTGAATTTAGGTTCTATCAATTTTAATTCATAATATTCTTGTGCTGAACCTTTAGATCTAAATTTTTTTCCAAAATATTGATTAGAAAAAAAAAACACAAAAATCTAAGTGTAAATCACTTAATCCATGTTGTCTTAGAGTCATGTTTAGTCATAGTAATTGTCACATTATGTTCTAAGTTTGTGTTGAATTTTATTTTGTTGATTGAATTCTAGATACATTTGTTCATGTATTCTTGTCATTCTTAGCCTATCTTTTGAATTTTGAGTCTAATTCATGCATGTTATTTAGTTCATAACATGTTCTAAATCAATTCCTAGAAGTAGTCTTGTTCTTGAACTTTTTTTTTTTTGCTTTCTAAGTTTCCTACATGATGCCTATGATGAAGTTGAGTTGTGGTGCTGAGTTGTGGCTGGACTTGTGAATCAAATAAGTCTTAAGCTCTCTTGAATTTTGTTATTCAAGATAATTGAGCATAAGCAAACACAAATTGTAACTATCCAAGCCTTAAGCAACATAAACACTACTCTTGATTTCTAGGTTGAAATCGCTGGTGCTGGCAGCTTGAACATACGAACTTGTATAAATTACTGGGAATTGGTCACTACGTTTTTTGAGCTGAAACTTTTACTGAATTTTCTAGACATCTGGACCAAAATTATAAAAAAAGAACCAAGCGATTTGGGTTAAAGAAAAAAATAATAAAAATCTCACAAGTTGGCAGAAAAATCAGTGTCCAGGAAAAAAAAGAAAAGTGAAAGGAAAGTGTGCTTGTTGTTTTGGCTCAAAATTTGTTCTATAATTGGTGCCTATTTTATACCAATCCTAGTTCTGAAATTTCAATTGAACATTATTGTGAAAACAAGTGCCAAAACTAGAGGTTTCTTGAGTCTTTTTTTTTTAGAGTTTTTATACTCTACTCTAGAGCCATTCTAGGTTTCTCTTTGAGTCCTAGCTTGTTCTTTTGTGCTTTTCATTGCTTTAATTGTTGAATAATCCTTGGAAATTTGTCTTGTTAAAACTCTATTGGTTTAGCTTTCATTTCATTTTTTTTTGGTCTTTGGTTATTGCTTGTCTCTTTGTTTCCTTGGTTGTGAGTTGCCATATAGGGAATTGGAAAGGAGGATTGGTGCCATATCTTGAAGAATTTGAGTCAAGAAGAAAGGGGCCAACCACCTTAAGAGCTATTGGACTAAGAAGCACTCCAAATTGAGTGAAACACTAAAGAGAGAATAGCCACCACAATTGAGGACTTTTTTTTTTCTTTGTAATTTTGTAATTGGCAATTTGCTTTGCTTTCAAATTTTGTAACACAAAGGCCTTTCATTGGAAGTAAGTTGGGAGCCTCCGCTAGGTCACCCTACTTCCATTTGTGTGTAATAATTTTAGGCAATTTTCCCTTAGGATAGTGAGTGTTTTGTTGGGAACCTTAAATGAGGTCATCCAAACACTCTTAGGATCCGCCTAGTTTGCATTTCTTGCACTTTAATTTCTTGCTTACTTTCATAGCTTATTTCCTTTACCCTCCATTGTCAAACCGCCTAGATAGCTTTCCTTTTTACCAATTAGTTTTTACCTTATCTTTCACACCTTTTTTAGTGTTTATTTTGGCTAGTTTCAACCATAGTTTCTTTTACCTTTTTTTCAAACCCCCAACAAGAAAGAACCATAACTTAGGAACCAACATGAGTCTTCATTCTTCATCTAGTGTTAATGGTGAGGGTTCTACTCCTAAGGACCCCTTGTATAAGATATTAGATGAGTTGAGATCCCTTAAGTTGTGGAAAGAAAAACAAGAGAGAAAAGAAAAAGGTAAAAAAAGAGTGGAAGAAATAAGTCAAGATGAAAGAAAGAAAATAAGAGAGGAAGAAAGAAGAAAAATAATGAAAGAAATGAAAAGAGAAAAACATGTCTCCTATAGTAGTCATAACTCTTGCAAGAGCCTAAGTGAAGAACTTCGTGACTATTATGAAGGAAGGCATAGGTCACATCTTAGACCTCACTCCCATAGGAGAGAAAATGAAAGAAAGCCTCAAGAGGTTAACATTAAACTCCCATACTTCCATGGGAAGGACAATGTAGAGGCTAATTTAGATTGGGAAATAAGGGTAGAGCAACAACTTAAAAGGAAGTCTACTTCAAAATCTTATGGCTCTCACTCTTATCCAAAGAAAGACCAAGGTCAAGGAATCTTAGGGGTGAGACCTTCTAAGCCCAAAGATAATAAGGGGAAGACAATAGAAAAGCAACCCCTTAAGGCTAGTATGCAAGAGAAGACTAGCTCCATGAAGTGCTTTAAATGTCTTGGAAGAGGACACATTACTTCTCAATGCCCCACCAAGAAAACCATGATTATGAGGGGCCAAGACATTTATAGTAGCCAAGATGAGGCTACTACTTCACCTTCCTCTAGTAAAAGTGAAGAAGCAAAAGGGGAAGAATCTAGTGAAGAGATCTACCCCCAAGAAGAAGGACAACCTTAATGGTTAAGGAGGAGTGTAAGGAGGTAAGTGTCTCCTCCAAGAGGTTAGCTAAGAAGGAAAGACATTTTGAAATAAAGACAAATATTAAAGAAATTTCCCTTCTTAGACAACCTCCACATTTTCTCCTTTGTAAAAAGACACTTGTTAGCATTGCCACATCTCTTAGGCTTGAGTTTAATCCTCAAGTAAAGGAGTTGTTGGATGAGGGTTTGGTTCGCAAGAGATTAAATCCTTGTGCTTTGTTGGTGCCCAAAATAGGTATTATTAGGCACCAAATCCCTAAAATAGGTGGTGTGATGAATGTTTTGGGTGGTGCAACACTCTTTTGTAAAATCACTCGTGCACCCAACATCTTCATGATTTGTGTACATAGGGACTCATTAGGTAGGTTTGTTCTTATTTTTAGTTTCAATACAAACTTAGGCACTCATATGGGACACCTTAGGTTTGTCATACTTTTTGGTAGGAATAATCAACATGAAAATACAGAAAAAGGTATGTTCTATTGCTTTACTTTTCTTAATTTTTTAAATTGTGATCAAGGGGTTCCCATGAACCCTAAGAGAATAAAGGTCATTCCTGAGTGGCCCGCTCCACCAAGTGTAAGAAAAAATTGGGGCTTCCAAGACTTAACAAGCTTTTACAAAAGGTTTGCCCCATATTTTTCTATACTTGTAGCACCACTCATTGAGTTGGTGAGGAACCATGTTCCTTCATGGGAAGATGCCCAGGAAATGAGTTTTCAGACCTTACCTTGCTTCAACATACTAAACACCACTAATACATATGTTTTTGTTCTTTTTACAGGTGTTGAGGAAAAAAGCCCAGCGTTTCAAGAACCTCGGGATTTGAGGTCAAATCCTTTTCAAGGGGGAGGGAATGATGCAATCCTACCCCGCAAGGGCATTGGATAGAAAACTCCAAGTAGATTGGGCCAGAGATGCAAGAGAAGGCCCTAGGGTTCTTATGAGCCTTAGGGTAGATTTCGGGCCCATGGGCTAAGTACGAGCCCACTTATCTTTGTAAATATTAGATTAAGGTTTCATTATTTTTGGGCCTTGTATTTAGGGCTCCATAATGTAGGTAGGGTACCCTAGAAATATAGGATTTTTCAGCCCTTGTATTTTAGGGCACCTAGACTAGTTTTTGTATTAGGGGTAGTTTTGTAATTTCACATGCACTAAGTGGATATTTGATGTGTGTGGTTGGAAATAAATTTAATTGAATTGGTAGAAGCCCAATCCAATTAAATTTTAGAGGGGGAGGTGAGCATTTGCTTACTACACCCCATTGCCACATCATATAGTCACACTTTGTACATGTCCTTCATGCTTTTCATGCCTCATGACACCTAAGCACACTTAGTGGAGAATCTTGGAATTGATCTTGGATTAGTGGGCTGAACCATAACTAAAATTCACTAATCATAATTAGTGAAATTTTGGCTCCAAAGTTTGGCTCCACAAATTCAATTTCAAATTCAAGTGAAATTTGAATTTCCCTCCAATTTTGTGTGACACTTAGGCTATAAATAGAGGTCATGTGTGTGCATTTTTTTCAACTTTGATCATTTGAATATTAAACTTCAGATTTCAAAGCTCATTTAGAGCACAAAATTTCGTGCTCTTCTCTCCCTCTCCCTTCATTCATCTCCTTCTTCCTCCAAGCTCTTATCCATGGCCTCCTATGGTGGTGAGCTTCTTCTAGACTCATCTTCTCCTTGAAGTGGCGTCTCCTCTCTCTCTCCCTTTCTCCATTCCGCTGCCATTCATATTCCAAGAAGCAAAGGAATCCATTGATGAAGAAGATCCTAGGCCTACAAGCTCCAATGGAGCTTGCATCATTTTCTTCTTCTTGATTCTTCTCACTCTACTAATTTTCTATTTTCTAAGAGAGAGATTGACTATAAGTTCTAGGAAAATTAAATTGTCTATCCTTATATAAGTACAAGAGTATGTGATTAAGATTAAGTCACATGAGATATATTGTTAATAGATTTGGCTAGACCAAATCCTTCTTTATCCTTTTATACTCTATTATCTAGATTTATCCAACTATTAACAATATCTAATGCTACTATTTTATTTTCTTTCAAGATATATTGAGATAAAACTTGATAAGATTTAAATCGCTCTCAAAGATCTTTAATTCAAGTATAACAAATATTTGATTCAAACTTGATATACAATATTATATTATCACTGTAATAATCATCTTTACAATAGCATTAATCTTTTAATCCTTTTAATTCAAATAAATCCTTACACTGATAATTTTTATATTAAAACTAATAACAATAATTATATTAAAATTTTAGGATGTTACATAATACAACATCCTTACCCTGGTTGCTCCATCTTCTATCGAAGATATGCAAAACATAATGAAAGTCACCAAGGATGATTAAATTTTTTTATCTTAGATTGTAATTACCCCTAAATTCTCTTAGCAAAATTGCAAGAAAGAAAAAGGTGTTTTGAGTCTTCATCATGTTGGCCACAGAGAGAGAAAATTTAAACCAAAGTGCAACCTCTTCGCCTCAGATTATCATAAGTTGGAACTTTCCTATGGAGGATCCTCCAAAGAAGGAAGGATTTGTAGGGAGGAACTGCCTGTGACAAAATAAGCTTGAACTAATGGGAAATTGGGTTGGGCTAACAAAAGTGCTTAATAGACTCATGCAACCCAGGAACCCAAGAAAAGATGAAGTCAGGAATGGCCTAACTACCATTATGCCAAAAATATGTAAATGAGGCAAAAAATTGATTACAAATAGATGGGGGAAGGATAATAGCTTCTGAGAGAAGTCACTAAAGGCACCAACAATCATTCCAAAAATTGACTTGGTCCCTAGAGCCAAGGATCCAACCCATGTTGGTCTTGGCCAGATTGAAATGAGGTCTAATGGAAGGCCATATGGAGGATTTTCTATACAGAGAAAAGTTTTCATTCCTCTTAATGAATCTAGCCCTATAAAATTGAGCCCAAGTGTCATTAGAATAGAGGAAGCTCCAATAGAGCTTGAGGGAAGCCGCTTTGTTAATGGTTATCACATCTCTAAGGCCTAGCCCCCCTTCCTCTGTTGGGGAGTAAACAAAAAACCATTTAATAGTACAAATCTTTTGTTAGTCTAGATCACCTGCCCAAATGAAGTTTTAATCCACCTATTAACAAGCTTGAGCAATTTGTTAGTCCAAGCATAAATGTGGAAGGAATACAACAACATACCATTAAAGGTGGAGTTCACCAACTAGATCCTCCCCATAATGGATGACATAGATCCTTTCCAAGAAATTATTTTACATCTAATTCTATCTGTAAGAGGTCTAAGATGACAAACTTTGGGCTTGCCAAGGAATAAGGGAACTCCCAAATAGGTGAATGGAAGACTGCTAATTTTGAATCCCAATTATTTTTTTATTTATGCAACCTTTCTAGTCGCCATATCACCCAGAAAGAACAAGCATTTCTCAAGGTTGATGTGTTGACCAGAGGCTTGAGCATAATCATTAAACAAATTCATAAGATTCGTCAAATTTATCTTGGTTCCCCTACAGAAAATAAGAATATTATTAGCATAAAGAGTGTGAGAAGGAATGGGAAATTTCATGGAACTACCCATAGGTGAAACAGCCTTGGAGTCGATAAGAAGAGAGATCTCCTGACTTAAAACTTTCTCTGCAAGACAAAACAATAATAAGGAGATGGGGTATCCTTGACAAAATCCCGTCTTACAAGAGAGGTAACCAAATACGGAAAGCACTTTAATGAGAAAATTCCAATCCAATGTGTTGAAGACCTTCTTAACATCAAATTTAATGGCTATATTACCACCAAAAGCCTTTTGATTCAACATATTGAAGGCCTCAAAAGCTATACAAATACAATCAATGATGCTTCCTCCCTTGACAAAATCTCTTTGGTTATTAAAAATCAGCTTAGGAGTAATTTAGGCCAATCTACTTGTGACGATTTTAGAGATAATCTTAAATTGGAAATTACCCAGAGCAGTGGGTCTGAAGTTCTCTATTCTATCCTCTTATGGAAATTTAGGAATAAAGGCAAAAAATGTTTGATTTAAATCCAAGGAGAAGCCAATTCTTTTGAAAAAAGTTGAAGGACAAAATTATAGACAACCTTTGAGATAATTTCCTAGTACCTGTGGTAGAAGTGGCCTCTGAAACCATCAGGGATAGGGGAACTAGAGCTACTCATAATGAAAACTACATTTTTAATCTCACCAATAGATGGGGGGTTAGATAAAAAAAATGTTCTCTTGGGTCACCAATTGAGAGATAAGCTTGTTGATTAAATCATTGGAGGAGCATTGATTATTTCAGGAAAACAACTCTGAGTATAAAGGAGTAATGTGATGTTGAATCTAGTCCTAGGATTGAAGGATGTTGTCATATCCTAATTCTGTCTAGACAAGTTATTAAAAAAACAAAAAAAATGAAAAAAAATAAGAAAATAAAAAATGAAAAAATAAGAAGAAGAAAAAGAGAAAAAGAAAGAAAAAAAAGGAAAGAAAGAAACAAAAAAAGGAAAGGAAGAAAAAAAAAAGGAAAGTAAGAACAAAACAAAAAGCAAGAAAAAAGAAAAAAAGAAAAAAAGGAAAGAAAGAACATAAAAAGAAAATTAAAAAAAGGAAAGAAAGCAAACATAAGCAAGAAAAAAAATGAAAAAAATGAAAGGAAGAATAAAAATAATAATAAAAAGGAAAAGAATAAGGAGAACAAAAGGAGAAAGAACTCTATAAAAGGAGGAGATATGAACAAAATTACATAGAAGAAAGAATTACACAAAAATATAGAGAAAACACATAGAGAACACGCAGAAAATAAGAAAAGACATGAATCTTGAGGAGGCGAAAGAAGCTCAGTTCATTGTGTCGTCTGGCACTTGGAAAGGAGGAGAGACCTCCAAGTATCCCCTTATTCCTTTCTTCTCATCTCTTTCTATCTTTCTCTTTTATTTTCTTTCCTTCACTCTTCCTTCCCTTCTCTTCTTTCTTTTGGTCTTCTATTTGATTCGTTTTAACTCGTCGGTGAACCCTTAGCCATTGGTGAGACTCTTAGAAGTTTTTTTTTTGTAAATGTTTTGTTCCCCATCTTTTTTTATAATGATAAAAAAAACGAAAAAAGAAAAACAATAAAAATTTCTATTAACACCACCTTTTTCACATATACAGTTTTTTCTTTCATTTTGGGCCTGACCTGTTTTCAAAAAACAGCCATACATAAAATAAATACCACTAGTCACATCTCCATTTACACACACACCCTTACTCCTTTTGGGCATAGCCCATATAAAGTAAAAAATGTTATTTACACCACCTTTTTTCCGATTTGGCTATATTATTCATTTTTTATTTATAATTGTTTGGTTAGTTTATAATGTATTATAAATATTCCGTAACTTATTTATTTTCCCCATCTTTTAACCCCACACCCTTAATTATTAACTGTATTCCTCACTTCTATTATATCGCTTTCTATTCCCATTCAATTTATTTGTGTGTGTCTCGTCTATTGATTACTTAACACTACATTAATCATTTTGAAATTCTATGTTAGTACTCTTTAGTACGCGCTTACATTCTATGCACTTCATGTTGGGTCTCCGACTTGCTTGGTGGTGTTTTAATAAACGTGTGGGTAAATTTAGCGAATGTCATGCTGGGTCTCTGACTTGGTTGACTTCACAAAGTTTACCGCAAACCCGAAATCTTTTTCACATTCTATTCACTCCATTCTAGGTCTCTGACTTGCTTGGTGGTGTTTCAATATCGTGCGAGTAAATTTTGTGAATGCCATGTTGGGTCTTTGACTTGCTTGACTTTACAAAGTTTACCACAAACCTGAAATCTTTTTTTCACATTTCATGCACTCCATGTTGGGTCTCCGACTTGCTTGGTGGTGTTCCAATAACGTGTGAGTCAAATTTCGTGAAAGACATGTTGGGTCTCCGACTTGCTTGACTTTACAAAGTATACTTGAGATTCTCCCTTTTCTCCACAAACAAACAATCACTCAATGAATGTCCTGTGAATGATTAGTAGTGTATGTATGTTTTATACTTGTTACGCGCTTTGGCTTTTTGTTGATGCCAAAGGGGGAGAGAAATAGGGATTAAATCAAGAACTCACATAAGTAATTAACTTAATCTCAAGTGAAGCTTAAACTCAAAAACAAAGGGGGAGAATATGGAAAATTAAGTGAGTGATCAACTAGGAAAAAATGTGTGTATGTGTTTCTTGATTTCAAGGTTGTCATCATCAAAAAGGGGGAGATTGTAGAAGCAAGCTTCACGATGTTGAATCAAGATTGATTCAAGTTGTTTTGATGATAACAAAGATGATGACAAAAAGCCCAAGAGAATGATTTCAAGATTGAGTCAAGAACAATTCAAGAATCAAGAGAAATTTGATTTCAAGATTCAAGAAAAGATGAATTCAAGATTCAAGAGAAGAAATCAAGAAGACTTCACAAGGGAAGTATTGAAAAGATGTTTTAAAAAACAAACATAGCACAATTTTGTTTTTCAAAAGAAGTTTTCACCAAATTTTCTAAGTTACCAGAGTTTTTACTCTCTGGTAATCGATTCCCAGATTCTTGTAATCGATTACCAGTGGCAAAGTTTGTTTTCAAAAGCTTTCAATTGAATTTACAACGTTCCAATTAATTTCAAAATGGTGTAATCGATTACAAGATATTGGTAATCGATTACTAATGTGTTTGAACGTTGAAATTCAAATTCAATTGTGAAGAGTCACATCCTTTCACAAAAATGCTTTGTGTAATCGGTTACAATGATTTGGTAATCGATTACCAGTGATAAGTTTTGAACAAAAATCAAAAGATGTAACTCTTCCAATGGTTTTCAAGTTTTTCTAAAGGTTATAACTCTTCTAATGGTTTTCTTGACCAGACATGAAGAGTCTATAAAAGCAAGTCCTTAACTTGCATTTTCAAAAACAATCATTACAATCCTTTACAACCTTTTGAATCTCTTTGAGCATCTACTTAAATTTCTTCTTCTTCTTCCTTTGCCAAAAGCTTTCTAAAGTTTTCTGGTTTTTCCAAACCTTGAAAACAAAAGTATGCTATTCATTTTTCTTTCTCTTCTCCCTTTGCCAAAAAGAATTCGCCAAGGACTAACCGTCTGAATTCTTTTTGTGTCTCTCTTCTCCCTTCTCCAAAAGAACGAAGGACTAACCGCCTGAATTCTTTTGTGTCTCCCTTCTCCCTTGTCAAAGAATTCAAAACGACACAGTCTGAGAATTCTTTTGATTCTTCCCTTTCCCATAAACAAAAGATTTCAAAGGACTAACCGCCTGAGAATTCTTTTGTTTCCCCTTTCACAAAGTTTCGAAGGACTAACCGCTTGAGAACTTTGTCTTAACACATTGGAAGGTACATCCTTTGTGGTACAAGTAGAGGGTACATCTACTTGGGTTATTGTAACTGAGAACAAGAGAGAGTACATCTCTTGTGGATCAGTTCTAGTGGAGGGTACATCCACTAGGTTGTTCAAAGAGAACAAGGGAGGGTACATCCCTTGTGGATCTTTGCTTGTAAAGGATTTGAGAAGGTTGAAAAGAAATCTCAAGGACCACAAGTCACTTGGGGATTGGATGTAGGCACGGGTTATTGCCGAACCAGTATAAAACTCTTGTGTTTGCCTTCTTCTTCCCTACACTCTTTAATTTCCACTGTGCACTTTAATTACCGCTTTTACTTTTGGTGAAGTTTATATTTCTGTTCTTTACTTTCTTAACAACATAGTAAAAGCCTAAGAAGGGTAAATTTTAATTAGTAAAGGTCCAGTAATAATTAATTCAACCCCCCGTTCTTAATTATTTTGAGGCCACTTGATCCAACACAAACCTTTTGTCGACCTAAAAAACTAAAAAAACATATAAAAATAAAATTTTTCTTTCTTTTTCTAAATAAAAAAATATAACAAACATAATTAATGTTCTCAAGGGAAGATAAATAATTAATAAGTCATTTTATTTTTAGTACACTCGATTAAAGGTTGTCGTCTTTATGACGAGGCGCGTGGGGTGCTAACACCATCCTCGTGCGTAAACAACTCTCAAATCATTTTTCTCAAATCGTAGACCATTCCTTATCTTTTTTTGTTTTTCCAATGTTTTCCTTAAATAAACATCGATGACGACTCCCCCAGTTCTCTTTTTTGGAAAACTCCCTCTCTATCTTTTCTTTATCATCGTCCCTTTGTGGCCTACGTTGCGACATATGGTGACTCCACTGGGGACTAGTAAGAGAGTTAAGCCATTTAATCGAGTGTGCAATTTTATCGTGACTTTTTCTTTATTTATTTTCCCTTCTTTTATCTTTTCGTCGTGCTCCTGTTCGTTGTCGTTTCATTTTACAACCGTTCTTTTCATGGTTTTGCTTTGATCTCATTTCTTTTATTCTTTGTTTCGCTCATGCTTGTATATATCCTTTGCTATGTTGTTACTTCTTTGTGTCTTTCTATCACTTTCATAGTTAGAAGTAAATTGTGCCATTGAATCCTAGGGTAGACAACATGTGCTATATTTGTTGTATCCGTCTGGGAATTTTCTGGTCGTTTTGTAGGAGGGGTTGGGTAGTTCTTAGGTTGCTTCGTTCACACATGAAACATACACTTTTTGCATACACTTTGAGATATTAGGCCTTATACTCCGGTCTGTGTGAGCCATAGGTAACGGAGGTCGATTTGTGGTCATGCTGGGTCTTTGACTTGCTTGATGACAGTTAAAAAGTGCCTGGGTCTCTGACTTACGGGTCATGTGAGCGAGCAAAATGGGAGCGTACATTCATACCCAACGACGATAAAAAGTGCAAAAGACACACATTAGAGAGAGATACAAAATAATCAATCTATATTTATTAATGTTGCAATTTATTGTTTACAATGATATCCTAAAACATGAAGATCCTAATGAGTCCTTGGGGAGGCCCAAACAACGAGCCTTTAAACTGCCCCAAGCATTATGCATAGTGTCACAACCTACCTCATGACAGGACAGTGAAGGAAAATAAATGATGCATCTTCTAAAAAAAGAAAACGAGTGGAGTCGCCATCAATGTTTATTCGAGGAAAACATTAGAAAAACCAAAAAGAGGTCTACAAATTTCGAAAATAAGGGTTCGAGAGTTGTTTATGCATGGGGAAGGTAGTAGCACCCCATGCGCTCATCACAAGGGACGACAAACTTTAATCGAGTGTGCACAATGTGACTTTAAAATTATTTATTTTCCCAAGAGCGGTGAATTACTTTTATTACATTATATTATTATATTTTTTATTTTTTCCGAGTCAACAAGGGTGTTGCCCTTGCTTCCACGTATCCCCAGGTGCGATGAGGAAATAAGACCTACGTAGTTCTTTAAGTCTGAATGTTTGTGTGTTAAATTGATTTTATGCTTTTGAAAGATTTATTTTATTTGTGAACAAAGAGTCGTTAAGGCATTGGACCTTGAAACGACGTTTTAAATTTTGAAACGCGGAGAGAATCGTTAAGGCGTTAGACCTTGAAATGATCTCAAGTGATATTTGATAAAAAGAAGTTTGGTTGTGAATTGATTTCCTTTATTTGTTTTTTTTGGTTTATTAGTCTCTAGTCTTATAATGGAAAAGAAAACGATTCCACGACACTGGGGGTCGACTAGAATTAAACCTTACAAATAAAATGAAATTACCAATGATAAAGGGGAGAAGATGAATACCCACATAATATCAGAGAGGACCCATACGGTACGTGGATTACATTCAACTCTTAAGAAAAGAAAAGAAAAGGAAGAAGAACTAACCGGCTGTTGCATAGGGTACAAGGCTAGCAAGAGGAGCGATGTAGGGAATGATCCTCAATTGCGATTCGGCAGCGCCTCAACTTCGCTTTTCTTCTTTTTCCTTCCTCTCCCTTCGTTTTTCTCCCTCTCTAAACTTTCTAAACCCCCAAAACCATTCCTCTGCATGGCTATTTATAGAAAAAGCCATTTGGGGTAGGGGCAGCTCGCCCAGGCGAGCTAGTTGCTTAAGATTGAAGGTATTTCATGGCCTAGGCGAGCTAGATGCTAGCTTGGGTGAGCTAGGGTCCAAAAAATTCCAAAAAATGACCATTTTGCCCCCTCCTGGTGGCTTTTGTTTCCGGAACTGACAAACAACCATCTAAACCCTGCATGACCCCTTGGCCTTGCTCTTTAACCGGTGCCAAACACCGTAATTTGACTAGCAATGATCAAAACATCATATTTGAATGATAAAACATCATACCTAGACGAAATTAGGGTCTGATAGCTACCCCTCTTCACTTATCTTTTATTGAAAATAAAAGGTAAGTAAAGATAAGGTAAGGACCCTAATTTCATACTAGCGATCTTGCTTTTCAAAATCGAACGCCAGAGAAAAAAGAAGTGAAACCAAAAAAACAAAAGGACATTGAAGTCCTATAACACTAAACAGAGGACCTTGAAGTCCTATAAAACATAAAATGGAGGACATTGAAGTCCTGTAGAGCATAAAAGTAAAGGACATTGAAGTCTTGAAAGTATCAAACATAAGACATTGTAGTCTTGTAAAACATAAAGCAGAAGATATTGAAGTCTCTGGAAGCGTAAAAGACTGAAGACATTGTAGTTTTTGAAAGTGTAAAAGACAAAAGACATTGAAGTCTTTGAAAGCGTAAAAGACTGAAGACATTGTAGTCTTTGAAAGCATAAAGAAAAAGACATTGTAGTCTTGGAATAATAAAACAAAAGACATTGTAGTCTTCAAAAGCGTAAAAGACAAAAGACATTGAAGTCTTTGAAAATGTAAAAGACTGAAGACATTATAGTCTTTGAAAATGTAAAAGACTGAAGACATTGTAGTCTTTGAAAGCGTAAAAGACTGAAGACATTGTAGTCTTGGAAATCATAAAGCAGAAGACATTGTAGTCTTTGAAGGTGTAAAAGACAAAAGACATTGAAGTCTTTGAAAATGTAAAAGACTGAAGACATTGAAGTCTTTGAAAATGTTAAAGATTGAAGGCATTGTAGTCTTTGAAAGCATAAAGCAAAAGACATTGTAGTCTTGGAATCATAAAACAGAAGACATTGTAGTCTTCAAAAGCATAAAAGACAAAAGACATTGAAGTCTTTGAAAGTGTAAAAGACCAAAGACATTGTAGTCTTTGAAAATGTAAAAGATTGAAGACATTGTAGTCTTTGAAAAATAAAGCAAAGGATGTTGAGTCCTACGAAAAAAGCAAAGGACATTGAGCCCTATGAATCATGCAATTGGATTTTTGAAATTGGTATATAATAAGAAATCTATGGACTCATAGCCTGATGTGAAACATGAGTTTTGGAATGTATGGACATGCAAACTTTGCCCTAAAATGAAGTAAATGTAGGTTTTGTACACAACAATGCAATGCAATGAAAAATTGTGCAATGTTCATGACATTCTTTCCTCTTTTGGTGACCTTAATTTTGTTTTCTTTTTTTACTTTTTTTTGTGTGAAAAAAAAACACAGATTGACTGTCTCTTTCTAAAAGACATGATAACTCATGTAACCTCAACCTATCTTTTGCAAATCTCCTCGGCGACTCCCTTAGAGTGTATGTTTTGATTTAATCACTTGACAGTTTTGGGCGACGACAGTGGAGTAGTTTGACATTTAATCAATCAACTGAAATATTGATCCTAAGGTTTGTCCCTTTCTTTTTTGTTTAAAAACTTTGATTATTCTGCACAACAAGAAAATATATGGCTTTGGGACCAATCACATGCACCATTAAAGGATGGCAATGGATTGTTACACTTTGGTATATGATCAAGTGAAACTTTCCTGATTTAATATCATAGAGTGATGCCTTGGGTCAGTTGATCCCGCTAAAACTTGATGACATGGGCAGATCCTGAAAGAATTTATATAACGAAGGCTACCATTGGATCCAAAAGGAATCCTAAGGAGTTTGCATGAGAGACTCACATCAGATGTACCCTACTATCACAATTATCTTTGGGCATTTGAATGATTTTTCTTCTCAAATGTGCAAGTGCGAAACCTCGAGGATTCTCTTTTTTTAATATATATATATATACATATATATATATATATATACATATATATATATATATATATATATATATATATATATATATATATATATATATATTCAACAATCACAAGCGTGTGTGGGTTCCATTCTAGAATCCAAACTTAAAAGCAAAATTAGTCATTCCTTGATCCACAAGGGCTTTATTGGTCTTGCAACGTGGTTAGGGGTAAGAGGGCTATGAAAGAAAGGATTAGAGAGGCTCAAAGTGTGTTTAAGGGTTATATTGAGTAAGAACCTTGAGAGCGTTGCTTGTACTTTTATTTATTTCAACTTTTGGGTTGGACTCTACTCCTTTTGTCTTATACATTAATCCTTATTGCACTTTTGTGCCTTCCTTGTAAAATCTGGAGATCTTTTGTCTCTCTTTCTTTCTTCACTTGCCTTTGGTGGATTTTATTTTCTTTTTATTTTTATTGTTGCCCAACTTCATGCATGTGTTGTTTGCATTGCTCTTCCCATTGGTTTAGTGGTGGTTCCTACTCAGGGTTTTATTTTGTTTTTGTTGTTTTTAGAAAACAAACATTCTTGGCTCGGAGGGGGTAGCAAGGGATAAATTGGTGTTTGGGATGTTGAAACACGACCATGTGTCATTTCAAATCTTGACTAGATATTTTTGTAGTTTGGATTTTAAGACCAAACCTCTGATAAACACGCTCCTTATTCTTTCTTCTTTTTATTTTTTTATTACCCTAATTTTTGCCTAGGCTGTCCTTTCGGGTTTTCAACCTACCGGGTGAGAACTTCTGATCTGCCCCTAGGTTCGCTCGAGGCTCATGCTGTTGGACCTTGTTGCCTCAATAATCTTAAGAGGGATAGGCTTAGAATGCAGAAGAAGCAACAACAATCAGTTTAACAATGTTCTTTAAACATGCAAGACACAATTGATTGCAACAAAATAAACAAGATAAGGGAAGAGAGAATGCAAACACAGTTTTATACTGGTTCGGCCACAACCTGTGCCTACGTCCAGTACTCAAGCAACCCACTTGAGATTTCCAGTATCTTTGTAAAATCCTTTACAAAGTCTGAACCACACAGGGACAACCCATCCCTTGTGTTCAGATGCTTTACAACAAGAGACTCATAGTTTCTTAGTCAATCTCATTGAATAAGAAGAATGGAAGAAGAATTCTCTCTTCAAGAGAAGAATATTACAATGAAGATCATGTAAGAATCCTTATAGATTTTGCAAGTGTTTGGCCAAGAATTTCTTTTGAGAGAGCATTTGACAATGAAGTTCTTTTGGAATCTCTCTCATTGTCTTTTGAGAGGATAAGACATTTTTGCCAAGCAAAACTCTCACTTTAAAATTCGTGCCCAAGTCACCTATTTATAGGCCTTTGATGGCCATTCACAAATCTAATGAAAAGATGTGACTGTTGGCAGATTTTTTGAAAACTTTCCACTGGTAATCGATAACAATGTTTGTGTAATCGATTACACAATTATAATTTGAAGGGTTATGACTTTTGAATTTGAATTTCCAAAGTTCCGTTGCTGGTAATCGATTACATGTTGAAAATTCAAATTCAAAACCTTTTTCAAGAGCTATTTCTCAACCCTGTCTTCTGGTAATCGATTACATTGCCTGGTAATCAATTACAGAGTCTTTCATGTCTTGGAAACACTTTGTTTTGAGGCAAGGCTTCATCTTAAAGAAATCTTGAAGCAAGGCTTTGTTTGTTGAAGCAATCTTGTATTAATCTTGAAGCAAATGCTTATCCTTTGAAGCAACCTTGTTTGATTCTTCTTTGGCATCATCAAAATCATGTATACATACATTCACACATGCATGGTGTCTCTCATTGCCCCAATGTAGGGCTCTGAGGTATCTATTGTTGTCTTTTGTCATGACCTTACAACAAGGAAAAATGAAAGAAACTGTGCAGGTTCTCGAAGATGAATTTTCAAGGATGAGAAATATGTAAAGGATTTTCAATTGACAGATTAAGTCGAATGACTCTTCTTGACAACTCACTTTTCTTTCAAAAAGACAACTTTTAAGAATGATAAAATAGGTCACATGAATGTCTGTACTTCTTATTTTTCATTTGAAACATAGTCAATCAAACATTTTTTTTTACTTTACTCGTCGTTCATGGCACCCTCACCGAACATGTAGAACGATCAATTTCTGATTGAACAGACTTGGAGAACAACTCAGGAGCGCAAGTCACTTGAGCAAACAAGCCAACGACGTACATTCGCATTCCAATGAATGTTAAATAAATATGCAAAGATGTAATTGTGAGAGAATGAGAGACAAGGACATCAAACTTATCCACATTATTAGCATTGTGACTGTTGTTTACAGTAATGGCATAAACTTGATAATCCTAATGAGTCATTGGAGACATCTAACAACAACCTTCAAATTTCCCCAAGTATCATGCATAGCATCACTCGACAACGTCAGAATTCATAAGCGATTATCCTCCTCAAATTTTAGCTAGCCTGCATCAATTAGACTTTGCACCTTATGTTTCAGGGTCATAAAATGCTCAATGGAATGCCCCAGAGCTCCTCCATGATAAGCACATGTTGCATTCGAGTTGTATCCTTGGGAAAATGGAGGTTGAGGAATCTTTGTTGGGATTATGGCTACCATTGTATTATTGAGTAGATATGGGAGTAAGTTAGCATACGACACCGGAATTGGGGTGAATTCTTCAGGCTTCTTTTCTGGAAAATTCCTTCCCTGATTGGTGTTTTGGTTCGTATTAAGGGTGGTGTTTTGCCTCGGATGAGCACCAGGTGGGTTTTGTGGCTGATTTAGGGGCAACCTTTATGGATGATTGGGTGTTCTTGACTGGTAGGGTGATGGGTAATAAGAAGGACTGATATTGGTAGAGTATTGATATTGTAGAGCTAGTGGGAAATTTGGCCATGTAGGAACGATGGTCACAACATGGGTTTCTCCCTCATTCTTATTCTCTCAATTTGCCCCAGGCTTCTTATTCATTAAAGCAACATAATCAAATTTGCCTCTTCTCAGACCCACTTCGATCCTCTCGCCAGCAAACACTAAATTTGCAAAGCTTGAAGGCATGTAACCCACCATCTTCTCATAGTAGAACACCGGTAACGTGTCCATTATCATTGTTATCATCTCCCTCCCCATCATTAGGGGCGCTACTTGAGCTGCCAGATCTCTCCACCTTTGGACGTATTCTTTGAGAGATTCATGCTCCCTTTTAAACATGTTCTGCAGCTGCATTTTATCCGGGGCCATATCAGAATTGTATTAATACTACCTGAGGAAGGCAACCATTAGGTCTTTCCAGGAACGGACTTGGGAAGATTCTAGATTGGTGTACCAAGTGATAGCCGCCCCAGCCAAACTCTTGAAAAAAATGCATCAAGAGTTTTTCATCCTTCGTGTATGCCCCCATTTTCCTGCAATACATCTTTAGGTGATTCTTGGGGCAAGTAGTCCCTTTGTACTTGTCAAAATCCGACACCTTGAACTTTGGAGGTATGATGACGTCGGGCACTAGGCACAGCTCTGCCATGTTAGCAAAAGTATAATCTCTGGCTCCGTTAATGGCCCTCAACCTTTCTTCTATATGATCAAATTTTTCCCTTTCCACCATGGCAGGAGGCACTCTTCCCCCCCGAAAATGCAGGGGTTGTGGTTGTGGGCGATACTGAGGGCCCCCGAAAGTGTTTGGCAGGGGTATGCCACAAATGCTTGCCCTTTAGTGGCTTATCCGAGGTGAGGCTTGAAATCGGCCAGAGTATGGTCTCGGGGTACTTCATGTGTCTCCCCCAAGGGTTGAGGGACTTGTGCATGACCAGATTGGGGATGTTAGCTCTCAATGGGTATGGGAGCAGAGTTACTGACATTCTCATCGGGAGCGTGTGCAACATTGGGTGGTGTATAGTTGGGAGGCAAACCATATGGTGGGAAAGAATGCTTGTTTTGGACTTACACAAAACGGGGCCCTCCCGTACTTCCCAATGCTTCGCCTCCCTGACCGACCTTATCCGAGACTGTGCGATTTAGTTGATTGAGGCCAGATGGGTGAGTCGGGTCCACCTCAATGGCGATACTTGCGGCAACGACTGTAGATGTGTTAACCTCCATCATTTTTCTCATACTCATCTTGGCTTCAGCTTCCATCATTGTGGTCATTTGCTCTTTCATGGCCTCCATGTCGGCCTTCATCTGTTCCTGTACCTCCTCTATTTCACTCATCACTCTAGCTTTGGCATGGATTCGGTAAAGGCGTCGTAAAGCACGTTCTTTCCTTTTGATTATAGTTCTGATTTTCAAGGAAAGAATGCAATGAGCAATGCAATCAATGTGAAAGGAAAAATAAGCATGGATGTAGGTGAACGATACATTGTTGAAGTATTGCAAATTTTACACAGGACATTCAATAGAACATAGGGTCGAATCAATTTAGATTTTCATTAAAACAATATTGTTCATCACATCCTGTCAAAGTCAAAATGCAACTGGAAATAAAACATAGACATCAATAGTCCCTAATTTTGTAAATTATTTAGTTCAATCATGTTGTCATACCCTAATTTCGTCCAGGGACTATCATTCATTGATCTTTCGATCCTTGCCAGTCGACTTACGGTGTTGAACGCCAGTTACAGTGCAAAGCAAGGAACCATTTAGTGTTTCGATCAGGAATGCAAAAAATACCAAAAAAGAGGGAAAAATGATCTTTTCATTGAGTTTCCTAGACCCTCGCTCACCCAGGCTAGCCTCTAGCTCGTCTGGGCCCCCAAATTACTTCAGGATGAAGGAACCAGCTCACCTGGGCGAGCCAGTTACTTCAGGAGTAAGCATCATCTCGCCTGGGCGAGCAACCATTGCCCTAAGTGCCCATTTTCCTATAAATAGGTGTGCTAGGGAGGCTGAGGAGAGGTTCCAAGGTTCAGTACTTGAGGGAATTGAGAGAATTAAGAGAGAAGAATCAGAAAGAAGAGGAAACGAAGTTGAGGCGCTGCTAAATTGCGACTGTGATCAATCTCTACATCGTTCCTCCTTCGATGTTCTTTGTGCTACCGTCGGTTAGTTTTGTTTTTGAGGATTGAATGTGATCTATGTACCCTTAGGGGTCTCCCTTGTTTCTTTGTGCACATTCATCTTCTCCATCTATCATCGGCTATCTCATTTTTCTTTGTAAAGTTTAATCTTAACCGATCACTAGTGTTGTAAAGTTGTCTGTAAAGAGATTGAAAGTTAATAAACAAAACCAAGATAAAACCAACTCATAACTAACTTCTTTTTATCAAATATCACTTGAGATCGTTTCAAGGTCCAACACCCTAATGATTCTCTCCGCTTTTCAAATTTTAAAAGATCGTTTCAAGGTCCAACCTTAACAATTCTCTCTGCTTTTCAAAATGTAAAACATTATTTCAAGGTCCAACGCCTTAAACGACTTCTTGTTTGCAATTAAAATGAATCTTTCAAAAACATAAAAAATCAATTCAAGCAGAAATATTCAGACTTAAAGAACTACATAGGTCTGAATTCCTTATCGCACCTAAGGATACGTAGGAGCAAGGCAACACCCTTGTCGACCCAAAAAAAAAAATATAAAAAGGGAAAATACACAATTTTGAAGTTATGTTTTGCACACTCGATTAAAGGATTCCGTCCCTTGTGATGGGCGCATGGGGTGCTAATACCTTCCCCATGCGTAAACAACTCCCGAACCCTTATCTTCAAAATTCACAGACCTTCTTTTTGGTTTTTCTACCATTTTCCTCGAATAAACGTTGGTGACGACTCCTACGCATTCTCCTTTTTGGAAGACGCACCTTTGCTTTTCTCCTCGCCCTCCCGTCGTAGGGTAGGTTGCAACAGATGGCGACTCCACTAGGGACGTTGTTAAAGAGTTAAGCCATTCGATCAGTGTGCAATGTTTATTGTGACTTCTTCTTTATTTATGTTCCATTTTTCTATTTTATCTTTTATTTTGTCCATATTTGTGTACAACCTTTGCCATGTTATTGCCTTTTGGTGTGTGTCTATCCATCTATTACATTCGTTGTTAGAAATATTTTTGTTCTATGCACACATGGCACCTACACCTTTTGTTCGCTTCCGGCAAGTGCACCAGATCGCGTAAGTAGTATAAAATGGTAAGAACCGAGTATCGAACTCTCGGGAAACTTGTGTTACTTGGTAAAGCTATTTCAGTGAATAGGTGTCTAGTGTGAACAGAGATGTGTTAACTATGAACAGGTGTGTAAACTAACTATTAAAAGGGAAAATCACGTGAGTAATGATGCGTAAAGACAAGTAGATAACACGTTGGTCTTCCTAACAGGTGTCTGATGTTAGAAGGATATTCTCTACATAACAATGCTCATGCATTCTATGGTGTCTCCTGAAATGCTAAACCCCGATTCCTCATGATAGTCTAGCCTAATCCTGATCAAGCATCGTCCGCAGATTTCTCTTGTTGGACTAAACTCGGCCAGCACCGCATTAAGACAAACATACAACAACTAGGTTACCGTACCCCGATTCCTCATGAAAATACGACAAACTAGCCCCGTCCTATCAAGTTCTAAGAATCAGACCAGTTTCCACTATTGAATGATCCTAAAAACACATGCATCTACATGATCAAGGCAAAAGCATGGTAGAATGAAGTTTTGATAGCACACTGAACACACAAAACATCATTAAATAGATAAAAAAGATATTTACATCAAGTACTTACAAGGAAGATCCAACAGAGGATTTAGCTTTCCATAACTGGAAAGCTTCCTTTACAACAAAGAGAAGAGAAAGATGAAAGATTGTAGAAATACAAGTAGTGGGGATGTCTCCTCCACCTCTAGGACCTCACAATTACTCACAAACTCATCTCAAGCTCCCAGGACGGCTTCCTCTTCAAGCTCTGGTCTCTACAGATCTTCACACAACAAAATCTCTCAAACTCTTTGGAACTTGGACCTTTCTCTCTCTAGAACTCTCTAGACATGCAGAAGCTTCAAGAAAAGGCCAAACTCCACTTCAAAATCTGATTTCAAGCTTAAATAGGTGTCTTTGTTCGTGCTCGTGTGCTTAGCGCACTTCTGAACCGCTTAGCGCGTGTCATACCCTAATTTCGTTCGGGGACCATTGTTTGATGGCATGCAACCTTTGCTTGACCGCTTCGAGGTACTTGGCACCCATTGTTGCACAATACGTGAAGTTCCATAACGTGCCAGAAGTCAAAAGAAAGCATTGTTGCACGATCCGTGAAGTTCCGTAACATGCCGAAAATCAAAAGGAAGCATTGTTACACAATCCGTGAGGTTCTGTAACATTCTGAAAGCCACAAAGGGGATGATTACGTAATCCGTAAGGTTCCATAAACATTACGGAAGGAAAACAAGTATCGTTACGAAATTCGTAAAGTTCCATAACGTTACGGAAAAAGAATCAGCAAAAAAAGGCAGGGGGTGCATTTAGCAAATAGGGGGTGCAAATAGCAACCAGGCCCACTTGGGCCTTCCAGAAAGTTCCTCCAGAAGGCAGCTCGCCTGAGCGAGTTGGGTGGCAAGCTTCTCCTTCTTTTCCCTATAAAAAGGGAGAGGAGGGAAGAACAAAAACGTTCAACCCTCCTGGTATCTGAGGATCACTTGAAATTAGTGAAAAAAATCATTTCCATGAGGAAAATCTGAGCCGAGGCGCTTCTGTAACGCGTCCGAAAGGTTTCCGTGGGTGATTCCGTGAAGATTTTCCGCCATCTTTCGTTCGTTCTTCGTCGTTCTTCGGTCTTCAACTGGTAAGTTCCCAAAATTGAACTTTTTAATTCATTCTATGTACCCTTGGTGGTCCCCACTTGTTTCGCGTACTTTTATTTTCATTTCATTTACTTTCCGTTCCCCCTTTTGACGTGCTTTAGTCATTTATTTACGTCATTTTTTCGCCTAATCAAAAAATAAAATAAATTTCCATCGATCATTTGAATTGTAATATCTGTTAATTTCTGTTAAAATGAAATCCGACCGTTCGGTCATGCCTTAACCACGTTGGAAACCAAAAAAGAGGTAAAATAATAATATAATAATAAAAAATATCTTTTAGTAAAATAAAACAAAAAAAATCAATCGGACGTTTCTCTTTGGGATTTTTCTTTCTTAAATGAATTGACTAATAACTAAGTGAAACTAAGGCTAAAATCAACTCACAAAATCAAGCTTTGTCCACAAAAATCACTGAAAAAATGTTTTAAGGTCCAACGCCTTAAATGACCCCCTTTCAAGTAAAAAGAATCACTTGATTCGCCCCTTTTAAAAGAACTATGTAGGTCTGATTTTCTCTTCGATGGAGGGTACGTAGGAGCAAGAGCCTCGCTTTTGTCGACCTCAAAAATAAAAAAAAGAAATAAAAGTTTAGTCACATAATTTCACACAATTCTAATCTAAGGCTGTTGTCCTTTGAGACAAACGTGAGAGGTGCTAATACCTTCCTCAAACGTAAAGATAACTCCCAAATCTGGAATATTATTCATGACTGGTTTCCTTTTGTTTTTTCTAACGTTTTCCTTTCAATAAACGTTGGTGGCTACTCCGCACCTTTTCCTCCTATGGAAGACGCACCCGTGAGCCTCGCCTCGCTCTCTCGCAAAAGGGTAGGTTGCGACAACGCGCATTAGTGAATTTTGGCTTAGCGCGGCTTTTATCGCTCAGCGGATGGACTGAAGCAATGTGCTTAGTGAGATGCCCCTTCGCTTAGCGAATAGGCACAGCTCATCCTTCTTCCAGATTCTTCCTCGCGTTTTAATTATTGTAATCAAAAGGAAAGAACGCACTTTACGGCGCCCTTACCGAACGCGTGCCAGAGCTAAAGTGATGAGGAAATAGAAGAGATGCAAGAGCAGATGAAGGCTGACATGGAGGCCATGAAAGAGCAAATGACCATAATGATGGAAGCCATGATGAGTATGAAAAGGATGATATAGGTCAATGCGGCTACAGTTGTTGTCGCAAGTACCACCACAGAATTGGACCCGACTCACCCACCTGGCTTTAATCAAGTAAATTATCCAACCTCGGATACGGTAGGTCAGGGAGGCAAAGTGTTGGTACGGGCGACCCTCATTTTGTGTAAGTCCAGAGCAAGCATTCCTTCCCACCATATGGCTTGCCTCCCAACTATACACCACCTAATGTTGAACAAACTCCCGATGAGAATGTCGACAACTCTGCTCCCAAACCCATTGAGATCCAACACCCCGAGACCACAATCTAGTCGACTTCAAGCCTCACATTGGATATGACACCGAGGGGCAGGCGTTTTGCAGCGTACCCTTGCCAAACACTTTGGGGGGCCCTCAGTATCGCCCACAACCACAACCACAACCCTTGCATTTTGCGGTGGGAAAAGTTCCTCCTACAATGGTGGAAAGGGAGAGATTTGATCATATAGAGGAGAGGCTAAGGGCTATTGAAGGAGGCGGAGATTATGCCTTTGCTGACATGGCAGAACTGTGCCTAGTGCCCGATGTCATTATCCCTCTGAAGTTCAAGGTGCCGGATTTTGATAAATACAAGGGGACTACTTGCCCCAAGAATCACCTGAAGATGTACAACAGGAAAATGGGGGCATACTAGAAAAATGAAAAATTGTTGATGCATTTCTCCCAGGAAATTCTTATTGGGACAGCCGTCACCTGGTATACTAATCTGGAACCTTCCTAAGTCCATTCTTGGAAGGACCTAGTGAGTGCCTTCATTAGGTAGTTTTAGTATAATTCTGATATGGCTCCAGATAGAATGCAACTATAGAACATGTGTAAGAAGGAGCATGAATCTTTTAAAGAATACGCCCAAGGATGGAGGGATCTAGCAGCTCAAGTAGCGCCCCAAAGGATGGAGAAGGAGATGATAACAATGATAGTAGACACGTTACCGGTATTCTACTATGAGAAGATGGTGGGTTACATGCCTTCAAGCTTTGCTGATTTAGTTTTCGATGGTGAAAGGATCGAAGTAGGTCTGAGAAGAGGAAAATTTGATTATCCTGCTTTGATGAATAGGAAGCTTGGGGAAAATGGAGAGAATAAGAAGAAGGGAGAAACCCATGTTGTGGCTGCCGTTCCTACATGGCTAAATTTCCCATTAGCCCAACAATATCAATACTCAGCCAATATCAGTTCTTCTCATTACCCACCACCCTACTAGCTAAGAACGCCTAATCATCCACAAAGGCCATCCCCAAATTGGCCACAAAATCCACCTGATGCACGTCCAAGATCAAACACCACCCCTAATACCAATGAAAACACCAACCAGGGCGTTAGACATGTGGCCTCAGAAATCTTAAGAAAGGGTGAATTAATTTCCCACTAACAAACTTTTAACCCCCTTCTAAAAGAGATAGGCTCAAAATGCAGAAGAAGCAACAATCAATTTAATAATGTTCTTTAACCATGAAAGACAAAATTGATTGCAACAAAATAAATGAGATAAGGAAAGAGAGAATGCAAACACAGTTTTTATACTGATTCAACAAAGTCCATGCCTACGTCTAGTACTCAAACAACTCACTTGAGATTTTCCACCCCCTTTGTAAAAATCCGTTTACAAAGTCTGAACCACACAGGGACAACCCATCCCATGTGTTCAGGAATTTTTACAACTTAAGAGACCCTCATTCCCTTAATCAATCTCTTTGGATAAGAAGAAAGAAAGAATAATTCTCTCTTGAAGAGAAGGATATTACCATTGAAGTCCATGGAGAAACTCTTAATGGATTTGCAAGTGTTTGCCCAAGAGTTTCTTTTGAGTGAGCATTTGGCAATGAAGTTCTCTTGGAATCTCTCTCATTTAATTTTGAGAGAATAAAACATTTTGAACAAGCAAAACTCTTTCTTCAGAATTCGTGCCCAAGTCACATATTTATAGGCTTTTGATGGCCATTCACAAATCCAATCAAAGGATGTGACTGTTGGCAGATTTTCTAAAAACTCTCCACTGGTAATCGATTACAATGTTTGTGTAATCGATTACATAGTTATAATTTGAAGGGTTATGACTTTTGAATTTGAATTTCCAGAGTTCCATTGCTGGTAATCGATTACAAACATATGGTAATCAATTACATGTCCTGAAATTCAAATTCAAAACCCTTTTCAACAACTCTTTTTCAACCTTCCCTTTTGGTAATCGATTACCAGAGCCTTGCATGACTTTGAAACCCTTTGTTTTGAGGCAAGGCTTGATCTTTAGTGAATCTTGAAACAAGGCTTTGTTTGTTGAAGTGATCTTGAATTAATCTTGAAGCAAATGCTTATCCTTCGAAGCGGCCTTGTTTGATTCTTCTTTGGCATCATCAAAATTCATGTATTCATACATTCACATTCTCCCCCATTTGATGATGACAATCAAGTGATTTCATTTCGACATCATCAAGATATGCATGATTCACATTCTCCCCCTTTATCAAGCAAATTCTTTTTTACATCATCGAAACCTGCATGATTTACATTCTCCCCATTTTTGATGATGAAAATCATTATCCAAGGCTTGATCTTTTTGACATCATCAAAATCTTCATGATTTACACAGGGAAGGAATTTTTCAGAAAAGAAGCCTGGAGAATTCACCCCAATTCCAATGTCGTATGCTTACTTACTCCCCTATATGCTCGATAATGCAATGGGATTTATAAGACTAGAAAAGATTTCTCAACCTCCGTTTCCCAGAGGATACAACCCCAACGTGACATGTGCTTACATGGGGGAGTTACGGGGCATTCCATAGAGCATTGTATGACCCTGAAACATAAGGTGCAAAGTCTGACTGATGCAGGCTGGCTGAGATTTGAGGAGGAAAATCGCTCGTGAGTTCTGATGTCATCAAGCAATACTTTGTATGATGCTTGGAGCAATTTGAAGGTTGTTGTTAGATGTCTCCAATGACTCATTAGGATTTTCAGGTTTATGTCATTACTGTAAACAACAGTCACAATGCTAATAATATGCATAAATTTGATGTCCTTGTCTCTCATTCTCTCACAATTACATCTTTGCTTATTTAACTTTCACTGGAATATGAATGTAAGCCGTTGGTTTGTTTGCTCAAGTAACCTACACTCCTGAGTTGATCTCCAAGTCTTTTCAATCAGAAAAGTGAGTTATTTAACTTTCACTGGAATGTGAATGTAAGTCGTTGGTTTGTTTGCTCAAGTGACCTGTTGTTAGATGTCTCCAATGACTCATTATGATTTTCAGGTTTATGCCATTACTATAAACAACAGTCACAATGCCAATAATATGAATATATTTGATGTCCTTGTCTCTCATTCTCTCACAATTATATCTTTGCTTATTTAACTTTCACTGGAATGTGAATGTAAGTCGTTGGTTTGTTTGCTCAAGTGACCTGTGCTCCTAAGTTGATCTCCAAGTCTGTTCAATCAGAAATTGCTCGTTCTCCATGTTTGGTGAGGGTGCTGTAAACGACGAGTAAAGTTAAAAGTTAAAAAAAAATATGTTTGATTTGCTGTGTTCCAAATCAAAAATAAGAAGTGCAGACATTCATGTAACCTCATTTTATCATTCTTAAAAGTTCTTTTTGAGAGAAAAGTGAGTTATTAGGAACATGAGTCATTTGACTTAATCTGTCAATTGAGAATCTCTTAAATACTTCTCTTCCTTGAAAATTCATTTTCGAGAACCTGTATAATTTCTTTTATTGCTACAAGGTCATGACAAAAGACAACAATAGATACCTCAAAATGGTGGCCTAGGAAAACATTAGGGTTAATAAAAAATAAAAAAGGGAAAAATAACTAGGAGTGTATTTATTAGGGGATTGGTCCCGAAATCCAAACTGCTAAAGGATCTAAGTCAAGATTTAAAATGACATATGGCCGTGTTTCAACATCCCAAACACTAATTGATGCAATCCTACCCCCCAAGGGCATTGGATAGAAGACTCCAAGAAGATTGAGCCAGATATGCAAGAGAAGACCCTAGGGTTCTCATGGGCCTTAGGCTAGATTTTGGGCCCATGGACTCAGTATGAGCTCACTTATCTTTGTACATATTAGATTAGGATTTCATTATTTTTGGGCCTTGTATTTAGGGCTCCATAGTGTAGGTAGGGTACCCTAGAAATGTAGGATTTTTTAGCCCTTGTATTTTAGGGCACCTAGACTAGTTTTTGTATTAGGGGCAATTTTGTAATTTCACATGCATTAAGTGAATATTTGATGTGTGTGTTGAGAAATAAATTTAATTGAATTGGGAGAAGTCCAATCCAATTAAATTTTAGAGGGGGGGGGGGGGGGAGGTGAGCATTTGCTTACTACACCCCATTGCCACATCATAAAGTCACACTTTGTGCATGTCCTTCATGCCTTACATGTCTCACGACACCTAAGCACACTTAGTAGAGAATCTTGGACTTGATCTTGGATTAGTGGGCTAAGCCATAGCTAAAATTCACTAATCATAATTAGTAAAATTTTGGCTCCAAAATTTGGCTCCACAAATTCAATTTCAAATTCAAGTGAAATTTGAATAGAAATTCTAATTTCCCTCCAATTTTGTGTGACACTTAGGCTATAAATAGAGGCCATGTGTGTGAATTTTTACAATTTTGATCATTTGAGAATTACACTTCAAATTTTAGACCTCATTTGAGGCACAAAATTTTGTGCCCCTTCTCTCTCTCCCTCCACTCATCTTCTACTTTCAATCTCTTATCCTTGGCTTCCTATGGTGGTGAGCTTCTTCTTGACTCATCTTCTCCTTGAAGTGGTGTCTCCAATCATCTTTCTTCCTTCTCCATTATGCTGCCATGATTTTCAAGAAGCAAAGGACTCCATTGATGAAGAAGATCCAAGGCCTACAAGCTCCACATGGAGCTACATCATGTGGTATCAAGAGCATCTTCGTCTAGGTGATGTTCTTTTGCTTCCTCTATCTTTTTGTTCGGTCAATTCACTTTAATTCCTTGTTCTTCATCTTATTATCCATGCATATCCTCCATTGTCTTGTGGTTTGATTCTGTTTATAGTAGATTCAAAAAAATAAACCGATTAAATCTTAGATCTACACTTGTTCTTGCATTTCTATGGTTCAAATTTTATAGATCTACTCTTGAATCATGTTTTTGTGTTGATTTTAGATTTTATCATTTTTCAGTCATAACCTTCTTGTGCTGAACCTTTAGATCTAAATTTTTTTCCAAAATGTTGAATAGAAAAAAGAACACAAAAATCTAAGTGTAAATCACTTAATCCTTGTTGTCTTAGAGTCATGTTTAGTCATAATAATTGTCACATTATGTTCTAAGTTTGTGTTGAATTGTGATTTTCTTGATTGAATTCTAGATACATTTGTTCATGTATTCTCGTCATTCTTAGCCTATCTTTTTAATTTTGAGTCTAATTCATGCATGTTATTGAGTTCATAACATGTTCTAAATCAATTCCTAGAAGTAGTCTTGTTGAACTTTTTTTTTGTTTTCTAAGTTTCCTATATTATGCCTATGAAGAAATTGAGTTGTGGTGCTGAGTTGTGGCTAAATTTGTGAATCAAAATAATTCTTAAGATCTCTTGAATTGTGTTATTCAAGACATTTGAGCATAAGCTAACACAAATTGTAATTATCTAAGCCTTAAGCAACATAAACACTACTCTTGATTTCTAGGTTGAAAACGCTGGTGCTGGCAGCTTGAACATACGAACTTGTAAAATTTACTGCGAATTTTGAGCTGAAATTTTTTCTAAATTTTCTATACATCTGGAACAAAATTAGAAAAAAATAACAAAGTTATTTGGATGAAAGAAAAAAATACGAAAAATCACACAATTTGGCAGGAAAATCAATGTCCAGGAAAAAAAAAGTGAAAGGGAAGTGTGCTTGTTGTTTTGGTTATAAATTTATTCTATAATTGGTGCCAATTTTATACCAATCTTAGTTATGACATTTTAATTTAAAATTAGTGTGAAAGAAATTTCCAAAACTAGAGGTTTCTTGAGTCTTATTGTTATAGTTTTTTTTTACTCTAGAGCCATTCTAGGTTTCTCTTTGAGTCCTAGCTTGCTTTTGTGTGCTTTTCATTGCTTAAATTGTTGAATAATCCTTGAAAATTTGTCTTGTTAAAACTCTATTGGTTTAGCTTTCATTTCATTTTTTGTTCTTTGTTTATTGCTTGTCTCTTTGTTTCCTTGTTTATGAGTTGCCATATAGGGAATTGGAAAGGAGGATTGGTGTCATCCCTTGAAGAATTTGAGTCAAGAAGCAAGGGGCCAACCACCTTAAGAGCTATTGGACTAAGAAACACTCCAAATTGAGTGAATCACCAAAGAGAGAACAACCACCAAAATTGAGGACTGTTTTGAAATTTTGAAATTGACAATTTACTTACCTTCATTGCTTTCAAGTTTTGTAACAAAAAGGTCTTTCATTGGAAGTTTGTTGGGAGCCTCCAATAGGTTACCAAACATCCATTTGTGTGTAACAATTTTAGGCAATTTTTCCTTAGGATAGTGAGTGTTTTGTTGGGAACCTTAAATGTGGTCATCCATACACTCCTAGGATCCGCCTAGTTTACATTTCTTGCACTTTGATTTCTTGCTTACTTTCATAGCTTATTTTCTTTACTAGTCACGCCTAGTTTATCTTGTTATTGCATAATACTTTCTTCTTGCATATCACACTTATCTTGAGTTCATTTGGAACCCTAGCTTTTACCTTTTTGCAAACCCCCAACAAGAAAGAACCAAAACTTAGGAACCAACATGAGTCATCATTCATCTAGTGATAATAGTGAGGGTACTAGTCATAAGGACCCTTTATCTAGAATCTTAGATGAGTTGAGTTCCCTCAAGTTATGGAAAGAAAAACTAGAAAAAAAAGAAAAAGGAAAGGAGAGGGTAGAAATAAATTAAGATGAGAGGGAAAAATAAGGGAAGAAGAAAGAAGGAAAATACTAAAAGAGTTGAGAAAAGAAAAACATGTCACTTATAGTAGTCATAACTTTTGTAAGAGCCTAAGTGAAGAACTTCATGACTATTACGAAGGAAGGCATAGGTCACATCTTAGACCTCACTCCAATAGGAGATAAAAGGAAAGAAAACCTCAAGAGGCTAACATTAACCTCCCATACTTCCATGGGAAGGAAAATGTAAAGGCTTAATTAGATTGGGAAATAAGGGTAGAGGAAAACCTTAAAAGAAAGTCTACTTTAAAATCTTATGGTCTCACTCTAATGTAAATGCTTACTTAGATTGGGAAATAAGGGTAGAGCAACACTCTTTGGGCCTCTCTGATCTTTTCTTTCATAGTCTTCTTACCCCTGACCACGTTACAAGCCCAATAAAGCCTATGTGGATCAAGGAATGACTAATTTTGCTTTTAAGTTTGGATTCTGGAATGGAACCCGCACACACTTATGATTGTTTATATATATATATATATATGAAAAAAAACACCGAGGTTCACACTTGCACGTTTGAGAAGAAAACTCATTTGACCAGGAGCTCATGGAAGATGCCCAAAGACAATTGTGATAGTAGGGTACATCTAATGTTAGTCTCTCATGCAAACTCTTTGGGATTCCTTTTGAATCCAAGGGTAGCTTCGTTATATAAATTCTTTCATGATCAGCTCATGTCATAAAGTTTCAGTGGGATCGACAGACCCTTGGCATCACTCTATGACCTTAAATCAGGAAAGTTTCACTTGGTCACATACCAAAGTATGACAATCCATTGCCATCCTTCAATGGGGCGCATGATCGATCCCAAAGCCTTATGTTTCCTTGCTGTGCAGAATAATGAAGGTTTCAAACAAACAAAGAAAGGGACTAAATCAAACATAACATACACTCTGAGGGAGTCCCCAAGGAGATTTGAAAAAAGATAGGATGAGGTCTCATGAGTTATCACGTCTTTCAGAAAGAGATAGTCAATCTGTGTTTTTCACAAATAGAAAAAAAAGCAAAAAAGAAAATCAAATCAAAATCATAAAAATAGGAAAGAATGTCATGAGCATTACAAAATTTTCATGATTCAAAACCTTTTACATTTTGCTGCATTTTAAGATGAAGGTTGCATGCATCTGCATCCCAAAAATCATGTTAGGTTATAAGTGCATAGATTTCTCTTTATATACCCCATTCCCAAATCATGTTAGGTTAACCTCTTGCTTTCTCATAAGGTTAAGCCCTTTGGTACTAGTACCTATTGGCTTGTTTCATAGGACTCAACGTCCTTTCCTTTATCTTTCATAGGACTCAAAGTCATCGCTTTTATCTTTCACATGACTCAAAGTCCTCATTTTTATCTTTCATAGGACTCAAAGTCCTCACATTTATCTTTCACAAGACTCAAAGTCCTCGCCTTTATCTTTCACAGGACTCAAAGTCCTCACCTTTATCTTTCATAGGACTCAAAGTCCTCGCCTTTATCTTTCATGGGACTCAAAGTCCTCGCCTTTATCTTTCATGGGACTCAAAGTCCTCTATCTTTATGCTTTCATAGGACTCAAAGTCCTCTATCATTTACATTTCAAAGACTTCAATATCTTCAGTCATTTACGCTTTCAAAGACTACAATGTCTTCATGTACATTTCAAAGACTCCAATGTCTTCTGTCTTTTACATTTCATAACACTTTAATGTCCTCATGTTTTTTCGGTTTCACTTCCTTGGTTTTTGCCAGTTGCTCGGTCGAATAGCAAGATCGCTCGAACGAAATTAGTTTCCTTATCTTTAATTCCCCTTTATTTCCAATAAAAGGTAAGTAAAGAAGGGCAACTGTCATTCACTAATTTCATCCGGGGACTATCATTCATTGATCTTTTGATCCTTGCTAGTTGACTTATGGTGTTGAACGCCAGTTACAGTGCAAAGCAAGGAACCATTCAGTGTTTCGATCAGGTATGCGAAAAATACCAAAAAAAAAAGGGGCAAAAGGGTCTTTTCATTGAGTTTCCTGAACCCTAGCTTGCCTAGGCTAGCCTCTGACTCGCCTGGGCCCCCAAATCGACTTACGATGTAGAACGCTAGTTACAGTGCAAAGCAAGGAACCATTCCATGTTTCGATTAGGAATGCGAAAAATACCAAAAAAAGAAGGGCAAAAGGGTCTTTTCATTGAGTTTCCTGGACCCTAACTCGCCCAGGCTAGCCTCTAGCTCGTATGGGCCCCCAAATTACTTTAGGGTGAAGGAACCAGCTCAATTGGGCGAGCCAGTTACTTCAGGAGTAAGCATCAACTCGCCTGGGCAAGCTGCCATTGCCCTAAGTGCCCATTTTCCCATAAATAGTCATGCTAAGGGGGTTGAAGAGAGGTTCCAAGGTTCAGTACTTGAGGGAATTGAGAGAAATAAGAGAGAAGAAGAAGAAAGAAGAGGAAACGAAGCCGAGGCGCTGTTGAATCGCTACTGTGATCAATCTCTACATCGTTCCTCGTTTGGTGTTCTTAGTGCTACCGTCGATTAGTTTTGTTTTTGAGGATTGAATGTGATCTATGTACCCTTAGGGGTCCCCCTTGTTGCTTTGTGCACATTCATCTTCTCCATCTATCATCGGTGATCTCGTTTTTCTTTGTAAAGTTCAATCTTAACCGATCACTAGTATTGTAAAGTTGTTTGTAAAGAGATTGAAAGTTAATAAACAAAACCAAGATAAAACCAACTCATAACTAACTTTTTTTTTATCAAATATCACTTAAGATCATTTCAAGGTCCAATGCCTTAACAATTCTCTCCGCTTTTCAAATTTTAAAAGATCGTTTCAAGGTCCAACGCCTTAACGATTCTCTCTGCTTTTCAAAATTTAAAGCATCGTTTCAAGGTCCAACACCTTAAACGACTTTTTGTTCGCAATTAAAATGAATTTTTCAAAAAACATAAAAAATCAATTTAACCACAAACATTTAGATTTAAAGAACTACGTAGGTCTGAATTCCTCATCGCACCTAAGGATATGTAGGAGCAAGGGAAACACCCTTGTCGACCCAAAGAAAAAATATAAAAAGGGAAAATACACAATTTTGAAGTCATGTTTTGCACACTCAAATAAAGGCTGTCGTCCCTTGTGACAGGCGCGTGGGGTGCTAATACCTTCCCCATGCGTAAACAACTCCCAAACCCTTATCTTCAAAATTTGCAGACCTTCTTTTTGGTTTTTGTAATGTTTTCCTCGAATAAACATTGGTGGCGACTCCCATCCATTCTCCTTTTTAGAAGACACACCTTTGCTTTTCGCCTTGCCCTCCCATCGTAGGTAGGTTGCAACACATGTGTTGGCAGTAGCCAAAGAAGCTATGTAAACTCGATCCATCTTCTGCCCCAACTTTTGTAAGTTGGTTACTTTCACACTTGACCTTGACTTGATGAAAACCTTTTCTTAAAAGCATGTGCTTGGTTCGACCCCATAATCCAAGGAATAGAAATTTTGATTGTCAATACTTTGACAACCTATCATAGAGATGAATGATTAGGGCATACTTATGCTATGCATGACAAATGTAATTATGAGATCGACATGAGACGTTGAAGAACCATTATTTCCTAGTTAACAATGCATTAGGTACCATGTTCACATGATTTTCAATCATTCTTCAAGAGAAATGAGTGTATAATCCCAACATGGTCTGTTTATAGTTATCTGTTAAACAAGTGGCCTCAATAACTTAAGAAAGGGGGGTTGAATTAAATTTAAAAAATTTCCCCTAATCAAATTTTAATTCTCTCTTGAAATAGAATATGCAGACTTAATATGAACGAAGTAAAGAACAAATCAATTCATACTTCTTTAAAATAAGCAAAGCAAAAATAAAATGCAATAAATTAAAGAAGTTTAGGGAAGAAAGAAATGCAAACTCAATTTTATACTGGTTCGGCCACACCCTGTACCTATGTCCAGTCCTCAAGAAAATCACTTGAGATTTCCACTAACTTGTAAGTTCCTTTTACAATTTCTGAACCAGATAGGGACACCCTTCCCTTGTGTTTAGAGAACATTACAAATCAAGAGACCCACTGTCTCTTGAATAACAATTGTTTTCTTTGAAGTAAGAAGAATAATATTTCTCTCTTATAGAGAAGAATGTTACAAGATGAAGATCTTATAAGAATCCTTAATGATTTTGCAAGTGTTTGACCAAAGGTTTTCTTTTGAGAGGATAGGACAATTATTGTTCTGAAAAAATCTGAATAATTTCGAACACAAGCCACATATTTATAGGCCTTTGGTGGCTTTTCAAAAACTTATGAACAGTTGTGACTTTTCAGAGTTATTTTCAAAATTTCCTTACTAGTAATCAATTACATATATGTGGTAATCGATTACACAGTTAATTTTGATGAGTTATAACTCTTCAGATTTGAATTTCAAAATTTTGTGACTGGTAATCGATTACACAATTTAAAATTTAAATTTAAAACTTTCTGAAAGTTGTTTTAAAATAGTTTTACCTCTGGTAATCGATTACACATTCAAAATTTAAATTCAAATTTTCTAAAATTGTTTAAAACTTATTTTTGCTTCTAGTAATCGATTACAACCTCCGATAATCGATTACCAGAGAGAAAAACATATTTTCAAAAACAATTTTACTTAAAAACTTTTGTAAGATGTTTTGAAGAATTAACATAAGGCCAAACCTTTGTTGTCTCTTTTAAGGAATTCTTTTAATATACCATGGACTAATTTTTAATCGTTTCTCTTGAATTCTTGATCTTGACTTTGATCAATCTTGAATAGTTTTCATCTTTTTGGCATCATCAAAAGCTTCATACAACATATGCTTCTACACTATCATCATGGTATGCAACACATGTAACTAGGAATGTGGTGTAAACTTTCATGCTTCATTGTGACTCTTTTTTTGTTTTTTGTTTTTGGAAAATGCAAGGCATGAGCAACTATGTGTCAGGATCATTCATGAGTGAACATAACATGCGGATGATGAAAATAGAATGTATGCAATTGGAAGAACAAAAACATGCTAAATGAAGATCAGAGATGCCCAAAGAGTGTAACGTGGTCAGGGGTAAGAAGACTATGAAAGAAAAGATCAGAGAGGCCCAAAGAGTGTTTAAGGGTTATATTGAGTAAGATCCTTGAGAGCGTTGCTTGCACTTTTATTCATTTCAACTTTTGGGTTGGGTTCTACTCCTTTTGTCTTATACATTAATCCTTATTGTAATTTTGTGCCTTCCTTGTAAAATTTGGAGATCTTTTGTCTCTCTTTTTCTTCACTTGCCTTTGGTGGATTTTCTTTTCTTTTTTTTCATTGATGCCTAACTTCATGCATGTGTAGTTTGCATTGCTCTTGCCACTAGTTTAGCGGTGGTTCCTACTTGGGGTTTCTATTTTGTTTTTGTTGTTTTTTGTGTTGTTTTTAGAAAAAAAATATGCTTTGGCTCGGAGGGGTAGCAAAGGATAAATTAGTATTTTGGATGTTGAAACACGATCATGTGTCACTTCAAATCTTGACTTAGATCTTTTTGCAGTTTGGATTTCGGGACCAATCCCCTGATAAGCACGCTTCTAATTGCTTTTTACTTTTTTTTTTATCTTTTTATTAACCCTAACTTTTGCCTAGGCCGCCTTTTCGGGTTTTCGACCTACCGGGTGAGAACTTTTGGTCTTCCCCTAGGTTTGCTTGAGGCTCATGCATGGTGTCTCTCATTGCCCAATGTAGGGCTCTGAGGTATCTATTGTTGTTTTTTATCATGACCTTGTAGCAATAAAAGAAACTGTGCAAGTTCTCGAAAAATGAATTTTCAAGGACGAGAAATATTTAAAAGATTTTCAATTGACAGATTAAGTCAAATGACTCATGTTCTTGATAACTCACTTTTCTCTTAAAAAGAAAACTTTTAAGAATGATAAATTGAGGTCACATGAATGTCTATACTTCTTATTTTTCATTTGGAACACAGTCAATCAAAGGTTTTTTTTTGAACTTTTTACTTTACTCGTCGTTTATGGCACCCTCACCAAACGTGGAGAACGAGCAATTTCTGATTGAACAGACTTAGAGATCAACTCAGGAGTGCAAGTCACTTGAGCAAACAAACCAATGGCTTACATTCACATTCCAGTGAAAGTTAAATAAGTAAAGATGTAATTGTGAGAGAATGAGAGACAAGGACATCAAATTTATGCATATTATTAGATGTGCATCAGGTGGATTTTGTGGCCGATTTGGGGATGGCCTTTGTGGATGGGCGTTCTTGGCTGGTAGGGTGGTGGGTAATGAGAAGGACTGATATTGGCCGAGTATTGATATTGTCAGGCTAATGGAAAATTTGACCATGTAGGAATAGCAACCACAACATGGGTTTCTCCCTCCTTCTTATTCTCTCCATTTGCCCCAGGCTTCCTATTCATCAAAGCAGAATAATCAAATTTGCCTCTTCTCAGACCCACTTCGATCCTTTCACCGGCAAAAACTAAATCGACAAAGCTTGAAGGCATGTAACCCACCATTTTCTCATAGTAGAACACTGATAACATGTCAACTATCATTGTTATCATCTCCTTCTCTATCATTGAGGGCGCTACTTGAGCTGCCAGATCCCTCCACCTTTGGGCGTATTCTTTGAAAGATTTATGCTCCTTCTTACACATGTTCTGTAGCTACATTCTATCCGGATCCATATCAAAATTGTACTGATACTGGCTAATGAAGGCAACCATTAGGTCCTTCCAAGAATGGACTCGGGAAGGTTCCAGATTAGTATACCAGGTGACGGCTGCCCCAGTAAGACTTTCCTGGAAGAAATGCATCAACAATTTTTCACTTTTCGAGTATGCCCCCATTTTCCTACTGTACATCTTCAAGTGATTCTTGGGGCAAGTAGTCCCCTTGTATTTATCGAAATCCGACACCTTGAACTTCAGAGGGATAACAACGTCGGGCACTAGGCACAGTTCTGCCATGTCAACAAAGGCATAATCTCCGCCTCCTTCAATAGCCCTCGGCCTCTCTTCTATATGATCTAATATTTCGCTTTCCACCATAGCAGGAGGGACTCTTCCCACCACAAAATGCAAGGGTTGTGGTTATGGGCGATACTGAGGGCCCGCCAAAGTGTTTGGTAGGGGTACACCGCAAAACGCCTACCCTTTAGCGGCATATCCGATGTGAGGCTTGAATTCAACTAGATTGTGGTCTCGGGGTGCTTCATGTGTCTCACCCATGGGTTGAGAGACTTGTGCATGACCAGATTCAAGATGTTGGCTCTCAATAGGTATGGGAGCAGAGTTGTCGACATTCTCATCAGGATTGTGTGCAACATTGGGTGGTGTATAGTTGGGAGGCAGGCTATACGGTGGGAACGGATGCTTGCTCTGGACCTGCGCAAAATGGGGGCCGCCCGTACTTCCCAATACTTTGCCTCCCTGGCCTACCATGTTCGGGACTAGATGACTTACTTGATTCATACCAGATGGGTGAGTCGGGTCTACCTTAGTGGTAGCACTTGTAGTGGCGACTGCAGCCGCGTTGACCTCTATCATTTTCCTCATGCTCATCATGGCCTCCATCATGGTAGTCATTTAGTCTTTCATGGCCTCCATGTCAGCCTTCATCTGTTCTTGCACCTCCTCTATTTCACTCATCACTCTTGCTCTGGCACGGGTTTGGTAAGGGCACTATAAAGCGTGTTCTTTCCTTTTGATTACTATGATTATAGTTCTAATTTCAAGGAAAGAATACAATGAGCAATGCAACCAAAAAGAAAAATAAGCATGGATGCATGTGAGTGATGCATTGTTGAAAATTGCAAATTTTATACAGGACATTGAGTAGAACATAGGGTCGAATCAATTCAGATTTTCATTAAAACAACATTGTTCATTACATCTTATCAGAGTCAAAGTGCAACTGGAAACGAAACATGGACATCGACAGTCCCTAATTTTGTAAATCATTTAGCTTAATCATGTGTTGGCAGTAGCCAAAGAAGCTATGTAAACTCGATCCCTCTTTCGCCCCAACTTTTGCAAGCTGGTTACTTCCAAACTTGACCTTGACTCGATGAAAACCTTTTCTTAAAAGTGTGTGCTTGGTTCGACCCCATAATCCAAGGAATAGAAATTTTGATTGTCAATACTTCGACAACCTATCATAGAGATGAATGATTAGGGCATACTTATGCTATGCATGACAAATGTGATTATGAGATCGACATGAGACGCCCGAAGAACCATCATTTCCTGGTTAACAATGCATTAGGTACCATGTTCACATGATTTTCAATCATTTTTAAGAGAAATGAGTGTATAATCCCAACATGGTTTTTTTATAGCTATCCTTATGGTACCCAACACATGTAACTAAGGATGTGGTGTAAACTTCATTCTTCATTGTGACTTTCTTTTTGTCCTTTCTTTTGTTTTTGTTTTTTTTTACAGAGGAAAATGCAAGGATCATGCACGAGTGAAAATAACATGCGAATGATGAAAATAGAATGTATGTAGTTGGCAAAACAAAAGCATGCTAAATGAAGATGTGTGACAATGCAATGACTTATGCAAATGCAATGCATGAATATGATAAATGATAAATGCAGGAATGATATGTCCATTACGATGCCTTGAAGAGATGCATGATGTGATCAAGGAACAAACCAGAGTGAGTTTACTATCTGGCCCCCTAATTTAGGAACCTAATGGAAAGGATCCAAAAGTCCACTTCTAGTGATAACTCCCAAGGATACTTTTATGTAACCTTACCGGTCTTTAGAGATATCATCCTCTTAGATAATACATTGTGGCAATAGGGACTATCAGCAACAATGCATCACCAAAAGAGGAAAACTCTAGATGAGACTTCACTGCTATCAAGCAAGTCGGAGACCCAGCATGATCACAAATCGACCTCCACTCCTTATGGCTCACATAGACCTGGGTATAGTGCCTAATATCTCAATGTGCGTGCGAGGTGTAGGTGCCATGTGTGCATAGAAAAAATATTTCTAACTATGAATGTAATAGATAGACAGACACACACCAAACACAACAACATAGCAAAGGTTATATACAAATATGGATAAAACAAAAGATAAAAAGAAAAAGGAAACATAAATAAAGAAGAAGTCACGATAAAAACATTGCACACTGATTGAATGACCTAACTCTCTAACAAGTCCCCAATGGAGTCGCCATCTGTCGCAACCTACCCTACGACGGGAGTGCGGGCAAAAAGCCAAATGAGCGTCTTCCAAAAGGAAAAATGCGTGGGAGTTGCCACCAACGTTTATTTAAGGGAAAACGTTAGAAAAACCAAAAAGAGGTATGCAAATTTAGAGAATAAGGGTGCAGGAGTTGTTTACGCATAGGAAAGGTATTAGTACCCCACGCGCTCGTCACAATGGACGACAGCTTTAATCGAGGGTGCAAAAATGTGACTTCAATATTATTTATTTTCCCTTTTTATATTTTTTTTTTCATTTTTTTGGGTCGACAAGGGTGTTTCCCTTACTCCTACGTATCCTCAGGTGCAATGAGGAATTCAGACCTACGTAGTTCTTTAAGTCTAAATGTTTGTGTGTTAAATTGATTTTTATATTTTTGAAATATTCATTTTAATTGCGAACAAAAATTTGTTTAAGGCATTGGATCTTGAAACAATATTTTAAATTTTGAAAAGCGAAGAGAATCGTTAAGGCATTGGACCTTGAAATGATCTTTTAAATTTGAAAAGTAGAGAGAATCATTAAGGCGTTGAACCTTGAAACGATCTCAAGTGATATTTGATAAAAAAAAATATTAGTTATGAGTTGGTTTTATCTTGATTTTGTTTATTAACTTTCAATCTCTTTTAAGACAACTTTACAACACTAGTGATCGGTTAAGATTGACAAAAAATGAGATTTACTGATGACAGAATGAGGAGAACATGCACAAAACAAGGGAGACCCCTAAGGGTGCATAGATCACATTCAAATCTTAAAAACAAAACTAACTGGCAGTCGCACGAAGAACACCGAACAAAGAACGATGTAGAGATTGATCCCAGTCGTGATCCGGTAACGCCTCGACTTTGTTTCCTCTTCTTTTTTCTTCTTCTTTCTCTCTTTCTCAATTCCTTCACTACTAAATGTTGGAACCCCTTCCTCAGCTCCCCTTCACGCCTATTTATAGAAAAAAAGGCATTTAGGACCATGACAGCTCGCCCTGGTGAGCTGAGACTTAGTCCTGAAGTCTTTTGAGGGCCCAGGCGAGCCATGGTCCAGAAAACTCAGTAAAAGACCCTTTTGCCCCTCCTTTTTGGTATCTTTCGCATTTTCGATCAAAACATTGAACGATCTCTCGTTTTGTGCGATAACTGGTGTCGAACAACGCAGTTCGGCTAGCGAGAATCAAAACATCAGTAAATGATGGTCCCCGGACGAAATTAGGGTCTGACAATAATTAAAGGTATTTTTTTTCCATGCATTAAGGTTATTCAACTCATCTTTCACAATTTTTTACTTGAGCAAATGTGGTAATATGAATCAATGTTAAAAGGAAAAATTGAGTTAAAATTTGATTAAATTAGTTTTTTCCCTCTAATTTATTATTTAGATTCAATTTGATCCTCTAATTTTTAAAATCGATTCAATTTGATAATTTATTTTTTGGTTCAATTCGATCCTCTAATTTGTTAAACCAATTCATTTTTTTTAGGAAATATGCATTTTGAGACGGTTTTGAACTATTACAAAGTGTGATTTCTTACAATTTAAATTGAAGGACCAAATTGAATCAATTTAAAAAATTAGAGAACTAAATTAAACCTGTAAAAAACTAAGGGGGTGTTTGGTTTGGTTGTTTTCTGTTTTCATTTTCACTGAAAACAGAAAACGGTGATGAAAATGTGTTTGGTTTGATTTCTGAAAACATTTTCAGTGAAAATGAAAACAGGAAACAATTAGAAAATGAAAACAATAAATTTTCATTTTCAGTGTTTTTAGTTGAGTACAGAAACCTCATTTCGGTTAAAATGAAATTGCGGTGACAATGAATGTAGTTTTAAGCAAATCTAAAAATACAAAAAGACAATAAATCAATATATCATAAATTTTCAGTATTTTTATTTCATGAAAACAGAAAATAAGAAATCAAACCAAACATGTTTTCAGAATTCAAATTTTTTGAAAATGAAAACAGTTTTTCAAAAAATGGAAACAGAAAATGAAAATGCAAACCAAACACACCCTAAAAGATCAAATTAAATCTAAAAAATAAATTAAAGGACTAAAAGACTCATTTAACCTTAAAATTTTACTAAGATAATAAATCAAATGCCTAGATGCAACAGAGCTAAAGGTGTGACCAAAATGATAAGATTAGTGAAATTCAAAGTGCCAGACGAATCATGTTTACGATCTCAAATTATTTCCTCGAAGAAACGAAGAACAGATATTCCATGAAAAACTCTGAGAAACCCAAGGATTTTTCTTATAATCCCTTGCCTATAGCTTATTTGTATAAAGACTTTTTTACAACTGATTGCGATGCCTGTTCAGGTGTTTTCAGTGTTCATAGTTCAGACAGAGAAGCTTCAAAATCCACCAAGCATTGTTGGGGGAGAGAGTCATAAAGGCTCGATTGGGAAGTTGGTGCTACTTTTACAGGTTTGAGTAACTCGCTTGAACTTTCACTCGATGCCATGAAGTGTTTAAAATACCTCTAAGGTTCCAAATGTCTTCAACCTTTTCAGGTTGGACATTTGCAGCAGAATCTACCTGCAAATTAGACAAAGATATTAATTATTAAATAGAGATGCCACAAAATGTGCCCAACTCAATTAGAGGGGTGATCCCTCTGAACCATAATGAAAATGTACCAGAGAAGAAATAAAACAATAGTTTAGAATTAAAAGGAAATGAACAAGAGCAACTTCTATGTTAGAAAAGCCATCTAAATTGTGGTCACCCCTAAATAGAGGGGTGTGTTGTAAGTCCCACATGGCGGGTAGCCGTGGGCAAAAGGGAGACATGTTGAAGTCTCACATTGAGTAAAGATAGTGACGAGATAAACAATATAAGTTGGATTTTGTAGGGTTAATGTAGACTCATAACTCACTTTCTAACATTATATATAGTCCAAGCCAAGGTAGTGAAAATGGAGAAAGTAAGAAAGTCTATATCCCACCTAGAAATTTAAGCCATACAATATCTACCTTAGAAAGATATTGATCATTTATCTAGTTCATTGAGTTCTAGTTTTGATAGACTCATCAATAAGTACTTATTATAAGAGAAGAAAATAAGAAGGTAAAATGAATTAAACTCCCTTGACTTAAAATCAACTTATGCATTGCAACTTCTATAGAAGTCCTCTCTCATAACTTTTCCCAAAATTGAGAAGCATGAGTTAATTTTAACTTATGAAAGAAATTTGATTCATTTTGCTTTTTATTTTCTTCTCTTATAAAATGCTTATTGAGAAATTTATTCAAACAAGACTTAAGTCATTAATAGAAATGAAGCCCAAAATATTTCCAAAGCCAAGAGTATATGATAATAATGAAAAGTACTTGTCATTTCCTCATTCTTTGATCATAACAAAAAGCAAAACAGAAAAGGTAACATGTACTTTAGTAATTTCATTTCCCATGTTTTTCTATCTACTAAGGATTGATTGAAAATGGAACCCTCTTTGCATAGCTCAACCAATCTTCCCTCCTGCATTTTGGTTTCACTACCGCTACAATGGTTTTGTAAGTTCCAAAGTTAACATGGATTATTGATGAGTCTATCAAAATTAGAACTCAATGAACTAGATAAATGATCAATAGCTTTCTAAGGTAGATATTGTATGGCTTAAATTTCTAGGTGGGATATAGACTTTCTTACTTTCTCCATTTTCACTACCTTGGCTTGGACTATATATAATGTTAGAAAGTGAGTTATGAGTCTAAATTAACCCTACAAAATCCAACTTATATTGTCTATCTCGTCACTATCTTTACTCAATGTGAGACTTCAACATGTCTCCCTTTTGCCCACAGCTACCCACCATGTGGGACTTACAACACACCCCTCTATTTAGGGGTGACCACAATTTAGGTGGTTTTTCTAACATAGAAGTTGCTCTTGTTCATTTCCTTTTAATTCTAAACTATTGTTTTATTTCTTCTCTGGTACATTTCCTTTTAATTCCTGCATTTTGGTTTCACTACCGCTACAATGGTTTTGTAAGTTCCAAGGTTAACATGGATTATGGATCTCAAATCTCTTAAAGGGGTCATATTTGAGTACCCAACGATGTCAATTTCTTCTCAAAATGTTTTATTCTTTCATTGTTATGTGATCTATAGGGAAGTTCTATTGATATGACAGTTTAATTATTTAAAAGGACATTAAGAGTCAAGGTAGCAAATTGATTCTATTGCTTCAGCATTTAAGATGAAAGAAGCCACACATCAACTGAAAAGTGGACAAAACATTTTATTCCTATTAGAATAGGATTAGGCTTAACTAAACTCCAAATGTTAAATCAAGAAGAAGAAATTGCCAAGTTTTATAAGGATTACTTTGACCGATGCGGGACATCTTTGACCCAACATCAAGATTGGATTATCATGAACCAATGATACCAAAAAGCTTAAGCTGTTTCATAAAGAGTAAAGACACATGAAAGATTCTGTTATTTTCTAACATGCCCCACTATGTCAGGGTCTTTAGGTTTGAAGCGTGGATGAAGCATAGGTTGTCTTAAATTCAACTTTATTAGAAGCTTTGATATCACGTCATGAATTAACTATCTCAAAAGCTTAAGCTGTTAGGTGAAGACACATAAATAATTTTATAATATTTCTAGCAATTGCATTCATAAAGCAGCTAATCTGGAATAGATAGCACTTTAAACCACTTTACAATTTGAATGACCAATATCATACCATCATGATCTTAAATGATACATTAATACAGACTATCAACCATCATAACAGATTTACAGACTCATTAGTTTCATTAAAAGATATTAGAATTATGTTGATTAGAAGAAGGTACATGACATACCGCTTTTGCAATTATCTCAGTGCTGTGAAGGATATCAGCTGTGACTTCAAACAGCACCCATGCCCATTTGTCACTGCTGGCATGTTCTGATATATAAGGAACCCCACTTTTCTGAATTCTTGAGGCTTCCATCCATGTTTTGCCTCCATCAACAGACACATCTACTCTCTCAATGCCTCTGCCACCTCCTGATGCTGCATATCCACTAATTTTTACCTGCACACAATATGCAAGAATTAAGATTTGAGTTAATTACCAAATGGACAAAACATGTAAGGAAAAAGAAAGAGGTAAAAATCATCAAAAGGAACATATGCCAAAATTTGAGAGTTCAGGAGGATAGGTGTGTATTGAAAATTCATTTCTGCAAAGAAAGGTTGTGTTTTCATTTTCAGGAAACATAAATTTAAAATATTATTTGAATTTACTTTTGAGGAAATAAAAAATAATTTTCTCAGTACTGGAAATAGATTTGCTAACATCAAAATATATTTTGGAGCAAATGTCACAGAGTGATGATAATTGAACACTTGTAAAGCTTAGTCAAAGTTCCCAATGTGCATGCCATGTAAATGAGATCAAGAAAAAACTCATGTTTTGGAATTTCTGATTATAAAAACACATTCATGTAAATTAAAAGCAAAGGAGAAATAATGCTCCCCACAGACATTCATGCATGAATAACCCATTATAAGCATGATTAAATAAACTAACCTTCCCAGGCTTTATTGTGCTCACGTCTTCAAGAGAACATATAACACACTGCCACGAAAAGTTATAAGTTTTAGTTACAAAAGGTTTGCGTAAAAACACATAAATTTGTTCTGCTTGGTTCATCATGGCCTGATTACTCAGCCTGTAATAAATTAAATGTACAAAACTTGCTTTAAAAATACTAATTGATAGGTTTTTGTTTGTTAACAATTAAGTTAGATAAAGCACAAAGAGTAAAATAATCAACATACCTGAACTGGGAAATCCATTTGGGGTCTCCGGGTAGACCAATCAATATTATCCCAATTCACTGATGGTGGAAACATTTTGTAGTCCTTTTGCATGAAGAAACCCTGATACATGATAATGTGAAGTTATAGGCCACTTTGAAAGGAAATTTTGAAATATCAATACCATTTTACGTCATATATATTAGACCTGACATTCTTCTTCAATGATATTGATATCTTCCAGCCATTTAACAGACCGGGCTCCAATGACACCAGGAACAACCACACGTAATGGATACCCATGATCCCTGTTAAGAGGCTAATGAAAGGGAATGGGTTATTAAACTAAACTGAAAACACTAACTAATATAATGTCATAATTCACCAACCAAAGCCAAAAGAAACATCCAGTTGTAATTTCACACTGAAAGAACAATGGATAATTTTTTACAAAGAATGGACAGATTAAAGATGTTTCTGGTTCGATCAACAAAGCTATGATCATTACTACTCATGAATCTCCCTAGATCTTCATCTCTTTACCCCTGAAGAGAGTAATTGTTTTTAATTTTGAGTATTCTATTTGATAGCTAATCTTATTTATCCTAGTGTGAATTTATAGGCTATATGTGAAAAAGTAGGAAAAGAGAAAAAGGTAGGAATCCTCTACAAACCATTCGAGCTAAAATTGAATTTATAGGGTAAATGCAGGAAATATGTCTTTTTTGTTCTTCCGGTATCACTCCATCAATCATTGTAGCTAGTATATTACTTCCATATGTGGTGTTTAATAGAATTAGTTAATTAATAGAAACCAAACTGTCACTTGGCATATTTGAGATTACATGTCACATTTTTTGACAAGCCCTTTTGATAAATTTGTCAACTTAAGTTAGGGGCCTCAATAAAGAGAGAGACCTAAAATTGTTGGTCCTGTTTGGTTTGAAAGATTGTCTTTTGTTTCCAACTTTCCATAAATAATTATAAAAATGTCACATTGTTTTCACTCTATCTTTTATTTTCATATATTTGTACAAAAATTAGTGAAAACAAGGTGGCATTTTGTGTAATCACATGTGAAAACAACAAATGGAAACAAAATGTTTTTCTAAGACTAAATAGACCCCTAAATAACTAGCTCCTTGTAATTTAGTAGATTAAAATAATGTATTTTGCCTCTCATTCAAATAGAATCATACAATGCTAGAATACAAAGGCAGAGTTGGTTAAACAAAACCAAACCAATCAGCTACAAATAAGGAAAATATAAAGGAAAAAAATAGAGGGAAAAAACTAAAACCTAAATCAGATCTGAATTCTGAAGTGGACATTGCAGATCTTATCCTAATGCAGACTATCAAATTATACCAATTCAAACCTATCATATCTTATCCTAATTCACACTATTCTTCCTATTTTTTTCCAACAAACTTGACATTTATTTATTTTCTTCTTTCAGGGGGAAAGGGTTGTGTTTGTAGCATACATGAGGATGTCTGCACATAGTTTATTTCTGTTAGATTTATGTATGTAGTTTTTAAGTTATTTTATATTTTGGTGTCTTGTCTCTCTGCTGTAGTCATCTGTTATAGAAAGACAGCTTGTACTTTAACTCTCAATATATAAATACATTTCAGCTGTGCGTGAGTGTGCGAGACACTCAAGTATTATTATTCAAAATATCTGAGTCTCAACTTGGTAGCAGAGCAGGTCAACTCTGCCTGTTGTCCACTGCCGGCTGCCATCTCTGGCCACTGTCCGCCGCTGCCATTTTTCAGGCGAACACCGGATTTGGAGTGCCTTTCTGAGCGAGGTTTCTGTACACTGCCTTGTAAGGCGCATGCAGTTCATGTGCCATCTGTCCATTGTTGGAACGCCACCAGACCACCGCCATAGTACTCGCCGGAGGCTCCTGGTCCCTTTTTAGGCCCCGATTCGTCATTCCTTCTGTGTTTGGTTTGTGGGTTTGAACATAACCCTTTCTTTGTCTTGGGTTTGTACTTTGTTTCTAGGAAATACTTGAGTTGTTGGTTCTACTGTCACTGGAAAGTTGTGTTGCTGCCACCAGCTGCTTGTCGTTGCCAATTGGCCCTATTTTAAGTCTCCTCTCCAATTTGCCTCAGCTTGAAGACTCTGTTGAACATCTTTTTTATTTCTCTCTTGAGTCTTATTCTTTCTCCTGCTACAGAAAAATGACCATGTCTGATCTGTTCCTCACCATGCCTAACATGAGGATTGGTAGAAAAGACCATACTGAATGCACATTTTGCATGACAACTGGGCATACTTGGAAAACATGCTTCAATTTATTTGGTTTCCCTAACAAGACAACAGATGCATCCAAATTCAAGAGAGGTGAGCCTATATTCTCTGATGAAGATTATCAAGAGTATCTAAGGTTAAAAGCCAGCAGACAAGCTCAACCTCCTTTAACCTCTAATATTTCAACAGCTTGCATTTCTCAATCCAAGGACATTCAAGGTCCATGGGTGATTGACTCGGGTGCTTCTGATCATATTTCTGGTGATGCATCTTTATTTACCACCATGTCTTCCCAAAAGTTTCCTTATCTTATAAGTTTATAACCTTAGCAAATGGATCCAAGGTGGCTTCTAAAGGAATTGGTAAAATCTCTCTTCCGTAACATTTTGTGATGATTCCTTTAATATACAGGAATGTGGTACGAGTCGTACAATTGGAGTAGAATGTGAGTCAAGAGGACTCTACTATTTAGAAACAAGTTCTTCCTCTGTGTCTTGTGTAGCTGCTCCATCTCCTAAACTTCTTTGTGATCGCTTAGGTCATCTGAATTTGTCAAAGTTAAAGCAAATGGTTCCTAATCTTAGTAGATTACAAGTGTTAGAGTGTGAATCATGCCAATTAGGTAAACATACAAGGTCTTCCTTTCCAAAACAAACTGAACCAAGATGTAACACTCTTTTTTCTATCATTCATTCAAACATTTGGGGTCCCAATCGTGTTACATCTTTTGGGTTTAGATATTTTGTCGCATTCATTGATGACTACTCTCATTGCACTTGGGTATATTTGATGAAAGATAGATCTGAACTTTTGCCTATTTTTATATCTTCAATGAAATCAAGAACCAGTTTGGCAAAGTCATTAAAATTCTTCCAAGTGACAATGCTAAAGAATATTTTTCTTCTACTCTTTCTTCCTTTTTATCCTTATAGGGAATCTTACATCAATCTACTTGTCCTCAAAGAAAAAATAGACATTTGGTTGAGATAGCACGCACCTTATTGTTTAATGTGAAAGTCCCTGTTCACCATTGGGTGATGCCGTTCTCACTACTTGTTTTTTAATAAATAGAATGCCCTCCTCAACACTTGATAATAAAATTCCTATTTCCATTATCTCTCCACGTGAACCTCTATATCATGTTCTTCCTCGTATCTTGGGTTGTACTTGTTTTGTCCATGATATTTCCCATGGTCTTGACAAGCTATCTGCAAGGGCAATCAAATGTGTTTTTCTTGGGTACTCTCGTCTTCAAAAAAGGGTATCAGTGCTATTCTCTAGAAACTAGGAGGTACTACAAGTCTGTTAATGTTACTTTCTTTGAAGAAACTCCTTCTCATCCTCCAAGCAAGATATCAACTCAATACAACATGTCTTACCTATCCTATCCTTCAGCCCAATAGTATTTCCTATCTGTGAGAACTCCAACCAAGAAGAAAATCATTCTCACCCTTCAATGAACAGTCTAGTCGAGTTATCTTCACCACCTCCTATGATATCTCAACACAGGACACACAAGAGTATGCCCTTCTTTGTTGGCTTCCCCTATGATGAATCCTTCTACATCATCATCACCTCCTCATGATGATGACTCCGATTGGCCCATTGTTCTTCGGAAAGGCATTCGATCTACTCGGAATCCTCATACTATTTATCTGAGTTATCATCGTTTATCTTCTTCTTCGCATTTCTCTTTTGTTTCCTCTTTATCTCCTCTTACTATTCCCCAAAATATTCATTAAGCACTTGATCATCTTGGATGGCGACAAGCCATGATTGTTCAAATGCAGGCTCTTGAACACAGTGGTACATGGGAGTTGGTTCTTCTTTCTCCTAGGAAGAAGGTGGTTGGTTGTAGATGGGTATATGCTATTAAAGTTGGTCCTAATGGTGAAGTTCATAGTCTTAAGGCTCGATTAGTGGCCAAAGGATATACCCAAATCTATGGTCTTGACTATGGTGTGGTACTTTCTCTCCTGTGGCCAAAATCACTACTATTTGGCTCTTATTTGCCATGGCTGTTATTGGTCATTGGCCCCTACATTAGCTGGATATTAAATATGCCTTTCTTCACGGAAAAACTAGATGAGAAGATTTACATGGAGCAACCTCCTGGGTTTGTTGCTTAGGGGGAATCTGGTCTAGTTTGTAAACTTCGCCGGTCCCTCTACAGGCTCAAACAATCTCCACAAGCTTAGTTTGGAAAATTCAATCACGTTCAGAATTTTGGGCTGAAACGGAGTTAAGCAGATTATTCACTTTTTTATTGTCATACATCTCCTTGAAAATTTTATCTTGTTTATGTGGATGATATAGTCATCACAGGAAGTGATAATGCTAAGATTTCCTAGCTAAAAGAATACTTGTCCAGTCATTTTCAGACCAAAGACCTTGGGAGTCTTAAATACTTTCTTGGTATTGAGGTAGCTCAATCAAATGAAGGCATAGTGGTTTCCCAAAGAAAGTATGCTCTTGATATTTTAGAAGAAACAAGCATGACTAATTGTAGATCCATTGATAGTCCTATGGACCTGAATCAAAAGTTAATGGCAGACCAAGGTGAACCATACTTAGATCTAGAAAGATATAGAAGACTGGTTGGAAAGCTCATTTATCTCACAATTACTAGACCTGACATTTCCTTTGCAGTTAGTGTGGTTAGTCAATTTATGCAGGCTCCTCATGTTGATCCTAGAAGGTTGTGATTCACATTCTTGGGTACATTAAAAAGACTCCAAGACAAGGATTGTTATATGAGGACAAAGAAAATACCCAAATCTTTGGGTATTGTTATGCTGATTGGGCTGGACACCCCATAGACAAAAGATCTACTACTGGATATTTTGTATCCATTGGAAGCAATATTATCTCTTGGAGGAGCAAGAAACAAAACATTGTTGCTCGGTCTAGTGCAGGAGCAGAATATAGGACTATAGCCACAACCACTTGTGAGTAAATTTGGATCAAACAACTTCAAGAGTTGAAGTTTTGTGAAGTTAAACAAATGAAGTTGTATTGTGACAACCAGGCAGCTCTTCATATTGCTTCCAATCCAATATTTCATGAAAGAACCAAACATATAGAGATTGACTACCACTTTGTTAGGGAGAAACTGTTGTCCAAGAGTCCTGAATTTGTCAACTCAAATGATCAGCTTAGAAAATGTGTTTAAAATGACCAAAAAACACAAACAAAAAATGGAAACCATTCCTGTAATAAACATGCACTATATTTGTTCTACATCCTATAGACAAATTAAACAATGAAAAATGCTGTATTTCTAGTAAAAATATGAGAAACTAACAGTGTGGCATGAATCACAGAGAATATTTTTTATACTTGTTTCTTATAGAAAGTAATGAAATCTCCGAAACAAAAAACTCGAAAAACTTTAGTGCTGCAAGAAGATAGCATACAAAAAGTCAAATTCACTTACTTCACCATTCATTTCATAAGCTAGTAGAACATCTGCTTCAGGATTTGTGGCCTGACTGAGTGGTATTGAAGCCTTGTATGGGCCTCCATTTTCCTCCTACGAGTTTTTTAATATTGAAAGTAATAATCAGAACACTTTCAACTGAATGGTACAAATAATCAAAATGAATTCAAGGTCTCTAGAGTAAACATACAAGCCATAGTCATCACCTTGCACTTATCAATGCTTACGAATTCCACATGTCTTCCACCAAATTCAGTGACACTAGTCAACTTTGGAATTCCAATGAGTTCAAGAACATCAGACAATTTGGCTCCACCCCAAATAGCTGAGAAAGGCAAATATAATGAAATAAGGATTAGAATACGAGACCTATTATATTAAAAAATTTAGTTTGTAGCTAAGCAATCAAGGGGCTTCTGAGTTGCTTTGTGAAATACTTAATCCAGGGATTCGATCCTAGAAACACTTTGCTTACATGTTGGTCTCCTGTCTCCCCTTCTCATACCAGGCCTTGGACTTCCTTCCCAAAAAGAAAAGGTCCATCCAGACTCAAGGTGAAACATAAATAACTAAAGCTCCTTCACTCCTTGATCACATCAATTTTCATCTCATTAATCCAACAGAGTTGACAATACTAACCATTTCCAATAGCAGAAACATCCCAGCCAACTCCCTTCACTGTTTTGGTCTTGCTCATAGCAGTCCTTCGATTACCTGCACACTGAGATAATACATTGCAGGATGCAACCATCCCATCAACAACAAAAGAACCAAAATAGCCATGGCTCCAATTCAATCAAATTTCAGCAAAAGAACACACACCTGCAACGTGGCAGTGACATTATACTTTGGAAGCATCCTGTCATCATATAACATGGTCATGTCCTTGCATAATAACAAAAAAACTAAAAATCCAGAATTATTTTTGCAGAACAGATTGGTGTTGTTATTAACTCTTGGAAAATGAGAGGCCGCTATCACTTTGACTTATCCAACTTCCACAAAGTAAATAGTCAAATAAGTCTTGAAGAAAGGTTATTGAATCATAATTCAAATCATGACCTGTCCTAATATTTAATTGTGAAACATAATTAGTATCGAATCACAAACTTTATAGACACAATGAAAAACAGCTTGGAATATATCATAAAAATAATGTATGGTGCTCAATGTAATAATTATAACTAAAAAATGACCATATACAAGCCTTGTGAAAAAGAAGCCTCTACTTCTGAAGACTAAAAACAGAAAAAATAGAATAGCCAAATACAGGGCATGGAATGCAGGAGTGATAGTATGAAATCTTTGTTTAAGAAGAATTAGAATAGAGCATTTCAATAATCAAACTGTGTTCAACACCACTACTTTTGTTCCTTTTCATTTAACAATTGAAGCTCACCTAACTTTTCAATTTCTTTGATAAGATACGGCCAACCAAAGTAAAAAATAAAAAAGCTTCAAATTGCTGAATTGTGTGATTCATATTGGTGACAGGGACTCAGATGAATTCATCCACGTACCACACGATTCAAAAACCATCCCTAATTCAATACATGGTTGCCAGCCAAATTGCATTCAAACCTTATTGTGAATCATAAAACTCTAACAACCATGCTTGAAAGATAAAGTCAAAGACAAATTAGTCCCCGGTAGTTGAAAATTACCCCTGTGGTCTCTAAGAATGCATTTAGCCATCAACAATTATGGCCACAAAGTCAAAGTTTTTGAAGTTTCTGCAACCACAACCATGGCTGCATGGCCACATAGGTCTGCAATTTCCCACAATATAAGGAATACGACAAAACTGCAACCACGACCACAACCACAATTTAAAACCTTGAATCACAAACCTTAGGCATAATTCACATCATTCAAGGAAAAATTTGACAATTATTAATTCAAGCTTCAGACTCGAATTGTAGCAAATCCTATCTGAATCACGAAATTTACAGTACAAGTGCAGCAATTGGCAATTGAATTCCAAACACGCACGCACTCACTAACCATATATCTTTCATGAAGAGCTGTTTGGGACGCTCCACCAAGCCGGACACGTTCACGGAATATCTGCTCCACGCAACCAAACGCGTCACAAAACGAGTTAAACTTCAATTTTAAACCCACACGGTTAAAGCACAGAGAAGAAGGTTAAAGAGAAAAAAAGAAAAGAAAAGAAAGAAAGAAACCTGTTGATGTTCTCAACGATGGGGATTGGACCGTGGTTCCTCTTATAGAAGAAATCGGAAGGGGTGACGTAGGAAGCAACCAACGCAGCACGCGGTGGCTCCGCATTGAAAGGTTCCTGAGAAAAAAAACCAAACAGAAAAAAAAAGAAACATGGTAATTAACTAATTAATTATAGTAATTAGCTTTTGGAGAATAAAGGAGAGAGAGGAAGAGATAGTTGTTGGGGTTGCCTTGGCGTTGATGAGAAGAGAAGAGTGGCGGGGGGGTTCTTGGGAGTAATCGGAAGGTGCTGTGAGTCCTGGCATTTTGTGTTTCGTGTCTCAATCTTGTGTAATGTTTGTGATGGCTATTATTGCTTATATATACTCGTCGAGTGTGTGTTCCACCAATCAATGTAGTGAAGGTGACGATAATGGACACATGAAATGAAGTGTAATTAATGGCTTAATGCGTTCGCTGTGGAATATTTTCGTAAAAGGGTAAGCGTTCGATCTTTGTCCCATTTGAAGTATTTAAGAATTTAATGTTCATCAACTGGCATTGTAAAATAATTTGTCTTTTTTTTTAAGGATAAAATAATTTGTCTAATCACAAATAAATGATTTTAAGTAATTATTATAATAATAAATAAATTTAATAATTATCATACATGATAAGTTCTAATTAAATGATCGCATAATTTTTTTTTATAAAAGTAATGTATAATGTTTTTCTCTTAATCCCTAAAGATAATAAGATGACAAAAAGGTTTATGAAAGTTTATGTGTTATCACTCTAAATCTTTTAATTAATTCCTCCCTTGGTTTCTATATATAAGACCCAACTCATAATGTCCCATGTATTAATTATTTTAGACTAATATATCTCTAATTAAATTTGTTTTTCTTAATTTAATAACTTTGGCGGAATACGTTATTTATATAAGAGGGAGTAGCGTCTTTAAAGTCCAGAGACTCAAATTTTGCCTCTTCATATACTCAGCTTTGGGAACCATTGTAAACATTTTATGTTTCCCATGGAATTAAAGCTTAAATTGAAATGTTGTACCCATTCTCTTGTAAATATTCAGAATGGAGATATGAAAAGCCTCAAACGAAAGTGTTGCAGTGGAGATAGTGAATGATTCTTTTGAAGGTCTTGCAATGGAGGTAGTGGATAACTTTAACGAAAGTCTTATAGTGGAGGTAGTGGAGGATTCGTTTGAAGGTCTTGGAATGGAGGAAGTGGATGACTTTTACGAAAGTGTTGCAGTGGAAGTTGTGGAGGATTCATTTGAAGGTCTTGAAATAGAGGAAGTGGATGACTCTTATGAAAAGTGTTGCAGTGGAAGTAGTGGAGGATTCATTTGAAGGTCTTGAAATAGAGGAAGTGGATGACTCTTATGAAAAGTGTTGCAGTGGAGGTAATGGAGGATTCGTTTTAAGGTCTTGCGATGGAGGAAGTAGAGGACTCTATTGAAAGTGTTGCAATGGAGGCAATGGAAGATTCTTTGAAGGTCCTTCAATGGAGGAAGTGAAGGACTCCACTGAAGGTGCTTACAAAGCTAATGACTCACTTTATCAGGCCAGTGAAGGTGTGGTTGTTCAGAAAGAATATTCAATAATCAACTTAAACAAGCTTCCTGAAGACCCACTCATCAACTTAAACAAGTTTTTGAAAAAAGATAATGGAACTCACTTTTTTATCTCACAAGTAATTCATAACTCACTTTTTACCATAAGAGCTTAAAAAAAACAAAGTCTAGAAGTTGTGAGTCGCACACTTATTTTAAGCACTTTTTCTTCTATCTTCTTCCTCCTTTTTAAAAGTGAGAACACAAGGTGGTTATTTATAGAGAAAATAGTTATAACCGCCTGTAATCGATTAAATATCCAATGTGATTAATTATTTCGAAGAAGTAATCGATTATATTATTATTTCAATCGATTAAAGTGTTCTTCCCAACATCTGGAAAACTTTCAAGAACAATATAATTGATTAGATTCCTGATGTAATCGATTAAAGTGTTCTTGATCACTTTTGGGAACATCTTTAAAAACGAAATAATCGATTACGATCACCTAGTAATCGATTAAAGCAGAGACTCATGAAAAACTAGACATCGTCTCAGCTGAACTATGTAATCAATTACAATTAACTAGTAATCGATTAAATCGAAAACTAGAATCTCTCTGCAAGCTACAAACACATGTATAATCGATTACGAACAACCTTGTAATCGATTAAAATAGAGAGTTTTATGCACTGAAGAAGTTTCTAACTTTAGAAGCAATCTTCCTACCTCTACATGATGATGCATGGTGTACATATCAAAAGATGGAGACTAAGATGCAACAATCTATACAAATGCCACTCATAGAGTTGGGCATGTAAAAAGACAAAACTTCTTCATGCTCAAACACTCAGTCTTCATGTTACTCTCCCTATGTCTAACAATCTCCCCCTTTTTGGATTTGATGATGCCAAACTTGAATTGTCATTTGAGTGCATTTGGAGAATCTTGAGAGTAGAGACTTTTCTTAAAAAACCTGAAAGTTTCTAAACACTAAGGGAGGTGTCAAATCATATCATCATCATCATCATCATTAAGTAGAGTTGTATACGAATGTATGTATGCAATGCACTACTTCTTCCTAAATGCAATGCTAATGCAATGTTTCTCCCCCTTTTGGCATAACAAGGCCAAAAAGTCATAACTATTCATAGAGTAAACAAATAAATATATGATGTGAATAGGGAAAAGATCATAGCATATCATTAGCATTGCATTTAGCATAATCAGAAAGGACAATCAAACAGCAAAATCAAGCACTCAAAACACAATTAAGCTTCACCCTCATTAGGGTTAAGGAGGTTGCTAAGGGTCAACCTAGTCTCAATGTTTTCCAATCGGGTAGTATGTAGACGGGCTAGTGGATTTAGCAGCAATCGACGCTTTTCTTGCTTATCACCACAACAAGTAAAGCCCAGTCATTGTTGTTTTGGCTGATGCCTATGCCACATTCGACCTGAGATGCGAAAAGAGTAGTGCAAGAATTGTCTGTTGTACACCTGCTCTTTATGTATGGTTGGTCTCCCACATTTTTTGTCATGAAGGTAGGCCTATATGTCCCCTACAAGGTCATCACATGTGTGCCAAGAAAGGAAAAGCAAATTGGGAGGAACTCTTGGCAGGTATGGTAGGAGCGTCCGTTAGTTGGTTCCCCCGATGGAAGGAAGGAGGGGCCAGAGTTTTGTGCTCATGTGAAGGATTCCCAAACATCCCCCTGATTGGAACAAGGGGTTGTATTAATTATAATCCCATACTGGCCATAAGACAACTAGGCTACCCTATGAGAGGGGCACCGTCAGAAGAGATCATCGCACTTTTCGTCACACGGGGTTTCAGTGAAGGCAATGCAAACATGCTTCAGAGAATCCGAAAAGCGTGGAATATAGTGGAAAGAAAATATAAGGAGCTTAGGGGAAGTAGCAACAGTGTCATCGGCGGCTATCATAAATGGTTGAAGGCTCGGACGCAAGGGATAACTTGGCTCTCGAAGCTAAAGAGTCCAAGTGGGGAAGAAGCTGAAGTCCCTGAGGAGAGTGAAGAAGTGCAAGCCTTGAAAGCAGAGCTTGAAAGAATGAGAGTGGCCAAGGAAAACTAAAGATGACAGTCACTAGGGTTAGGAAAGAGTGTGACGAGCTAAGGGATGTCAACATGACCACGGCCGAGCGTTAGAGCAGGAAACAAAGAGAGCCCGAAAAGAAGAATAGGGCAGAAACAAGTTTCGAGGGGCTCTATAGGGCAGCAACAACGAGCTCAAGCTTTGAAGGGCCGAAAGGGACAAGTCAAGGGTGGAAAGTATGATATTAGAGGATAAATTGAAGGCTTATCAAAGGTCAAAGAGAAGTTTAACCAAACAGCTGAGTAGGATGGAAGAGAATATGTTGACAATCATTGACCAGTATAAAGAGAAGCTAAATCTAACTACTAGCCATGAGCAGAGACTAGAGGATGAGCATGCGAAGGTATCGGCTCTGTAAGTGGAAAGGGAAGCAAGACAGAGGGTGATAGAATCATTGCCCGGTGAAGCTGTGAAATGGATGGATAGATTCACTCTCACTCTAAATGGGAGTCAAGAGCTTCCAAGGTTGTTAGCCAGAGCCCAGGCAATGGCGGATGTATACTCAGCTCCCAAGGAAGTTCATGGGCTCTTCGATTATTGTCAAAACATGGTCGAGTTGATGTCCCACATAATTAGGAATCACTAAGGCATTTGTATTTATGTTTTGGCTTTGGCAAGATAAACAATGTTGTTTCTTAATGAAAATGAGTTTTGATTCAATCCTATGTCTTTGCTGAAATTTCTACGTGGGTTCAATACTTCAGCAACTTATCATTATCATGCATTCATGTTTATTTCGTTGTTGCGTTACTCATTGCATTTTGTTCTTTTTAGCATTCAAAAAGTAAACACAATAACCAAAAAGAATGAACACGCTTTACGACACCCCTACCAAACACATGCCAAAACCAAAATCATGAGTGAAATAGAGGAAATGCAAGAACAAATGAAGGCCGACATGGAGGCCATGAAGGACCAAATGACCTCCATGATGGAGGCCATGTTGAGTATGAGAAGGATGATGGAGGACAACATGGCCGCAGTTTCCACCACCAGTGTCGCCGCTGAGGCGAATCTGACTCACCCATCCGGGATAAACCAAACAAGTCGTCCAGCCCCAGACATGGTAGGTCAGAGAAGAGAAGTGTTGGGCAATACGGGCGGTCCCCATATGGTGCAAATTAATAATTCTTTCCCACCGTACGGCTTGCCACCTAACTATACACCACCTAATGTGGTGCACGTGCCTGGCAAGAACGCCAACCACTCTGTTCCAGTTCTCCTTGAAGGCCAGCAACCCCAATTGGGGCATGCACCCTTTGCTCAACTTATGGGAGAAGCCCGTGAGGAGCCTCGGGACCACGCTCTAGGTGAGTTCGAACCTTACCCTACATATGCCGCTGAGCGTTTGGTGGCATGCCTCAGCCTAATGCCGCAGGGGCCCCTCAACATCACTTGCTGCAACCCTTGCACTTCTCGGTAGGGAGGCTACCTCCGACCATGGAAGAAAGAAAGAAGTTTGATCTCATAGAGGAAAGGATGAGGGCCATTGAGGGGATTAGTGATTATCCATTTGTTGACATGACGGAGCTATGCTTAGTACCCGACATCATCATCGCTCCCAAATTCAAGGTGTCGGACTTCGACAAGTACAAAGGGACCACTTGCCCCCAAGAACCACTTAAAGATGTATTGTCGGAAGATGGGGCATACTCAAGAGATGAGAAACTCTTGATGCACTTTTTCCAAGAGAGTTTGGCCGGGGCGGCAATCACTTGGTATACTAACTTGGAAACTTCCCAAATCCGTTCTTGGAAAGACTTGATGGCTACTTTCATAAGGCAATATCAATACAACACTGACATGGCTCCCGATAAAACCCAATTGTAAAACATGTGCAAGAAGGAGCATGAGTCTTTCAAGGAGTATGCCCAGAGGTAGAGGGATTTGGCAGCCTAAGTAGCACCCCCATGATGGAGAGAGAGATGATAACCATGATAGTAGACACATTGCCAGTGTTCTACTATGAGAAAATGGTAGGTTATATGACCTCTAGTTTTGCAGATTTGGTGTTTGCGGGCGAGAGAATTGAAGTGGGCTTAAGAAGAGGGAAGTTCGATTACGCCGCTTTAACAAGTACAAGAAATAGGAGGTCCAAAACGGCCAAGAAGGAGGAGGGAGACACCCATGCCGTAACTTCAGCTCCCACATGGCCTAAATCCCAACAAACCCCTCACAACCCCACCTACGAATATTCCCCGCATCAACCAAATTATTCAACAAACGTCGAAACCCCTCCCAATTCGGCTCTCGTCCAACAAAGATTGCCCACTCAACCACAAAGGCCTCCCCCAAAAAAATCGTTTCCCGCACAATCTTGACCCACCGAAAACACCAATCCCAACACGAACACCATCCCGAGGAGGAATTTCCCAGAAAGAAAGCCCTCGGAATTCACCTCGATACCAATGCCTTATGCTGACCTACTACCATTTTTAATCAGCAACCAGATGGCTATGGTGAACCCCAGGAAGGTCTATCAATCTCCATTCCCCCAATGGTACAATCCTAATGCAACCTGCGCCTATCACGGTGGTGTTCCAGGGCCTTCTATAGACCAGTGCATGGCCTTCAAGCACAAGGTACAAAGCTTAATTGATGCGGGATGGCTAACGTTTCAAGAGTACAGTCTAAATGTGAGGACTAATCCACTTGCCAATCATGGAGGCTCGATGGTTAATATAGTGGAAGAGTGGGAGCCTCGAGGGCTGAAGCAGATGGGAGACGTGTTAACCTATAGAAGGTTCATTTTGGAAGCACTGTGCGAAGCTAGTATTATTTGCCTTGATGATGACAAAAGAGATTCCTGTTTGATGCATCCGGGGGCATCGCACGATGTGGAGGCGTGCTCAATGGCGGAAGAATTGCTACAAGGGATGATGGATAAGGGCCAAATTGAAGTCTGCAGTGCGAGAAAAGGGAAGGGGGATGTGTGCATGCAGTCAGATAATAAAAAACCAAGCAAGCCCAAGCCTTTGGTGATCCACTTCACTAGGGATGTTGCCACTCAAAAGCCCCGAGGTTTCCAGCCCATCACAATTAAGAAGCCTACGCCTTTCCCTTACAAAAGTGATAAGGCGTTGCCATGGAAGTACGCTGCACAAGGGCCCGACGGAAGGAATGATGCGTTCATCATAAATGTTAAGAATGATCTATCCTTTGCTAAAGTCATAAACATATTCAGTATGAGTGGCATGACTCGTAGTGGGCGGTTCTTCGTAGCACCCAAACTATCGATGTGGTCCAAAGACCCAAAAGGGAAAAGCAAAGGCAGATGTGGGCGAGAGCGATAAGGCGGGCGTGACCCCAAATGACAAGGTCTCGACTGGAAGGATTGTCGAGGAAGGGAACAACTTTAGCAAAAAGGGAATATCAACTGAGGAGGCAACCAAGTTCCTGAGGATCATCCAATAGAGTGAGTTCAAGGTGATTGAACAATTAAACAAAACCCCAGCTAGGATTTCTCTGTTGAGGTTGCTTATGAACTCCGAGCCTCATCGGGCGTTGTTGGTCAAGATTTTGAATGAGGCCCACGTAGCACAAGACATATCCGTGGAGGGTTTCGGGGGTATAGTCAATAACATCACGATCAACAACTACCTGTTGGATCGAGTGGCCTCAGAATAATTAAGAGGGGGGGGGGTTGAATTAATTATTCCTAAACCTTTACCAATTAAAAAATTACTCTTTTAAGGCTTTTACTAAATTGTTAAGAGAATGAGGAGTAGAAGAGAATCTTAACAGAAAGTAAAAGCAGAAATTAAATGCACAGCGGAAAGTAAAAGAGTAGGGAAGAAGGAAACAAACACACAAGAGTTTTTATACTGGTTCGGCAACAACCCGTGCCTACATCCAGTCCCCAAGCGACCTGCGGTCCTTGAGATTTCTTTCAACCTTGTAAAAATCCTTTTACAAGCAAAGATCCACAAGGGATGTACCCTCCCTTGTTCTCTTTGAACCTAGTGGATGTACCCTCCACTAGAACTGATCCACAAGAGATGTACCCTCTCTTGTTCTCAGTCAAACCCAAGTAGATGTACCCTCTACTTGTACCACAAAGGATGTACCCTCCAAAGTGTTGAGACAAAGATCTCAGGCTGTTAAACCTTTGATACTTTGTGAATGGGGATACAAAAGAATTCTCAGGCGGTTAGTCCTTTGAACACTTTTGTATTAGGGAAAGAGAAGAATCAAAAGAATTCTCAGACTGTGTCGTTTTGAATTCTTTGACAAGGGAGAAGGGAGACACAAAAGAATTCAGGCGGTTAGTCCTTTGTTCTTTTGGAAAAGGGAGAATAGAGACACAAAAAGAATTCAGGCGGTTAGTCCTTGGCGAATTCTTTTTGGAAAAGGGAGAAGAGAATGAAAAGATGAATATCACAAGTTTTCAAGGTTTGGAAAACTAGAAAACTTCAGAAAGCTTTTGGTACAAAGAAGAAGAAGTTCAAAGAGATTCAAGGCTTGTAAAGGATTGATTGGAAAAGTAAAAGTATTGAATGTATTAAAATGCAAAACAAAGCCTTGCTTTTATAGACTTTTCATGTCAAGTCAAGAAGACCATTTAGAAGAGTTATAACTTTTAGAAAAACTAAAAACCAATTTGAAAAGGTCAAAAACCTTTTGAAGAGTTATATCTTTTGATTTTTTTTAGAAACAGTCACTGGTAATCGATTACCAAATTAGTGTAATCGATTACACAAAGCTTTTAAGTGAAAGGATGTGACTCTTCACTTTTGAATTTGAATTTCAACGTTCAAGGGCACTGGTAATCGATTACCAAAACATTGTAATCGATTACAGCCTTTTGAAAATAATTGGAACGTTGTAAATTCAGTTTGAAAACTTTTTCAAACTTATTTTGCTACTGGTAATCGATTACAACAATATGGTAATCGATTACCAGAGAGTAAAAACTCTTTGGTAAAGGTTTTGTCAAAAACTCATGTGCTATTCAAAGTTTTGAAAAAACTTTTTAATACTTATCTTGATTGAGTCTTTTCTTCATTCTTGAATCTTGAGTCTTGAATCTTGATCTTGATTCTTGAGATCTTGAATCTTGAATCTTGATTCTTGATTCTAGGCTTTCTTCTTGAGTCTTGAATTCTTCTTGAACTCTTGAATTGTTCTTGATTCACTTGAGTTGTTCTTTGATTGATATTTGAGTTGTTCTTTGATCTTTGAGCTTTTTGTTCATCACCTTTGTCATCATCTTTTGTTGTCATCATTGTTATCATCAAAACACATTTGAATCACATTCACCATGAAGCCTTGCTTCTACACTACCTCACTTTCGCTGACAAAGAGATACCCATCAAGGGTAGGGGACACAACAAAGCCTTGCACGTATTTGCCAAATGTTTGGACCACATAGTGGCCAAAGTGCTTATCGAAAATGGCTTTTCCCTCAATGTCAGGCCCAAGACTACTTTGGACAAGCTGCCTTTTAATGTATTGCACCTAAGACCGAGCTCCATGGTAGTGCGGGCTTTCGACGGCAGTCGCCGGGATGTAAGGGGGGAGATCGATCTCCTGATTCAAATCGGACCCCACGTGTGCCAAATTACCTTCCAAGTAATGGACATAAATCCTGCCTACAACTGCTTATTAGGCTGACCTTGGATTCATTCGGTTGGGGTGGTCCTGTCAACACTGCACCATAAGTTAAAATTTGTGGTGGAAGGACAACTGATTATAGTTTCGGGAGAAGAAGACATACTTGTAAGTTGTCCATCTTCTACGCCTTATGTTGAGGCTGCAGAGGAGTCATTAGAAACATCCTTCCAGGCATTGGAAGTTGTGAGCAATGCTTATGAGGAGTCTCCCCTAGTGCAGCCACCCTCATCTGATGCCGCTTTGATGGTGGCTCAAGTGATGTTGGGGCACAGATATGAGCCCGAAATGGGTTTGGGCCAAAACGGGAATGGCATAGCAAGTCTAGTGGAGTTCACAAAGAATCACGGAAGGTTCGGGTTGGTTTATGAGCCTACGCGCACCGACAAGAGGAGAATCACCTTAGAAAGGAGGGAGAGAAGCTCGGCTCAGCCACGAGGGCCACAAGTGGAAAGAATTCCCTTTTGTCACATCGATGAAAGCTTCATCAGTGCGGGGTGGATGTGCGAGGGACGAGTTGCCGTGATAAATGAAGAAACCCCTCAAGACCAATCAATTTGGGTGTGGCCATGTCCTCTAGAGTTTGAATTGGGGAATTGGCAAGTTGGCAAACAACCCGGGATTTCCATGGCAAATTCAATGTAATTCGTTAGTTCCAACCCTATTGCTGGGCCTAGGCTTTAGGGTTTGCTTCCTGTTTGGGCATACCTTTTTGTTCCCACAAATTATAAATACACAACCCTTCTTCATTTGATGAGTTCAATCTTGCACTTTTGTCTATTTTCATTCTTCTGCATATTTATTTTTGTTGCAATTAAATGATTTGATACAGATCCAACAATGATTCCTGTGAAGGTAGTGATATCGAGGACCTAGATGTTGATTTTGAGCAACTAATAAATCAAGCCGAAAAAGGGGAAGATGAGGATTGGGGGCTTCCTCCAGAGTTGAAAAGAATGGTCGAGCAAGAAGAAAGGGAAGTGAAGCCACACCAAGAGGAAACAAAACTTAAGTGTTGGCAAAAAAAAGAAAGGAAGTCAAGGTCGGCACTGGCATGTCTGAAAACGTTCGAGATGAATTGGTAGCTCTGTTGCGAAACTACCGAGACATCTTTGCTTGGTCCTACCAAGATATGCTTGGTTTGAGTTCTGATATCATACAACACATATTACCTCTAAATCCCGAGTGTTCCTCGGTAAAGCAAAAGTTGAGGAGGATGAAGCCTGAGATGTCCCTGAAAATAAAAGAAGTAGTAAAGAAGCAATTCGATGCTGGCTTCTTGGCCGTTGCTCAGTACCCAGAATGGGTTACCAACATTGTGCTAGTCCCTAAATAGGCAGAAAGGTGCGAAAGTGCATGGACTATTGGGATCTAAACCGAGTCAGTCCAAAGGATAACTTTCCTTTGTTGCACATCGATATCCTTGTAGATAACATGACCAATTTTTCCTTGTTTTCTTTCATGGATGGGTTCTTGGGCTATAATCAAATAAAGATGGCACCAGAGGATATGGAAAAGACAACCTTCATCACCTTATAGGGGACTTTCTGCTACAAGGTGATGTCCTTTGGGCTCAAGAACGCTGGGGCAACTTACCAGCGGGCTATGGTAGCGTTATTCCATGACATGATGCATAAGGAGATCGAAGTCTACGCGGATGACATGATCGCTAAATCAAAGACCGACAAAGAGCACCTTGTCAACTTGCGAAAGTTGTTCAAGCGGCTGCGTAAATACTGATTGAGGTTGAATCCCACAAAGTGTACTTTCAGGGTCAAATCCAGAAAGTTGCTCGGTTTTATCATGAGTCAGAAAGGAATAGAGGTAGACCCAGACAAGGTAAAGACCATCCTTGAAATGCCTGAACCACGCACTGAGAAGCAGGTCTGAGGTTTCTTGGGATGATTGAACTACATAACAAGGTTCATATCACAGCTGATCGCCACTTATGAGCCATTCTTCAAGTTATTGCGTAAAAATCAATCCGTCCAATGGGAGGATGATTGTCAAGTGGCATTCGAAAGGATTAAATGGTGCCTCATGAATCTTCCTATGCTCATTCCACCGGTGCCTGGAAAGACCCCTTATCCTATATATGATCGTGTTAGATGAGTCAATGGGGTGTGTGCTAGGACAACATGACGAGTCTGAGAAAAAGGAACGGGTTGTCTATTACTTGAGCAAGAAGTTCACGGCATGAGAGATGAACTTCTCTTTGCTAGAAAGGAGGTGTTGTGCCTTGGCGTGGGTAGCTCACCGTTTGAGGCATTACATTCTAAATTACACCACTTGGTTGGTATCCAAAATGGATCCAGTCAAGTACATTTTTGAAAAGCCCGCTCTCACTGGATGGATCGCTCGGTGGCAGGTTCTATTGTTAGAGTTTGATATTGTTTATGTCACTTAGAAGGCGATAAAGGGAAGTGCCTTGGCAGATTACATGGCTCAACAGCCCATCAATGACTATCAGCCTATGCATCTAGAATTCCCTGATGAGGACATCATGACCTTGTTTGGGGAGAAAGTAGAGGATGAAGACAGGGACAAATGGATCATGTGGTTTGAGGGCGCATCTAATGCACTAGGCCATGGAGTTGGGGCAGTATTGGTTTTCCTAGATGAACAATATATACCTTTCACGGCTAGGTTGGGTTTCGATTGTACAAACAACATAGCTGAGTATGAGGTGTGTGCCTTTGGGATCCAAGCGACAATTGACTTCAAGGTCAAGTTGCTCAAGGTATGGTTGGGTTTCGACTGTACATAGCTGAGTATGAGGCGCGTGCCCTTGGGATCCAAGTAGCAATCGACTTCAAGGTCAAGTTGCTCAAGGTATACGAGGACTTGGCATTGGTAATTCACCAGTTGAAGGGTGAATGGGAGACCAGGGACCATAAGTTGGTGCCTTACTAAGCTTACATTAGGAAGTTGATGGAATTCTTTGGTGACATATCTTTTCATCACATTCCTAGAGAGGAAAATCATATGGCCGATGCCCTTGCCACACTAGCATCCATGTTCTAGCTAAGCCCGCATGGAGATTTGCTGTATCAAATTCAAATGTCGTGGAAAGCCTTACACATTGCTACTTAATAGAGGAAGAGAAAAATGGTAAGCCTTCGTACTTTGATATCAAATGATACATCGAAGACAAGGAATACTCGCATGAGGCCTCTGACAACAACAAGAGAACGTTGCGAAGGTTGGCGGCAGACTTCTTCCTGAGTGGGGATATCCTATACAAGAGGAACCATGACATGGTACTGCTTCGATGTGTGGATGCCAAAGAGGTTGAGCAAATGCTGGTAGAGGTGCATGAGGGATCCTTTGGAACGCATGCCAATGGACATGTCGTGGCCTGGAAAATTTTGAGAGCGGGGTATTACTAGCTCACTATGGAGAGCGATTGTTGTGCTCATGTGAGGAGATGCCATAAGTGCCAGGCCTTCACTAATAATGTTAATGCCCCACCCATACCCTTGAATGTCTTGGCAGCACCTTGGCCATTCTCTATGTGGGGCATAGACATGATCAGAGCCATTGAGCTTAAGGCTTCAAATGGACATCGCTTCATCTTAGTCGCCATTGACTACTTCACCAAATGGGTTGAAGCAGCTTCATATGCTAGTGTGACTAGGAGTGTGGTGATTAGATTCATCAAAAGGGAGATAATTTGCCGATATGGGTTGCCCAAGAAAATTATCACCGATAATGTCACCAATCTAAACAACAAGATAATGAAGGAGATGTGTGAGAATTTCAAGATCCAACACCATAATTCCACACATTACAGGCCTAAGATGAATGGGGCAGTTGAGGCTACTAATAAAAATATCAAGAAGATAGTCCAGAAGATGATCGTGTCATACAAGGATTGGCACGAGATGCTCCCCTTTGCATTGCATGGTTATCAAACTTTGGTGCGCACGTCTACAGGGGCAATCCCTTTCTCTTTGGTGTACGGGATGGAGGTTGTGCTCCCATTTGAAGTGAAGGTTCTTTCTTTGAGAATCCTAGCATAGTCGGAGTTGGAATAATCAAAATGGGTCCAAGCTCGCTTTGATCAGTTGAATCTTATCGAGGGTAAGAGATTGGCCGCCATGAGTCATAGGCAACTATATCAAAGCAGGGTGAAGAATGCTTTTGACAAGAGGGTGCACCACGCAAGTTCAGCAAGGGAGATCTTGTCCTAAAGAAAGTATCACAGGCTCAAAAGGACCACAGAGGGAAATGGGCCCCCAACTATGAAGGACCATTTGTTGTGAAGAAGGCTTTTTCGGGAGGAGCATTGTTTCTTACAAACATGGATGACGAAGAGCTGCCTTCGCCTGTGAACTCCGACATCGTCAAGCGATATTATGCATAACGCCTGGGGCAATTAGAAGGCTCAACGTCTGGTCGTCCTCAAGGACTCATTGGAATCTCCAAGTCTTGAAATCTTTTTGTAAACCAAATCGCAGCATTAATAAATGTGGGTTAATGATTTGCATTTCTACCTCCAGTGTTGTGTCCTTTACTTTTAGTGTCTTTAAGAACATACACTCGATCTTGCTCACTAAATCTGGAGCCATTCGGCTTGATCAATGGGGTGCCACAAGCGTTTAAGTAAAATTGAACACGATAACACCTGATGCAATCCTACCCCGTAAGGGCATTGGATAGAAGACTCCAAGTAGATTGGGCCAGAGATGCAAGAGAAGGCCCTAGGGTTCTCATGAGCCTTAGGATAGATTTCGGGCCCATGGGCTAAATATGAGCCTACTTATCTTTGTACATATTTGATTAAGGTTTCATTATTTTTGGGCTTTGTATTTAGAGCTCCATAATGTAGGTAGGGTACCCTTGAAATGTAGGATTTTTCAACCCTTGTATTTTAGGGCACCTAGACTAGTTTTTGTATTAGGGGTAGTTTTGTAACTTCACATGCATTGAGTGAATATTTGATGTGTGTGTTGGTAAATAAATTTAATTGAATTAGGAGAAGCCCAATCCAATTAAATTTTAGAGGGGGAGGTGAGCATTTGCTTGCTACACCTCATTGCCACATCATATAGTCACACTTTGTGCATGTCCTTCATGCTTTACTTGCCTCATGACACCTAAGCACACTTAGTGGAGAATCTTGGACTTGATCTTGGATTAGTGGGCTGAACCATAGCTAAAATTCACTAATCATAATTAGTGAAATTTTGGCTCCACAAATTCAATTTCAAATTCATGTAAAATTTGAATAGAAATTCAAATTTCCCTCTAATTTTGTGACACTTAGGCTATAAATAGAGGTCATGTGTGTGCATTTTTTGAACTTTGATCATTTGAAAATTAAACTTCAGATTTTAGAGCTCTTTTAGAGCACAAAATTCGTGCTCTTCTCTTCCTCTCCCTTCATTCATCTCTTTCTTCCTCCAAGCTCTTATCCATGGTCTCCTATGGTGATGAGCTTCTTCTAGACTCATCTTCTCCTTAAAGTGGCGTCTCCTCTCTCTCCTCCTTCTCCATTCCGCTGCCATTCATCTTCCAAGAAGCAAAGGAATCCATTGACGAAGAAGATCCTAGGCCTACAAGATCCAATGGAGCTTACATCAACACCTATTTAATTGTTACGTTTTTTTTACCTTCGATCATAAACATGCATGCATTTGCATCTTGTCATCCGAGATCCTTCAAATCGAAAGATGAATAATAGTCATTTTGAGTGATGGTTAACACCACACCAATTTGAGTAAGCATTAGGGGAAGTGAAAGGTAATGCAAGCATCTTGTATTATTGTTTTGCATGTTTTGCATAATGCCACTTTCTTTGTCCCAACTTAGGGGCAAGTACGAATAGGTGTTAGGCCCATGATCGATTGATCATCACCCTGCGTTCGGCTAAAGACATTAAAGAAGCGCTCCTAGGAGGCAGCCTAGTATCTCTAAATTTGCTCTTTAATTTCCTTTTTCATACTTGTTCGTTTTCTTGAATTATATCCTGAATTCGCCTAAGTTTATATGCAATTATAGGATTTTTAGAGAGAAAATATAACAATGAATAACACAACTTTGCAAAAAATATTTTTGCAAAAAAAAAATTGAAATCAGCTCGCTTGGGCGAGCGTGGTTTGATGAGAAAACTTAAAGGGGGGGGGGGGGTGAAGCCATTTTCACCCCATTTCTTTCCCAAAGCTCAAGAACCTTCAACAAGCTTACGGGAGCCACCATTGGCAGCAGCCCCAAGCTTCCTTTGTGCACTTTTGCTTTCATTTATTTCATCTCAAGCAAGTAAGTACCATCTCCATTCAAATTTTACCTTTCCATTGTGGTATCTTGGTGCTTTATTTGTTATGTTCTTTGCAATTTTGTGAGACAAATTGTTTGTGAATCCGTGACTTGAATGCTTGATTAGGGGCTGCGATGGATGGCCCTAGGCCTATCCTTGATCCTATTGTAGATTGGCATGTCGTATTGTTCTCCATTCCTCATTTTTACATGCTTGAACATGCGCCCACCAACCGTTCGTTGAAATGCCTCAATAACCATTTCATGTTTTGTCTTGGAATTTAAGTGTGAAATGAGTTTATGCATGTATAGCCATCATTTAGAATGTGTGAGTAACTTAGGTTGTTAGATCAAAATGCCAAGAGCATGAGCTAGGCTTAGAAATCTAGAATTTGTTTTGAATGCAAAATACATAAATTACATGAATATGTAAAAGTGATTGGTTGGAACTAGCCTAATTATTGGTTGAGCTTGCTACACTATGATAGGCACTTTGCAATGGAGTATGATTGGTTTTAATTAGTTGCATGGTAACACTTGCGATTAAGAAAAAAAAAAAGAAAAAAGAAACATACACCATCCAAAATTGGTTGGCTTTTGCTTGCTTAAGATAAATGAAATAATGGTTGTGGATTTCGTGCAAGCTAACTTTTTATGGTTGTGCCTTTGCAGGCAATGGCTCCAAAGAAGCTTCTTTCTAAGAGGGCAGGGAAGGACGCCACGGGAGAAGGATCCAGTGCGACTCCACAAGCAGACATAGAATTTGATGGACACTGGTTCCAAAGTGAGTAACACCAATGCCACTTTGAAGCGATCAAGAGTTGGTCTTTCCTCAAGGAGAGACGGGTCCAACTGAGGGAAGGAGAATACACTGAGTTTCAAGAGGAAGTTGCTAGGCGGCAATGGACTCAACTCACAAGGCCCATGGCTAAATATGACCTGGAAATAGTCATGGAATTCTACACTAATGCATTGCCCACAGAGGAGGGAGTTAGGGATAAGCGCTCCTGGGTCCGAGGCCAATGGGTCCCTTTTGATGAAGATGTCATTAATTAGTTCTTGGGGCATCCGTTGGTCCTGGAAGAGGGGCAACATTGCGAGTTCAGCGAGAGGAGGAGCCAGGCTTCAGGGTTTGATGAGGAGGCCATAGGCCAGCTGCTATGCATTCTGGGATAAGACTTCACGCGCAACATGACGGGAAGGCGGGTGCGGATCATGAGCACTAGCATGACCACCTTGACACAGATCTGGATGACACTGCTTCTCAGCAACATCCTCCCCAGCGATCATAGTTCTGATCTTCCCTTGGCGAAGTGCCAGCTGGTCTACGCCATTTTGACTCAGGTTAGTATTCATGAGGCCCAACTAAACTCGGACGCCATTTACCAATTTGCAGGGATCGCACCTCCAAGACACCCAGTGGACCCAGAAAAGTCCAATAGAGCACTAGGGTTTCTGGCCTTGATCACGGGTCTCTTCTAGTTTAATGGGTTGTTGGTTACGCCCACAAAGCTTATCCGACCTCCCATTAATAGGTCTTTCATAGAAAAGTACTGCATGCCAAGGCAAGCACAACAGCAGGGGCAGAACCATTAGCTAGCCGCAGATGCACCACCGCCGCCTCTACAGTAACCACCGCCGCCTCTACAGTAGCCACCATCCCTAGAGTCCATCTCTGGTCACATGTAGAGGATGGAACTCTATATGCAGCATGTGGCTGACCAGCAGGCGGCCAATCATAGGGGTCAAGTGTAGTTGAATGAGAGTTTTTACTAGTACATCCTGCATCAGTAGGGCCAGGATCCCAATCCTTACTTGTGGCCTACTCCCGAGCAGTTCGGGGCCACAATTGCATGGCCTGGAGATAGGCCCAATTTTCAGGCAGGGGCAGGACCCGCAGGGGCCCCAGGAGATGAAGATAGATCTTAGGAAGACGATGACATGGCCGATGTGATGGACTTCTTCCTTTGAGGAGGCTGAGCCGCTTGACCAGGATCGCTTAAAATTGTAAACTCATCTTTATTTTGTTTTTACCGCTTTCAGTATTTGTTTGTTATCTCATTGTGATGGAACTTGACTTTATCGCTTCCAGTATGTTGACATATTATTTCATTGTGATGGAACTCGTCTCTAGTTTATCGCTTCCAGTATGTTGTCGTGTTATTTCATTGTGATGGGTTGTCTGAAACAGACAAAAAACTAAACAAAAAAGGGATTTGTGTATGGTTTCTTTTTGTTCATGAGCCATTTGTTCCTTTGATAAGTATAATCATCTCGGGTGATAACTTTGCCTAGGATTCAAACCTTTTCTAAAAAAAACTAAACAAACATGCTTTTGGAAAAGAAATGATCACCAATTTTCTTTGGAAAATTCGCGGATAAAAACACAAAAGGTTTTTTTTAAAAAAAAAAAAGAAATGTGCGCCTAGAGGGTGAAAACAATAAAAGACTTTCCCGAATGCCAAAATGGACTCGGATGTTTTGTATGACTTGATAAAAAAGCAATCGTTGAAACACTGGTTGGCTTGAATGTGGAAACGAACCCTAAGCCTTAGTGTTTGTGTGGCCACAAAGCCTTATATTTGAGTGTCCGCATGGAATGTTCTATGGTTAATTTTGCATGAATTTCTAATTATCTTAATATGCATTTTGTGGAAATGATTTGGGCATTCCCTTCTTTCTGAGTCATTGGCCAAACAAATATCCCAACATACATTATGTCCCACCATTTGCAGGACTTTTGAGCCAAACATCAACTTTTTGCCATAACCTTGACCTAGGATGGAAATTTCCAACCTTACCTTAGGATGAGAAAGCAGGAGGGTCTTCCAAGCGAAGCTTATATTATCTTGGGTTAGAGGTGTTTGTCAAAACGAAAAAAAAAATAGCAAAAGAAAACCACAAAGAACAAGAACACCAAAGGAAAGAAAAAAGAAAGAAAATGAAAGAGAAAGAATCAATCAATCAAGATAGAAGAAAAGTAAAGGAAAATAGGAAAAAAAAAACAAGTTCTTTGGACTAGACAATATCTGAACAATGTGCAGAATTGTCGGAAAGGAAATAATATAAGAAAAAAAAAGAGCAATAATAACTTGGTTAAAACCCGGGGGATGTGTAAAGTGATCGCCTGCTTTAGTTACTAACCAAATCTTTGTGTCCGCTCTCTTGTTTTGCCACCAAACCAAAGAGAAAAGGAAACAGAAAGGGGAAAAGGCCAGAACAACCAAAGCCAAATTTCCTACCAGATTCCGACCTTATAAAGTCCTATTGATCCATGATGATTATGCATATTATCCTTGATTTGATGGGAAATGACTTGCAAAGTCAATATATGACATATATGTGGTTTGGAATTAAGATGAAACACTTGCATGTGTGATACTTTATACACCTTGAGCGGTTTTCCTCTATTCGGTTAGAACCGATGTTTCTTCTAATGTTCTTTCAGAAACGAAATGCTAATGTCTTACATCTCATTTTTGGTTATGAGAAATTCTATCTGCGTGCTTTCATTTCCAATTAGTCACATTATTTTTCTTCAAAAAACTGTATGTTGTTCAGATCGGTTTGGGCGTTTGTCTCTTTGCTAAGCATGTTCACGTTTTAGTGAAAGATTTCAAAGACTATCAAAGTTTTTTGTCTTGCAGAGACTTCAATGTCTTCTGCCTTTACTTTTCAAAGACTATCAAAGTCTTTTGTCTTGCAGAGACTATCAATGTCTTCTGCCTTTACATTTCAAAGACTATCAGAGTCTTTTGTCGAGACTTCAATGTCTTCTTTACATTTCCAAGACTATCAGAGTCTTTTGTCAAGACTATCATTGTCTTTTTTACATTTCCAAGACTATCAGAGTCTTTTGTCAAGACTATCAATGTCTTCTTTACATTTCAAAGACTATCAAAGTCTTTTGTCAAGACTTCAATGCCTTTTGTTGAGACTTCAACGTCTTCTTTACATTTCAAGACTTCAAAGTCTTTTGTTTGGTGCACTTGATACTTCATACATTTTTTTCTTTTGACAGGTCTCACTGCTTTGGTTCTCGCTAGCTGTCAGTTGGATAGCAAGACTGCTGGGATGAAATTAGTGTCCTTATCTTTACTTACCTTTTCATTTTCAATAAAAGATAAGTAAAGAAGGGCAACTGTCAGACCCTAATTTCGTCTGGGGACTATCATTCACTAACATTTTGATTTTCGCTAGCCGAATTGAGCTGTTCGACACTAGTAGCTGCGCAAGACAAAAGATTATTTGATGTTTCAGTAAAGAATGCGGAAAATACCCAAAAGGGAGGGCAAAAGGGTCATTTTAAAGCTTTTTCTTACCCCTGGGTGAACAAGTTATGTGAACCTTACGGGGAGGAACATTTGATACAGGCTATGGAGTTCTGGATGACACCACTTCCAAAAAGGGAAGATAAGTCAGGGTAGACGCCACAAGGATTACCTTGATAAGTTTGAGATTGGTTCAACAAGGAACCCAGAGAGAAGCTCTCACCAAATTTTATGAAAATGCCAAAAGTCCTTTTATTGAAAACAAAAACCAATACTTATAGTGTATCTGAACAAAAAGATAAAAATAGACATGGACCTTCAAAACAGTATGGGCCAAAAAAATTATAAATAAAAAAATAGAACATATTTATTGTGGGCCTTCAAATTAATCTGGGCCTTCAGCAACAATTAATAATCTTGATAGTGTCTTTGCCTCTAGACCTTCATCCTTCTCCACTTGGGCCTTCATCCTTCTCCATTCGGGGGCTTTGTCCTTCTCCACTTGGGCCTTTAGCCTGTATTTGGCTAGTTTCAGGATTCTCATCATTCCCTCCTTCTTGGAAAGCATTTGCCCTCAAATGTCCAAGATCATCACCGGGTTCAAGTACCACTTCCTTCCTATTCTTGGTGGCTTGCTTGGCATAGCTTTCATTCTTCTTTGCAATTTACACCTTCACTTGGTCATACAATCTTTTCACATACTCAACTTTGGCCTATGCATCCTTATGCTGAGTCTCTTGGGGCTTGCTATTGTAAGTTGGCTTGTTAGGCAATGAAGCTTCTAGAAGGAGATCAACTTGATGTTCTATGCTACTTGAAGGTGGCAGTCCATGAGGAATCTCCTTGGGAAAGACATCTACAAATTCCTGCAATAAGGGTTGAACACTAGGAGAAACATAAATAGTTAACTGAATAGAATTATCACTCTCTCTCTTGTGTATCACTCCATCTCTCAAGTGTATCACTCTTCCTTTTTCTATTCCTCTGTGGTGCCTCACTATTTTTTTTCTCTCGTTCTCTCTTTTCTCTCCTTCTGATTTGGTCATCACACACTTCTCTAAGGGATAGAGGTTTAAGAATAATTTTATGGTCATGGTGCTGGAAAGAAATCTTGTTGGTGAATCCATCATGCACTGCTTTGGTGTCCTCTTCAATGTTGGCCCTCACTAGTGCCATCTCCATCTCCTTGTCCTCAACAATCAAACTTCCCTAGGATAACATCTGGAGTTTCTGTCGCATGGTTCTACTGTAGCTAGTTGGAACATACCTCTTTCGCATAACCCTTCTCATCTCAGTCCATGTATCTATCTCCCGCCCTTCTTCTCTCTTCATCTCTCTTTGATTTTTCTTCCACCAAACAAGGGCATAGTCTGAGAATGTAGTTGCTGCTAACTTCTCCTTCTGCTCTTCCAGATAATCATTGTAGGAGAATGCATGCCGAATCTTCATCTCCCAGGTAAGGTAGGCGTCTGGGTCACTCCTGCCTTTAAAAGAGGATACATTGAGTTTTACTCCCTCAATTCTATCTTGCCCCTCTATTCGGTTCGATCCATCATTGACCCTTCTACTGCCACCATAAGGTCTCCCAGCATTTGGATTCATTTGGTGCTCTAGTCCTCCTATTCGCCTGTAGAGCTCTTCATTGTTACGTTTCAACAAACGTTGCATTTGTGTAGTCATCGCGTCCAGTAATAAGCGTTGAAATCTGTCCAGTTGATGATATACACCACCATTGTCACCAGCTCCTGCCATGATTAAGGAACAAAGAATTTGGCAGTAATTTAAAAAAAGATTCAGGACCTCACCACACTCTACTCACGTGTTTCTCTCTTTGATGGTAGTTCACTCGTGTTTGATGCTCTCAATATAGGCTTTTGTGTAATGTATTCCCTCTTGCCTTTTATCACTCGTGTTCCCTCTTAAGTTCCTGGATGGACCAAATTAGACACACAAGGTAATATAAAATAAAAGGAAAGACAATATAATTATCACAAACTGAGTAACGAATTTGATTTGGGACAACAACTTGGATAGTCTTGATAGTGTATTTGCCTCTGGGCCTTCATCCTTTTCCACTTGGGCCTTCATCCTTCTCCACTCGGGGGCTTTGTCCTTCTCCACTTGGGCCTTTAGCCTGTATTTGGCCAGTTTCAGGATTCTCATCAGCAAGGTTACTTCAGGTTGAAGCAACAGCTCGCCTGGGCGAGCTACAAATCCACCAAAACCCCCTAATTTCCTATAAATAAGCATGATGGGGGATGAAGAAAGGGTTCGGCTTTCAAATATTGAAAGGATTTAGGGAAATTTGAAGAGAAGAAGAAGAAAGAAGAGAAAAACTAGGCCGAGGCGCTACTGAATTGCGACCGTAATCGACTTCTACACTGTTCTTCATTGGGTGTTCTTCGTTCGTCATCTGGTTAGTATTTATTTTAAGTATTTGGATACAATCTATGCACCCATAGGGGTCCTCTTTGTTGATTTGCACATCTTCATCTCATTCTTCTACCATCAGTAATCTCTTTTCTTCTTGTAAAGTGAGTTTTGACCGATCATTTACATCACAAATCATCTTTTTAATGAGATTGAAAGTAAATAAGTGAAACCAAGATGAAATCGACATGTAATTGAGTTTTTATCCACAAAAGTCATTTGAATCCGTTCAAGGTCCAACGCCTTAACAGTCTCTTTTATTTTTGTTAGTTAAAATGAACCTTTCAAAAGTTTAAAATCAACTAAACACACAACTTTCTTGTTTTTAAAGAACTACGTAGGTCTGAGTTCCTCATCGCACTTGAGGATACGTAGGAGCAAGGGCAACGCTCTTGTCGACCCCCAAAAAAGTAAAAACATAAAAAAGGGAAAATAAATAAATATTGAAGTCATGATTTTTCACACTCGATTAAAGGTTGCCGCCCCTTGTGATGGAAGCGTGGGGTGCTAATACCTTCCCCGTGTGTAGACAACTCCCGAACCCTTTTTCTTTGAAATTCGTAGACCCTTTTTTTTTGTTTTTTTCTAACATTTTCCTCAAATAAACTTTGGTGGCAACTCCTACGCGTTTTCTTTTTTGGAAGACGCATCCGTGAAGCTCGCCTCGCCCTCCCGCCGAAGGGTAGGTTGCGACAAACACAAAGATGAAGCGTTTGATATGTTCTTATCTCATATAGCCAAAGTTGAAAATCAATTGAATAGAAAAATCAAGAGGCTAAGATCCGATAGGGGTCTTGAGTACACTTTGTTTAATGACTTTTGAGAAAAGAAAGGTATAATTCATGAATTAACCCTACCATATTCACCCGAGTCAAATGGAGTAGCTGGAAGGAAAAATAGAACCCTTAAGGAAATGATGAATGCTTTACTTGTTAGTTCCTTTGCTCCCAACAGCCTTTGGGAGAAGCCTTTTTGACTGCTTGTTTTTAACAAAATAGAATTCCGCATAAGAAAATAGGTTTGAGCCTTTATGAGTTATGGAATGGATATAAACTAAACCTGAAATATCTGAGAGTGTGGGGGTGGCTAGCCAAAGTGATGTTACCTGATCCAAATAAAAGGAAAATAGGATCTAAGACTTCTAATTGCTTGTTTATTGGTTATGATGAACATAATGCTGCCTATAGGTTTCTAGTTCTTAAGAGTTATATGATTGAGTGGGACACCATCATGGAGACTAAGAATGTCGAATTCTTTGAGGACGTTTTAATTTCTTCTACATATTTACTACAACATTTACATGAATTTACTTTTTCATTAGTCATAGTAGAAACATAATCTTTATCACTAGATTTAGAGATAGAAACTTCATTTTTAAGAATATCTATTTCTTTGTTTAATTTTGAAATTTCTTTCTCTAATTATGAAATTGTTTTCTTAGATGAAGAGACAAGTTTTGCTAGTTTAATTGATTCACTATGTAATTAAGCAAATGCATCTTGTAACTCATCAAAAGAAATAGATTTGTTAGAAGATGTTACCTCTTCGTCGCTTTCATAATCTTTGCCCATTAGACATAGATTAACCATTTCTTTTTCAGAATCATCAGACGATTCTAAGTCATTGTCATCCCATGTGATATAGGCCTTCTTTGCCTTCTTATCTCCAATAGTTTTCTTTTCAGATTTCTCTATCTTCTTCTTAAAGATTGGACAATCAGCCCTCAGATGTCCGGGTTGATTACACTCAAAGCATTTTGGGATTTGAGATGACTCTTCAGTTCTTCTTTTAGATTTGAAGTTTTGTCTTCTTTGATTTCCTCTCATTCTAATAAATTTGTTGAATCTTTTGACAAAGAGGCTAAGATCTTCATCTTCATCTAAATCAATTGAATCTTCTATGTCACTTTCCTCTTGGATTGAAGATGAGGCTTTAAGAGCAATTCCATTCTTCTTCTTATCATTTTAGTCTTTGCAACTCCATCTCATGTTCCTGTAATTTTCCAAACAGAGTAGCAAGAGACATAATAGACAAATCTCTAGATTCTGTAATGGCTGTTACTTTTGGTTGCCATTCTCTACTTAAACATCTTAATACTTTATTTATAAGATCCTCATTTTGAAAAGTTCTTCCTAATGAAGCAAGATGGTTAACAATATGTGTGAATCTTTTCTGCATATCATGTATACTTTCATTTGTCTTTATCCTAAATAATTCATGCTCATGAGTTAGAGTATTTATCCTAGATCTTTTGACATCAGTTGTTCCCTCATGTGTAACTTGTAGAGTGTCCCACATATCCTTAGCACTCTTACAATTTGACACCCTAAAATATTCATCCATTCCTAGGGCAGAGGTAATGATGTTTTTAGCCTTTAAATTGTACTGCACTAATCTTCTTTCTTCTTCAGATCACTCTTCTCTAGGTTTCTCTATTGTTGTATTACCAGCCACCATGGTGGGTACATAAGGTCCAACTTCTATGGCTTCCCAAATGTTTAAATGTATTGCCTCAATAAAAATTTGCATTCGGGTTTTCCAGTAGTGGTAACCCTCTCCATTAAAAATAGGAGGCCTATTTATTGAGTTTCCTTTTGGGAATTTATATCTATTAGGAGTGATCATGGGGGTGAGTTTGAAAATAAAGAATTTGATTTATTTTGTGAAAAGCATGACATTGAACATAATTTTTCTGCACCTAGAACCCCTCAACAAAATGGAAGAGATTGCTAGAACCTTATTGAATGATACTCCTCTTCCAAGATATTTTTGGGCTGAAGCCGTTAATACTGCATGTTATATCATGAATAGGGCTTTAATAAGACCTATTTTAAAGAAAACTCCATATGAACTGTTTAATGGTAGAAAACCCAACATTTCACATCTTCATGTTTTTGGTTGCAAATGCTTTGTATTAAACAATGGTAAAGAAAACTTAGGAAAATTTGATGCTAAGTCAGATGAAGGAATTTTCCTTGGATATTCCTTGCATAGTAAAGCTTATAGAATATATAATAAAAGAACTATGACTATTGAAGAATCTATTCATGTTTCCTTTGATGAGTCTAATGCTATTTCTCCGAGAAAGGATATTTTAGATGATGTTGCAGAATCTTTAGAATGAATGCATATTCATGGACAAGATTCTAAAGGGAAAGGGAAAGGAAGCAATGAAGATCCTCCCGAAGAAGATCATCCCCTTGACAACATTATTGGTGATATCTCAAAAGGGGTAACAACTAGACATTCTCTTAAAGATTTATGCAATAATATGGCTTTTTTATCTATGATTGAACCTAGAAATATAAATGAAGCCATATTAGATGATCATTGGATAGTTGCTATGCAAGAAGAACTAAATCAGTTTGAAAGAAACAATGTGTGGGAATTAGTAAAGAAACCTGAAAATTGCCCTATCATAGGAACAAAATGGGTATTTAGGAATAAGTTAGATGAACATGGCATAATCATTAGGAATAAGGCTAGATTAGTTGCAAAAGGATACAATCAAGAAGAAGGTATAGATTATGAAGAAACATATTCTCCAGTTGCAAGATTAGAAGCCATTAGAATGCTTTTAGCCTATGCATCTATAATGAATTTTAAGCTTTATCAAATGGATGTTAAAAGTGCTTTTCTAAATGGCTTAATTCAAGAAGAAGTATATGTTGAACAACCTCCAGGATTTGAAATATCATATAAGTCAAATCATGTTTATAGATTGAAAAAGGCTTTATATGGTTTGAAACAAGCCCCAAGGGCATGGTATGAACGTCTAAGTAAATTTCTTTTAGAAAAATATTTTTCTAGAGGAAAAGTGGGTACCACACTATTCATAAAGAGAAAGTATGATGATATTCTGTTAGTTCAAATATATGTTGATGATATAATATTTGGATCTACTAACGATTCATTGTGCAAGGAGTTTTCTCTTGATATGCAAAGCGAATTTGAGATGTCAATGATGGGAGAACTAAATTACTTCCTGGGGTTACAAATCAAGCAAACTAAAGAAGGTATATTTGTCAACCAAGCAAAATACTGCAAAGAATTGATCAAAAGATTTGATATGGAAAGTGCAAGACACATGGCTACACCTATGAGTACTGACTGTTATTTAGATAAAGATGAATCCGGTCAGTCTATAGACATGAAACAATATCGAGGTATGATTGGATCTCTTCTCTATTTATCTGCTAGTAGACCTGATATCATGTTTAGTGTATGCATGTGTGCTAGGTTGCAATCTAATCCCAAACAATCACATTTGAGTGCAGTAAAAAGGATCATAAGATACCTATAGGAACAATCAATTTAGGATTATGGTATCCTAAGAACTCAACTTGTAACTTAATAGGATACTCTGATTCTGACTTTTCCGGATCCAAAACTGATAGAAAGAGCATTAGTGGGACATGTCAATTTATTGGATCTGCCCTTGTATCATGGCATAGTAAGAAACAAAATAGTGTTGCTTTATCTACTCCTGAAGTGAAATATATTTCTGTTGGCAGTTGTTGTGCCCAAATTTCATGGATGAAGCAACAACTATCTGACTATGGAATCCTTCTTGATCATATACCAATTAGGTGTGATAATACCAGTGCAATAAATTTATCCAAAAATCCAGTTCAACATTCTAGAACCAAACATATAGAAATTAGGCACCATTTTCTAAAAGATTATGTTCTAAAAGGAGATTGTGTGCTAGAGTTTGTTGATACAAAGAATCAACTTGCTGATATCTTCACAAAACCTTTCCCCAAAGAAACATTCTTCTCTATTAGAAGGGAATTAGGCCTCTTAGATATTAGTGATTTTGGATAAATAAGGATTAATTGATTGAATAATCTATTCTTAATGATTGATTGTTTGTGTTAAGTATGTTACTTTGCTTGATTTTGCTTAAATTCTTGTTATTATGTTTGATTGATGCATTATTGTGTGTTTGATGTTTGAATGATTGAATTAAATACATATTAGTAGTGATGATTGATATTGTTAGATGTTTTTAGCATGGACATAGATAATTTTTAGAACTAGCCTAGTTTGTGTTCTGGTAATCGATTACCATTAAGTGTAATCGATTACACAAGAATAGATAGCCTGTAATCGATTACAATAATCTGTAATCGATTACCAGAAGGCTTACTACTCCTGTAATCGATTTCCAAACCTTGTAATCGATTACATCACGTCCTCCTCTATAAATACTTACGAAAACTAGTCACGCTGCGCAGCCAACCTCTCCTCTTCGTGCCTCCTTCATCCCTAATCTTCAAACCTTCATATCTTCTTCAATTCTTAACCAAAACACGTCCCGCAAAGCCCAATCTTCATCATTTTCACTCCTCTTTCAATTCTACTAATTGAAATTCACTAAAACTTCATCAAATGGCAGAATCGTCAAAGAAGCAAAAGGGATCATCCTCCACCACTACTGTTGCTGGCCATCGCCGCCACGGACCATCTGAAGCACCCACAACACCAATTCATCCTTCCTTATCATCTCCATGATCATCAACTCTATTTTCTTCAGATGATCAACGTTTATGGTACATTTCTCAATTTTCTTCTTGGATCATTCTAGACCCTAAGTACCTAGACACAAATTTCTTTAATGATGAGACATTTGACTGTTATCAAGTGTTTCAAAACTCTGGATTGATTGATTTTATGTCTTTAAAATTGCCTTACTATCCTGAACTTGTTAAAGTCTTTTACAACAATTTAAAAATTCAGGATGGTATTATTTCTTCTAAGGTGCATGGCATTTCTATGATCATTGATCAATCTTTGTTCTTTTCATTGACACAATTACCCAGTCAAGGCGCACCTTTTGAGGGCACCATTGTTGATGACTGGAAATTCAATTATTCTAGTCATGATGCTCACCGTATGGTTTGTAATGACCAGGCTGAAATGACCGGTAAATTGCTGGCCGGATCATTGACCTTTGATAATCGCATCATGCACTATATTATTGTTAGAATTTTGCTTCCCCGGTCTTCAAATTTGGCTCAAGCCTCTGAGGAGGACTTGATTTTGATGTGGGCTTTCCTTACCGGTCGTCAGACCGACTAGGCTCACTTGGTTCGGTACCGAATGCATAAGGCATTACGGGCCAATGCACCTCTTCCATATCCTCAATTGGTCACCCTCTTTCTCCGTCATTTTCAAATTCCTCTTGATGATGAACCTTTTGTTCAAGTCAAGCGTTCCTTTGCTATAGGTGCTGGTGCAGTCACTTCATTTGGTTACCATAAGGATCATAATGGTCAATGGCTGAAGAAAGATGCACTCCTTCCACAAGACGAGCGTACTCCTTCTCCTCCTCCTCAGCGAGATGATTCAACTCTTATGACTGAAGTTCTTACAGAGTTACGGGGTCTTCGCACTTATGTTGGTGAACGATTTGATTCTTTGGATGGTCGCTTTGCAGGAATGGATATCCGTCTCACGCAACTTGAAGAGGATGTGGGTTATATTCGTCAGAGCTTCGATCTTCCACCACCACCACCACCTTCTTAGTTTTTAGATTATTATTATCTTTTCTTATAAGCCGTGTATTTAGCTATGATTTTTACGCTATCTTTTTCTGAACTTTAGTTATCTTTTGATAATTAGCACTTAGTCTTTTATGCTCGGATAATATGTGGTTTTGAATTATGACTGTTTGGATTATCTTTATCTTATGAATGTTTGGTTTATATTTGGTTTTAATGATTCTGTGATCTTTAGTTCTATTAAATTATATGAATGTTCTTGTGTTGTTCTTATCGCGTACTTTGGCTTTTTGATGTTGCCAAAAGGGGAGAGAAATGGGGTGGTATAGTATAGAAGCTTAGAAGCTTAGAAATCAAGTGATCATCAATTCCAAAACATAGGGGGAGTATGAAATGAGTGAACGCAATATATCTTGTATGTACATTGCTTGTATCTTGATTTCAGGAATTAAATTGTCATCATCAAAAAGGGGGAGAATGTAGAAGTAAAGACTTTGACTTTGGTGTTTTGATGATGCCATATGATCATGACGTTTTGATGCCTTATGGAAATATGCTTCTCAAGTTTAATTCAAGACAACAATCCGAGAATACAAGATACAACATCAAGAAGATGTCTAGTATTTTAGGAAGGGAATTCCAAATTGAAATAGCAAAAGGTTTGGCCAAGAAATTTAAGATAAAAAGTCTTTTTCAATAAATTTACTCTCTGGTAATCGATTACCAAAGGATGTAATCGATTACCAGTGGCCTAAAATGATTTACAACAGCCATTACAAATTTGAATTCAAACTTTACACTATGTAATCAATTACACATGGATGGTAATCGATTACCAGCAATTACTAAACGTTATTGTCATACCCTAATTTCGTCCGGGGACCATTGTTTGATAGCCTGCAACTTTGCTTGACCGCTTCGAGATAGTTAACACCCATTGTTAGGTAATCTGTGAAGTTCTGCGGCATGCCGGAAGTCAAAAGGGAGCATTGTCGCACAATCCGTAAATTTCCGCAACATTCCAGAGGTCAAAAAAGAGAATGTTGCATAATCTGTAAGGTTTCACAACATTATGGAAAGAAGATAAGTGTCGTTACGTAATCCGTAAAGTTACGAAAAAAGAATCAGCAAAAAAAAGAAAAAGGGGGGTGTATTTAGTAAAATGGGGGTGCAAATAGAAATTATCAAATCTGGGCCCTTCTAGAGGATTCTGGGAATTTCCTTGCTTAAGGTGGAAGCAACCTAGCTCGCCTGGGCAACCTGGGCGGCAACCACCACCCCCGTTTTGTTAAAATTTGGCTTCCGGGACTTCTGTAATGCTTCCGTAAAATTCCCATAACCCTAAATAAGCATATTTCACTTAATATGGGTGAGAAGGAAGAGAAAAAAAAGAAGAAAGTCAAGTCCTATATGCTTCCATAAGGCTTCTGTAACTTTTCCGTAAATTACGAAAGAAGGGGGTGAACTTATCAAAATAGGGGGGTGCAAATAGAAATTTTCAAAATTTTGAAATTGGGCCTTCCAAAATAGTGTCAAAGCAGGGTTGCTTCCAGAAGCAACCCAGCTCGCCAGGGCGAGCTGGGCGGCAACCTCCTGCTCCCTTTTCCTATAAATAGGCGAAGGGAGGCTGCTCCAATGATCCCTCATCCCCCTGGCTATGCATTTCAGCTGTTTTGGGTGAAAAAAATTGTTTCCGTGAAGAAAATCCAATCCGAGGTGCTTCCGTAATGCTTCCGAGACGTTTCCGTGAGCAAATCTATGAAGGTTTTCCGTTGTTCTTAGCCGTTCTTGATCCGTTCTTCGTTCTTCAACGGGTAAGTTTTCGAATCCGAGACTTTGAATTCATTTCTTGTTTTTTTAGCTTTCATCTTCATTTCGTTCATTTTCGGTTTTCTTTTCTTCCATTTTTAACGAGCTTTAATCGATGGTTTAAGCCGTTATCTCGCCTAATAAATGATAAAATGAATTTCAACCGATCATTTGTGTTGTAATATCGTTTAATCACTTTTAAAACAAAATCTAACCGATCGTTCACGCTGTAACCTCGGTTAAACCATAAAAAGGCAAAATAATAATAAAATAATCAAAAAAATCAATCGGACGTTTTTCTTTGGAAGTTTCCTTGAATGAGTTGACTAATAACCAAAGTGAAACTAAGGCTAAAATCAACTCACAAATCAAGCTTTGCCCACAAAACACTTAAAAACTGTTTTAAGGTCCAACGCCTTAAATGGTCCTCTTTGCTTTTATCGGTTAACATGAACCGTTCAAAAGCATGAAATCAACATGTAACTTTACCGCTTTTGCAAGAACTACGTAGGTCTAATTTCCTCATCGCCATTGAGGATACGTAGGAGCAAAAGCCCCGCTTTTGTCAACCAACCCAAGAGATCGTTAATGGTCCAACGCCTCAACGTTTCTCTCCTTTCAAAAACAAGAGATCGTTAATGGTCCAATGCCTTAACGTTTCTCTCCTTTCCAAAAAAAATCAAAAGATCGTTTAATGGTCCAATACCTTAAACGACTTTTGTCTGGTCAAAATATATCTTGTGAAAAAAGATAAAAACAACTTAACCAACGTTTAGTTCTCAAAGAACTACGTAGGTCTGATTTTTGTATCACGATTGAGGAATACGTAGGAGCAAGGGAAACACCCTTGTCGACCACAAAAAGATAAAAAATACAAAAGGCATAAAAAAGACATAAAGACATAAAAAAGGGAAACATCTTAAAGTCATATTTGCACACTTGATTAAAAGGCTGCCGTCCCTTGTGACGGACGTGTGGGGTGCTAATACCTTCCCCGTGCGTAAATACAACTCCCGAACCTTTCACGCTTAAAGTTCGTAGACCACACCTTTCCGGTTTTTCTGATGTTTTCCTTGAATAAACGTTGGTGGCAACTCTGCGCGCCTTCCTCCCTTGGAAGATGCACCCGTGAGCCTCGCATCACCCTCCCACCGAAGGGTAGGTTGCGACAGTTATGATTCAAATTTTAAAGCATGTAATCGATTACACAAGTCTTGTAATCGATTACCAGAGGAGATTTTCAGAAAATTATTTCCAAGAGTCACAACTTTTCAAATGGCCATCAAAGGTCTATTTATATGTGACTTGGAACACGAATTTGCTCAGAGTTTTTCAGAACAAAACGGTCTTATCCTCTCAAAAAGAAAAATTATCTTATCCTCTTAAAAATTCCTTGGCCAATACACTTGCAATTCAATAAGGAATTATCTGAGTGCTCAAATTGTTCAATCTATCTCTTTCAAGAGAGATTTCATCTTCTCTTCACTTTAACTCTCAAAAAGGGATTAAGAGGCTGAGGGTCTCTTGTTGTAAAGAAATCTGAACAAATGTGAATGTATGAATACATGAATTTTGATGATGCCAAAGAAGAATCAAACAAGGCCGCTTCAAAGGATAAGCATTTGCTTCAAGATTAATTCAAGAATGCTTCAACAAACAAAGCCTTGTTTCAAGATTCACTAAAGATCAAGCTTTGCCTCAAAACAAAGGATTTCAAAGTCATGCAAGGCTCTGGTAATCGATTACCAGGAAGTGTAATCGATTACCAAAAGGAAAGAATGAAAAAGAGCTGTTGAAAAGGGTTTTGAATTTGAATTTTGAACATGTAATCGATTATCATATGTTTGTAATCGATTACTAGCAACGGAACTTTGAAAATTCAAATTCGAAAGTCATAACCCTTAAAATTATAACTGTGTAATCGATTACACAAATATAGTAATCGATTACCAGTGGAGAGTTTTCAGAAAATCAGCCAACAGTCACATCTTTTCAAAGGCCTATAAATAGGTGACTTGGGCACGAATTAAAGAGAGAGTTTTGCTGGTCCAAAATGTCTTATCCTCTCAAAAGGAAATGAGAGAGATTCCAAAAGAATTTCATTGCCATATGCTCTCTCAAAAGAAACTTTTGGGCAAACACTTGTAAATCCATTAAGAGTTTCTCCATGGACTTCAATTGTAATATCCTTCTCTTCAAGAGAGAATTCTTCTTTCTTTTCTTCTTACTCAATGAGATTGATTAAGGGACTGAGGGTCTCTTGAGTTGTAAGGATTCCTGAACACAAGGGATGGGTTGTCCCTGTGTGGTTCAGAAGTTGTAAAGGATTTTACAAAGATAGTGGAAATCTCAAGTGGGTTGCTTGAGTATTGGAAGTAGGCACGGAATTTGCCGAACTAGTATAAAATTGTGTTTGCATTCTCTCTTCCCTTATCTTATTTATTTTGTTGCAATCAATTGTGTCTTGCATGTTCAAAGAACATTATTAAATTGATTGCTGCTTCTTCTGCATTCTAAGCCTATCTCTTATTTTAGAAGGGGATTAAAAGTTTGTTAGTGGGAAATTAATTCACCCCTTCTTAAGATTTCTGAGGCCACATGTCCAACAACATCAAGGGGAATGGGAATTTAGCCACTTGAAAACAAACAAGTGATGGTAACCCAACCTTTGTGATTGGAGATCCCATGAAGAAGGCTCATATGGGTAAAAATAAGTCACTTGTCAATTTTGCTAACACTCAAATTGATTTCTATCAATTTCCTTTTAGTTCCTTCCTATGGTGTGAGAAAGTGTTAGAGCTGCATTAATGTGAGGGTAAACTTTATAGTAAACTTTACATGTTTGAGAAAGCTTTATATCTTATAAAGGTTTTAATTTAATGATTTTCATATCCCTTATGGGCAGTGTATGATTTGCAGCATACACTTGATGAAATCACCTATATGAGTGCCAAGTAGGGCCACTTGCATGAAATCTTGGCAAGATCTCTAGAGCACTCATGAATATCGGGCACGCATATGGCCTAGTAGTGCAACACAGTGATAAAAACAAAGACTGTGGGGGTGTCTTGTGATTGGTAGACCACTATCACACACCAAGTATTTTTGGTTCATATAGCTTGCTACACCAACTACACTATGTGTTAAGTCTTATTAGTCTAGGTCTGGTTCATATAGCTTGCTATACCAGGTTCGATGCATTACACCTCATGATAACTAATGAATTTTCTTTCAATTATTAAATGTAATTTATTCTTTTGAAATATGTTGGGGATTGTTGTAATTTTAATGTTTATTTCAAAAGAATTTTTTTAAAGATTTAACTAAATGGAAATCATAAGGCAAACAAGAAAAGTTATCACATTTATTTTCAAGAATTTGAAATTCAAATCTCCTATAATTAAGCAATAAGTTACATCTCCTATTAATGCCAATAAAAGTGGTATCAAGAGGGGGAAAATGAAAATTGTAGGCTCATAATTAGTGATAAAAAGAAAGGTTGGCAGAAACTAATGGAAGGAACAAATTTTTGAATGTGAATTCAAAAGTGATTTGTGGGCCAATTGTTTTGTTCCTCCTCTTTGCTTCTATTAATCTCTCTCCCTCTTTACTTCTGGGTTGTTTTTTCTGTGCGAGTTCTGTAACCTTAGCTCTGCTAAGACGTTCTTATTGTATCCTGGGAGGTTTGTGTGGGACACCACGGATAAACCTTTTAGGTCAGTGACTACCACGCCTTAGGAAGTTCAACCGCGTTCGTGACTTTTGACTTCAACAACAACATATTTTGCTATTTCAAGGTACCAACTTCAATGATTTATTATTTTATAACTTATTTTCAAATTGGGTTTGTTTCATAACATTACTAATATGGGTTTATTTGTTTTTACCAAGGGATAAGTGAACTAGCATTGACTTGCTGTTTTATTGCCATGTAATTTTTTGTTAAAAAAGTTAAGGAGAAAGAGAATGTGACTTCCATGTAAACTAGCAACTAGAAATTTTTGTTTCTTTTAGTATTGTATCTAACCAACAGATAGAAATTGCTAGTTGCATAAAGCTATAAGAAATATTGAACACGTTAAATATATCATCTATTATGATAGATCCATTCTTCCATGAAATTTATAAAATTTAAAGATGAATGCATGCATTAGCAGATTATCCCATCCAACCATTAAATTACTATTTATTGATGCTATATAAATAAAGTAATGCAATAAGCAATACCCATACCATACTTAAATCTTACTTAAACAAATTATGATGGCCATTCAATAGAAATTATGTGGAAACCAAGTGGCCTCGGAATAATTAAGAAGAGGGGGTTGAATTAATTATTACTAGACCTTTACTAATTAAAATTTACCCTTCTTAGGCTTTTACTATGTTGTTAAGAAAGTAAAGAACATAAATATAAACTTAACCAAAAGTAAAAGCGGTAATTAAAATGCACATTGGAAATTAAAGAGTGTAGGGAAGAAGAAGACAAACACAAGAGTTTTATACTGGTCTGGCAACAACCCGTGCCTACATCCAGTCCCCAAGCGACTTGTGGCCCTTGAGATTTCTTTTCAACCTTGTATTACAAGCAAAGATCCACAAGGGATGTACCCTCCCTTGTTCTCTTTGAACAACCTAGTGGATGTACCCTCCACAAGAACTGATCCACAAGAGATGTACCCTTTCTTGTTCTCAGTTACAACAACCCAAGTAGATGTACCCTCTACTTGCACCACAAAGGATGTACCCTCCAATGTGTTAAGACAAAGTTCTCAGGCGGTTAGTCCTTTGGAACTTTGTGAAGGGAGAAACAAATGAATTCTCAGGCGGTTAGTCCTTTGAAATCGTTAGTTTATGGGAAAGGGAAGCATCAAAAGAATTCTCAGACTGTGTCATTTTGAATTCTTTGACAAGGGAGAAGGGAGACACAAAAGAATTCAAGCGGTTAGTCCTTCGTTCTTTTGGAAAAGGGAGAAGAGAGACACAAAAAGAATTCAGGCGGTTAGTCCTTGGCAAATTCTTTTTGGCAAAGGGAGAAGAGAATGAAAAAGATGAATAACACACTTTTGTTTTCAAGGTTTGGAAAAACCAGAAAACTTTAGAAAGCTTTTGGCAAAGGAAGAAGAAGAAGAAATTTAAGAAGATGCTCAAAGAGATTCAAAGGTTGTAAAGGATTGTAATGATTGTTCTTCAAAATGCAAGTGAAGGACTTGCTTTTATAGACTCTTCATGTCTGGTCAAGAAAACCATTAGAAGAGTTATAACCTTTAGAAAAACTTGAAAACCATTGGAAAAGTTACATCTTTTGATTTTTGTTCAAAACTTATCACTGGTAATCCATTACCAAATCATTGTAATCGATTACACAAAGCATTTTGGTGAAAGGATATGACTCTTCACAATTGAATTTGAATTTCAATGTTCAAACACACTGGTAATCGATTACCAATATATTGTAATCGATTACACCATTTTGAAATTAATCGGAACATTGTAAATTCAGTTGAAAGCTTTTGAAAACAAACTTTGCCACTAGTAATCGATTACATGAATCTGGTAATCGATTACCAGAGAGTAAAAACTCTGGTAACTTAGAAAATTTTGAGAAAAACTCTTTTGAAAAACAAAATTGTGCTATGTTTGTTTTTTGAAAAATCTTTTCAATACTTCCCTTGTGAAGTCTTCTTGATTTCTTCTCTTGAAACTTGAATTCATCTTTTCTTGAATCGTGAAATCAAACTTCTCTTGATTCTTGAATTGTTCTTGACTCAATCTTGAAATCATTTTCTTGGGCTTTTTGTCATCATCTTTGTTATCATCAAAACAACTTGAATCAATCTTGATTCATCATCATGAAGCTTGCTTCTACACTTTGTTCTAGCATTATTAATTGTCTCACACAATTCAATTTTAACTGATTCTATTTCTATACAGTGTTTTGGTTAGGTTACCATGTGTGTAGTTTTTAACTTATGGAATCTGCATTTGCGATTTCAGTGCAATTGCCATGTGGTGTGGACAGGGAGGCTTTGATGTGCTGACAAATTCCACAATGTAGATCTAGAGATTAAGTAATGTCCCAGTTGATCTTCTTAGAAGAGTCTTCGAATGCAAAACCAAGTTGGTGGCTACACTCACTTGGAGGTTTGCTACCAACAATGGAAACACCCTTGCTACTAATGATATGGTACTTCTTCATGTTTTTCATTATTTCTCCTTTTTTTATGTCTTCACATCATCATTACTAGTAGGGGAAAAATGTTTGAGTATTAGTATAAATAAGTAGTTTATGAATCCTTATAGTTGCCTATACATATTGGATATATACTCTTATGATTGCTTGCTAGTCATCTATGATTTTAAATTTTGGTTGTGTTTATGTTGTGATTATAGACATTGCAGACAATGGAAGGTAGATGCAACAACAATTGACCAGTTGTTGTTTGGAGACCATGGAAGTCTAAAGAGGCTTTGTGGTTTCATTTTTCTATCTGTTTCTTATCTCCTATTGGAACATACTTGCCATCATTCTTTAAATTTAGATGCTTATGGTTTTATAAATATTATGAAGTTGATGAGAAATATTCTATTTTAGATGGAAAGCATTATTTTAGCCATGCACTTTACCATCATTTGCTATATGCTTCTACATATCCTTGCCACTAGGATTGGGTGTAGGGTAAGCGCTAAATGTGTCATATATGCTAAAGAAGGTAGCCACAAATTTTTTTTCTTTCTGATTTTGTTGTTCACTTCAAGTTTATCTCATTTAAACAACATTGAAAGAATTATGTACCCACAGAGAGTTGAAAGTGCATTTTATTGTGATTAGTCTAGCAGGTTTCTATGGCAATAGTACCTTGTCTGCATAGAATAAGGGTTGAAACATGTACAATCTCATTTTGATAATGTTCTTTAGAATAAGGGTTGGCATCGATATTGCTTCTAAACCAGGTGTTCACTTGTAACAACAACAATCATGTTTAACACTTACACTCAATGTTACACTTAGGTATATGTCCCCTTATAACAATTGGACCTACTTCATTTTCTGTACATTACACTCTAATTTCCTCTACTTAGTAACTCTGATGAAGCTAGCATCATTTAGTGCTCTAAGTTGTGATCCTTGTCAAGTGCTTTTAATTCAACTCCTTATTTTCTTAAAGGATCAATTTCCATTACTTAAAGCACAAGGGAATGGATACCCTTAGGTTAAAAAAATGATTGATGTGGTGTAATTATAGGAAAATATGATTGTTGTGTCGACTTTTTCCATTAATTTAGTAATTTCTTAAAAAACATTGCTTACTTCTTTGTCATGTTTAAAATTATTGAAGTTTTGTAACTCTAGTCCTTCATAATTTTCTCGCCCATTTGAGTAGTGTGTTTTTGTATTAATGGGAATAAGTATTAATTTATTTGGAAATCAAGACTTACATAATACTAATGTTATGTCATAATTCAAACTTGAACAATGGGGTAGCACTCAATTTTTTAAATGAAAGTCTCTAAGTTTTCTCTATGATTATACTAATTTGTTTTCTATTTTTATTCTTATAAGTGGGGTATCCCTTCTTGAACAAAGCTTGGCCTTCCTATTTTCATATCTGATTTTTTGTTCCTATAAAATTGAAAGCAATAATTTGGTAAAAATGATGAAGTGGAGACATCTCCTCCTCTAGGGAACTTTGTTATTGACCTCAACAAACCTCCTCTTGGATACAATAATGTTGGCAACTAATCCTGAGAAATGAGCAATTATATAGCAGGTGTACTTGATGATTAGTCAATTTTTGTTTTTGTTTTTAATTTTTTTTCTAGAATAATTTTTAAAAACTAGTTCTTAGAGAGTGAGAATGGGAGAGACTTTATTAGTTAGTTGCTTGGTGTAGGTTGTAATAACTCTTTTGGGTATTAATTAGTTGTAAATATCAATAGTTTTTTATCTATTGGGATATGGATTATAAAATATATGTTCATGCTTTCTTATTGAGATATTAAGAATGTTCTTGTCAATTTAAGTGCAATTTAGACATTGACATATTAATATTAGTTGTATCAATAGTTATTTATGATTTGGTTTGGATTTTCTAGGTCTATTTTTAATATCTATTTGTGATGGATTGCTTGGGTCTGTTCTATATCAAATTACAGGTTGGGTTGGTTGTAAGACAAATTTTTTTTTTAAAAAAAATCAAATCTACATTGGTTCCCAAAAACCGTCATAAAACATGCAATTTTAACATTGGTTTTCTTAAAAGTCATAGAAAGAAGGACTTTCTATGACGGTCTTGTGAAAAACCATCCTAGAACATAAATTTTTTATGATAGTTTTTAAGAAAGCCATCATAAAAATAGACATAGATAAGACTTTTATTGTAAAAATGCAAAAACTTCCACATCAATTTTTAAAAACCATCATAGAAATGCATGTTCTATGACAATTTAAAAACCATCATGGAAAGGGATGAGCTTTCTATGACAATGACTTCCATGACAGTTTTTATGAAAGGCCCTAAATAACCATCATAAAATCTCTTATTTGTAGTAGTGTCTGAACTTAATGTACACCATTTAATTCTAAACTCTTGAAAATATTATAGTTGAGATTTTAATAGTTTTATAATTAGAGAAAAAAAGGTTATTATGCATTGATATAAAATAATTTCACACTGTCATTTTGTTAAGTCTAGACGGTCCATTATCACAACTGGACGATCCATCATTGCTCATGATTTTGACAATTACAAAGTTATAAATTGTTGATGGACTAATGAGTTATTATTAAGGGAAACAAGACCTACTACATATGAGCAAACATGGTAATTATTTTGCATCCTAAAGCTCTTATTACTATGCATCCATTCACAAGTGGAACTTGTTTTATTAAATAGTAATATCCTGCGTCCAACTAACTATTACAAACTAGCGTCCACTTTGTGAAAACCGGCGTTTATACACTGTGTTCTTTTTACTCATGTCCAATGGACTTATTCACTTATAGAAACTAATTTATATTTACTATAAGGGACGTCCAACCATGTATTGGATTCATGTTAGCTATGAACGGAAGTGCATGAACTCAACTTCCATAATTTTTTTTGCCTTTCTTATTTTGAATTGCTAATTTTTGAATTTCAAGTATGAAATGACAAAATAAAAGGGAACAGAAGATTTCACAAGAATATTCCTAAGAGGTTGTTTTCACTATGGAGAGAGCAACACATGTTGTTGTTTGTACTTTTATTCCTTCTCTATCCACAAGAACGCACCACGTTGCAATTTGTTGGACAATAGTCACATCAAGGCAAGCACTAATCCCATAACAAATCTCTTCCTTGAAGGCTATAAAAAGGCAACCCAAGCTCTGCTATCATAAGCAAAAAAAAATACGAAGAGAAAAACAAGCAAGAGCATTTTGAAGTGAGAATCTACCAAGTCATTGGATGATACATAACAATGCTTAATTATTTCATCATTTCCTTAACAAAGTTATTCATTGTATTTGAGCTTAAATGTTTATCCACTCTATCGTGTGATTTGAATTTGTGTATTCATTCAAACATCTTTATTTGTGAAAGTTTGGAGTGACTAATGTTAAACAATGCTTAGGTGTCTTAGATTTAGGGGGAGCCTACAGGTGTGCTAGAAGTAGCCTAGAGAATATTGCTGTAGCTAGGAGTGACAAGACAAAATACTTGTCTTAAATTAGTGGAACCCTTCACAGGTTTGTGAAGAAGAACTATACATAGCTTTGATTGAGTGAACCGGTATAAGCGTTAAGTGTTTCTTTTTCTCTCTTAAGTTATTTGGCTAGTATTCTCTTATGCTTATTTTGACACACTTAGTCACACAAGTGTTCATTTGAAAACCATTGTGAAAACTTTGTTTTATCTAGATTGGACGATGGTATGTTGTTTGCATCAAAAACTATTTTTCACTTACTGGACGACACATTCAGTGCCTTGGCTTTTGCATATCTAGTGAAACATATCTCTTTGCGAAAAAGTTTGCATATTTATCTAACACACTATTCACATCTCTCTTCTCATGTGATATGTGTTGTTTCACATTCATTACAAACTGTCATGTATGATATGTTTATTGACATTTACAAAACTACCTCAAAAGTTATACAATGGTGATTTGAGATTGAATAATAATATAAAATTGTTTTACTAAATGCATCACCATCAAACTCTTATAATTATTATATAATTATAAGTTGATTACAGTATGAACAAATGATCTTTTATTGAGTGATTATAATTGTATTTTATTTTATAAAGTGTACTTACTTTATTTTTAGTTGTTGATTGGAGGTGGTTATGTATCTAACCTAATTTGTGAACCCAATTCAAACATAATCGTAATAGTTTAGACATATCATATGTGGATTAGATTGCATCATTTAAAAAAGTAATACAACCATTATCAGATTGTGAGCGGATAGTATACTCTTAATCCTAATGAATCGGACCCTAATGCAAACTACTTAAATTTTTTTTCCTTATTATTTCTATTTATTTTAATATTCTTATTTTTTAAAATTTAAAGAGAAAAGTGTAAATATATGAATATTATAAAATTCCATTTTTTCTTTAATATTATTCTGATTTTTATAAAAAAAATCGCTTACAAAATTTGTAAAATAAATAAATATAAACTCGGTCACCTAATTCCAACCGAATAAAAAATTTGATTGATTAGTTTATGGGCTAGGTTTTTTTTACAAATTTAACTCAAATCATCCTGATTAAATTTTATTTATTTTTTAAATCAAACGTAATCTAATAGTGACCCAGGTTAAAAATGCTTTTACCCTTTTTCAATTGTCTCATAGGCTTGAATTATTTGGGGTGTATTTGTTTGTTCTTTTACGTTCTGCATTGCCCAATTTGACTTGTTAAGGTAATTTACTTCTCTCTTTCCAACTCAAAGAAAAAAATAATTAACTCACTATTTAAAAATGATAGTTCATTTAATCCTTTCAATCTCATTTAAAAAATGAGCTTCATTCTCTACCTTTGCATGCTAACTAACGGAAACTTTAATTTTACAGGAACTTGTTTCAAATGGTGTCAACTACTAGTGCCAATGTTTGCTTAAAAACATAATTTGAAATGTTATTAAATATAAAATTTAAAATAATTATTTATTTAAAACTATATATTAATCATAAAGTTTTTATTATGAAATATATGTAAGCATAAAAGTAAAAGACTCAATGTCACCGTTCCTCTTATTAAGTTTTTATATACTCAAAGTTCAAACCATAATTTAAATGTTTAAAAGTTAAGCCAATTAATATCCACGCACTCATACAACTTAAATAACGATCAGAGTACAAGTTGTCTCTGCTTTCACGCCTTGCACTTTGTTAATTTCAGCCACAAAGTATGAGTATGGTTGGTATCGTTTTCTATATTTTATTTTTGTTCTTATTCTTTTTGTTTATTGTTTGATACTCTTCAAACGAGCCATAAGAAACGACAGAAAATAAAATTAAAGAACACTGTAACTAGTTGTGCTCAACACATAAAACCAGGTGCTAGCACATAGCAAAAGACCGACCAATTAATGTATAACCGTACTTCATATTGGAACAAGAACCTCGTATCACCATGTTGTTTTTATTTATATTTGGATGTATAATTTTTTTTTTCTCTTAACCACAAATATTTTTTATATATTTGGATGTATATTTTTTTTCTCTTAACCACAAATACTTTTTTTTATATTTGGATGTATAATTTTTTCTCTTATCCACTGTTAGTCGCTTTATACGATTAACTTTTGTATAGAAATCATTTTCCAAAACTTGTATAGTTCCCCAATTTATGGTTATTTTATAGTGATTTTTGTAAATAAATTTTGTTTTATGGATAAAGCTGTCTCTAGAATATGTTCATTAGATTTAATGATGAAATATGTGCAATTTCAGGTGAAAAAGAAACTAAGTCACGAAGTATCAAAAGTGATAGTTGAGCTTAGCTCAGCAGTTGGGCTAAGCGTGCATCCACCGCTAAGCGCGACAGAAGAATCTGGCAGGGCATCAATATCAAGGCCGCGCGCTAAGCGCGAGATCAGTGCGCTAAGTGCAGCAGGTGCCTTCAGCCAGGCTAAGCGTGAGACTGGCGCTAAGCCCAATTTCACTTACCCGCGCTAAGCACGAGGGTGGCACTAAGCACAATGTCGCGATTTCAGAGCCTATTTAAAGCTTGTTTTGTGCAAAATTAGGGTAAGCAAATGATTGGCACAGATTCCAGAGCAGCCATAGTGCCTAATTCGAGAAAAGAGCCCTAGAACTTGATTGAAGCAGGACCGAAACTTAGTCTTACATGAGGGATTTGCGGGTTAAGTTTTGGTTTTAATTATGCTGTTACAATAATGCTGTTTAGTTTAGGCCTAGTCTTACATGAGGGATTTGCGGACGAAGCTTAGGCTAAATTAGGCTAAACTTTCGTAAGCTACTTGAGCTGAGTCTAGTCTTACATGAGGGATCAGCAGATGAAACTCAATTTAAGTTAGTCTAAATCTAAGAAGGCTGTCTAAATCGGGTCTAGTCTTACATGAGGGATCTGTGGACGAAGCTTGGATTAATTCGGCCTGACAAGGGATTGAAGGTTTAGTAATTTAGGCTACAACATAGAACACAAGAGCACGATTGATTAGAGAAATATATTTCTATGCATCAGCTTGTTTGTTAGAAAGACCCAACTTTTCTACCTACTGTTGTCACTTTTACTTACTTTGCATTTTATAATTTTTAGCATAAAAGTTAGTTTAAATTCTGTTTGAAATTATCAATCATACATGTTCTCTCAATAATGCTTCATTTCTGAACTTAATTCAGGCTAACATTAGTTCCCTGTGTTCGATACTCGGATTCATCCATTTTAATTTTTAAATACTTGACAATCCGATGCGCTTTCCGGCAAACCGAATTTCCCTTGAATATATTTGAACGAAGAAAAAGTGGAACAAAAAGTAACCGTAGGGGAAATCCAACAAAGTATTTATGGCATCGTTGCCGGGGAACTAAACTGTTAGTAGAGTTTAGTTCAGTTTGCAACATTGCTTTAATTTTACTTTTTCAATATTTGATTCTTTTGACTAACATAGTAGTTTTAGTACATTCATTGTTCTTTTGAATTGGATAACTGTTGTACTGTTCGTGTATGCAAAGAAGATCTTCGGCAGATGATTTGATTCCCATTGATTTGGAGATTAACACCACTTGTAGAAGGCGTAATCAAGAGAGAATTAGAAATTTTTTGCAGGAGTTAGAGGCAGCAACAATTCCAGAGGAATAACCTCAATCTTCTGAGGCATCTTCTAGTTTTCCTATTTCTGAACATTCTCATTTAGATCCTAGTGAAGACTACATCATGGTTGAAGAGCCAAGAAGAGTTACTCTGGAAGATTATTCAAGTTCTAATGTGCTACAATTTTTTACCAGCATTGCACAACCAGAAGTTCAAGCACAAACCATTACTTATCCACCATCATTGATTCAGCTGATTCAGAATAATTTGTTTCATGGATTACCAAATGAAGACCCATATGCACACTTAGCCACTTACATAGAAATATGCAATACTATTAGGTTGGCTAGAGTGCCTAAAGATGCAATCCGACTGAGCTTGTTTTCATTTTCTTTATCGGGAGAAGCCAAGAGGTGGCATCATTCATTCAAAGGTAATAGTCTTAAGACATGGGACAAGGTTGTGGAGAAATTTCTGATGAAATATTTCCCTGAGTCTAAGATTGCAGAAGGCAAAGCTGCCATCTCTTCTTTTCACCAATTTCCGGATGAATCTTTGAGTGAGGCCTTGGAAAGATTCTGTGGTTTATTGAGAAAGGCTCCCACTCATGGATTCTTAGAATTGATACAACTCAATATCTTTATAGATGGGTTAAGACTACTGTCCAAACAACTATTAGACGCTTCTGCAGGTGGGAAAATCAAATTGAAGACCCCTGAAGAAGCCATGGATCTTATTGAAAATATGGCTGCAAGCGACATTGCTATTTTGAGAGATAGAGCTCAATTTCCTACCAAAAAGAGTTTATTGGAGTTAACCTCCCAAAGATGCATTGTTGGCAAAAAACAAATTGCTGTCTAAGCTACTAGAAGCCTTGACTGAAACACTAAGTAAGTTGCCAACTCAATTTCATTCTGCACCTACTTCACATGCTTCTGTTTTGCTGGTTGCAGGATGTACCATCTGTGGGGTAGCTCATGAATCTGGATGCTGTATTCCTATTGAAGAACACCCCACTCATGAAGTCAATTACACGGAAAATCAGCCCAGAAACAATTTTAATGCAGGAGGATTTTCTGGATTCCAACATGGCCAACAATATAATCAACAGCAGGGACAATGGAGGAACCACCCTGGAAATCAGTTCAATAGAGATCAAGGTGGACCATCCACAAGGCCACAGCAACAAGGGCCTAGTCTTTATGGTCGCACATCGAAGCTGGAAGAGACTCTAGCTCAGTTTATGCAAGTTTCTATGTCCAATCAGAAGAGCACAGAGTCCGCCATAAAGAATCTTGAGGTCCAAGTGGGATAGCTTTCAAAGAAATTGGCAAATAGATCATTAAGCAGTTTTACAGCTAATACAGAGAAAAATCCCAAGGAGGAATGTAAAGTTGTGATGACTATAAGTAGAATGGCAATCCAAGGAAATGATAGTGAAGCTGGAAAGAAGATGGAGGAACATAAACAACAGCTGGCACCTAAGCCAGCCCTTGAACCTGTTTCTGATTTTGTAGAACTTGAAAAGATTAATGAGGAAACTGAAGATAATAAGGATGAAGAGACACCAATAAAAAAGAAAGAAAAAGAAAGAATAAAAGAAAAAGAAAAAGAATTGAAAAATGAAAAACAAAAAGAGAAAGTTGTGGATGATGAGATGAGGAAAGGCAAGAGTGAGGCAAACACTGGTAAGAAGGATACTACTCCAAATAAAGGCAAGGAAGTACCTTATCCTTTGGTACCTTCCCAGAAAGAGAAAGAAAGACATTTGGCCAGATTTCTTGATATCTTCAAGAAATTGGAAATTACTTTACCCTTTGGAGAAGCACTTCAACAAATGCCCTTATATGCCAAATTTTTGAAAGATATGCTGACAAAGAAGAACTGGTACATCCATAGTGACAAAATTATGGTAGAAGGCAATTGTAGTGTTGTGATTCAACGCATTCTTCTACCTAAGCACAAAGATCCTAGAGTTGTCACGATACCGTGTTCCATTGGTGAGGTTGTTGTAGGAAAAGCTCTCATAGACTTGGGAGCTAGTATCAACTTAATGCCTCTCTCCATGTGCCGGCGACTTGGAGAGATAGAGATAATACCTACACGCATGACCCTCCAGTTAGTTGATCGCTCCATCGCAAGACCATATGGAGTGATTGATGATGTTTGGTGAAGGTGAAACACCTTATATTTCCAGCTGATTTTGTGGGGATAGACATAGAAGAGGATGTTGATATTCCTCTCATTCTTGGCCGCCCATTCATGTCTACTACAAGTTGTGTAGTAGATATGGGAAAGAAGATGTTGCAAATGGGCATAGATGATCAGAAAATCAGCTTTGATCTATTTCATGAAGATAAAGAACCACCTGACCGGAATGTCTGTTTTAAAGTTCATGTGATGGAAGAAAGAAGACCTGAGAAGAAGGTCCTTGAAGTGGGAACATTATTGGATCCTGGATAACAGGATGATGCATCAAGCTAGTGACGTTAAAGAAGCGCTTACTGGGAGGCAACCCACCTTTTCTTTCCCTTCTCTATCTTCATTTTTATTTCTTGCATGTAGTTAGGACATCTTGCTTGTGATTGTGATTGATTTCAGCTTGTTTAGTAATGAACAAAAAAGGTTTTTAAATTATTTGTGAAGAGATAAGAAGAAAATGACTTAGAGAAATTTTCAGATTGCTTATCCACTAAGCACAAACCTTGCGCTAAGCGCCATCTCTTCACGCGCTAAGCCGAGCTTGCTCGTGCTAAGCACAGAGACCCCTGATTGATTTGGCTGAATGGTTCAGCTAAGCGTACATTGCTATGCTAAGCCTAACATCTTCACTGTAAGTTGCACCTTAAGCAGTGGGCTTAGCGTGGATGATGCGCTAAGCGCCACTTCCTCTCTGTGAAAATTTATTATAGTTGCGCTAAGTGTACCATTCTGCGCTAAGCCCCAAATTCATTCTGTAAGTCGAGCTTTCAAGTTGAGCTTAGCGGGAAAGGATGCGCTAAGCACCAACATCATTATATTTTGAAGTCATTGGAAGTGCACTTAGCGCAGGTAGTGGCACTAAGCCTGAATCACTCAATGTAAGTTGAAGCTTGATGTATGCTAAGCCTCACATCTCAGGCTAAGCGCATATTGCAGAAAGATTTTTGGTGTTGCAGAAAGTGCTAAGCGCTGCTGTTGCGCTTAGCCCAAATGCTTACTGGATTTTACAACTTCAAGTTGGGCTTAGCGCGAGGCTAGGCTAAGCGCTAGTGTTTTAAACTCAAACGTCACGTTGGCACACTAAGCATAGCTGCGCGCTAAGCCCGACATACGAATTTCAGTTTTTAAAAAGTAGAGGCAGAGCCACTTGGGTTGCTACCTTTGCACCCAAACCTCTGCAACCTCTCATCTCTGAGCATTCTTTTGTTTCTGCTGTGTGCTTACTGCTCTTCTGCATCCTTTACTTCCTTATACTCTGCATTACACATCCAAGTAAGTTTCTGGATTTCCTTTTGCTTTGTATTTCATGCTTCACACCTTAGGATAGAGGATTTATGTTTTCTTAGCTAGTATTGTTGTAGGTTAGGTTACCTAGTTTTATGGTTAGGTATTTTAGGACTTTAGGTAGTTTAGAAGCCCATTAGGGGCAATGTGGTTAAAAAGGGGTGAAAACCCCTATGTATCTTTCTGGAATTCGCAATGATTGTGTTGTTCATTGTAATTGTTAAATTTTTACGATTTTTGATGATCGCGCTAAGCGGACCATGTCGCACTAAGCGCGTTCATCTTGGCTGTTGAACCAAAATGTTGCAGGCGCTAAGCACGCCTGTGCGCTAAGCGTCAATAGTATATTGAGATACCCAGTGTAGTTCAGGCGCTAAGCCCAGCTTGCTGAGCTAAGCGCCACTTAGGTTCTGTTTCTTTACCTTTGTAATAAGGCTAAGTGCTCCTGTGCGCTAAGCCTCAGTGTCTTTCTATTGAGGCTGAGCTAAGCCCCAGTCCTTTACTGTTTCTAAAATTGTGGACTTAGGCTAAGCACCCTTGTGCGCTAAGCCTATTTTGCAGAAAAATATGTTTTCTGTGTCCTCAAGCTAAGCGCCAGCTCGTTGCGCTTAGCGCTTGTGTTAATTTCATAAGGCGCGCTAAGCTCAGCATGCTGCGCTAAGCGCCCAACTCTGTTTTCAGTTTAATTTTTCTGTTTTCTTGAGAATAAACCTGCACTAATCTCTTATGCTTTGCAGATGGCTTCTAGGAAAAGAAAGGCACCCTTTACACCTACTCAAGTCAGATTTAACAGACCAGATTCGTTTCTCAAGAGGCTTGGGAAAGATACACAGATGTCATTGTGCCTCATAAGCATTTACCAGAGAGGAACATGGTAGTTTACTATACAGAGTTTGATGAGTTCAAGGAGGAACTTGAGAGACGCCATTGAGGAGTTGACTAACTTTGTGGACGGCAACATTGATATTGCCATTGTAAAAGAATTCTATGCAAACCTCTATGACCCCGAGGATAAATCACCTAAACAGGTGAGGGTGAGAGGTCATCTGATTAAGTTTGATGAAGACACACATAACACTTTCTTGAAGACCCCTGTTATTGTGGAAGAGGGGGAATCACTCTGTGCTTATTCTAGATTTGCACTTCTGAGGCCTGATCCTCAGGAGTTGGCTACTAAGCTCTGTATCCCAGGGTGGGAATTTGAACTTAATGCTGACGGGCAGCCCTTGAAGATTCTGAGGAAGAACATGACTACACTAGCTCAAACATGGAGCGGTCTTTCCTTCTCGAACTTGATTCCCACCTCCCACACTTTTGATGTCACTCTTGACAGGGCCAGACTCATCTATGGCATTATTATGAAGATGGACATGAACGTGGGGTACCTCATCTCCCACTAGATCTCCCTCACTGCTCAGCATGACACATCCAAACTTGGATTCCCGGCCTTGATTACAACTTTGTGTAAGGCTAGGGGAGTTCAGTCTAACTCGAGATCCTTGGAGAGCCTGAGTCGTGCCATTAATTTGGCATACATTAAGAAGAACTGTTGGAATCTTGATGATCCAACAGTAACATTCAGAGGACCCAGGAAGGCCAAAGAAAAGAGATCTGAGGTCCCTTCCACTTCAGCACCAGAGACAAGAGGTCCTTCTTCTTCTACACTTCCTCCCTCTTCCTCCACAGAGATCCCAGTGATTCCTCCAGCACCTTCAGAGATTCCACTTTCGGCTCCTCTCTCTGTAGGTCCAGCATATTTTATTTTTACTCCACAGATGCTGCATTCCATGCTCAGAGCATCCATTGGGGGCAGGCCATCATCATGCAGAGCCTTCAGGGCTTGGGCTTGCCCTCCATTATTAGCATGGATGAGTTTGATTCTCATGTGGCCTGGCCAGGAGACCAGCCCTCTTCCTCTGGAGGGGGTGGGGCCTCTACAGCCCAGGAGCCTGTGACTGAGGAGCCTCCAGCAGCAACAGAGGATGAGGATAAGCTCACTCCTGCTGAGCCTTTTGATTTTGATGCAGGTAGACATACGACTCAGGAGGAGGAGGCTATTCCAGAACTGATTCCAGAGCCATCTCCAGCCCCTGCGCATGCACCTGATGATGCCACACTAGTGGTGGAGCCTGAGCAAACTATTCATGATTCTTTAGCAGCTCCAGCACTGGATCTTAATGAAAACCAGCCACAGGAGGAGCAGGACGTTTAAATTTTTTGCATTATGAACACTTTATTTATTCTTAGTTATTTTATGATTATGTTATTTAAATTTCAGCTTTTATGTTTCCATTCTTTAAATTTCAGCATTTAAATTTTAGTAGCATAGTTGTTTGTTTGCTTGTACAAAAAGCTTGATTGAACAGTGAATTGATTGAACATTGTATGCAGTGACTTGTTTGGTATGGAATGAGTGTTTAAAAGTGATTGATTGAGAAAATGTATGAAATGAATGGATTTGGATGATGAGATGATTCTTTTGATCAAGTTTGCCGTCATTAGAAGAGAATGAACATATGATTCGAATTATGTCTGAAAATGTTAGTCGGTTGTCAGATTGATTGTGAAGGAATGCATTAACCGTATCCCGATAAGGGTGTGATCTTTAAAATTTTGAGAGAAACGACTATCATTTAGTGATGATTTTTGTGTGAATCTCTGAAGTATGGATTGGATGCATGAACTTGAGGATGATGAAGGCCATGTTTGATTATGAATAACGACTTAGCCAAAAAGCTAACCTTGTGATTGAATGAATTATCCCTTGCACCCAGTTTGAGCTGAATGAATTGATTGATTGATTGAACCTCGAGCCTATTTAGTTGTATCTTCTGTTACCTTATTTTAGGTTGTAGGAGAGCATCATCCACAGAAGATGGTTCAAGGCAAATTTGTCCTAAATTTGGGGGAGTTATTATCAAGGTAAATTTGTTCAAAATTTGGGGGAGGCACTGGGTAAGGATTGAAATGGTCAAAGAAAATAGTATATACACTGTTTCTGTTCTTTGTGTTAAAAAAACATGTAAGTATAAATAAAGTTAATAAGTGTGTATGCTATAATTCCAGGTATGAAAGCTAAGTGCCTAAGAAAAAAGGCAAGTATGGGGAAGGAATGAATGAAAAAGTAAAGGTTATTCTATGGATGAATGCTCTCCTAGAACCTAAGCTTTTGAATCCTAGAAAAACCATGAATTGTTGGCAGCCTAACCCCATTACAAGCCTAGAAAGTCCTTCGGATTCATTTTTGTGTGTTCATTACTGTATGATAGGAGATGAAATGCAAAGGTTGGAACTTGTGTTGGTTGTTTATGATGGAATAAGCCTAAACACTTGAGTTTGAGTGAAACAATGACTGTGAGGTTTTGGTTGATGATCCTTCCTTGATTTTTGTCATGCTTGCTAGCTTATTTCAGCTGCGACTCTAATACTTGTGCTCTTATCTTTGAAAAACTGCATGCTTGTGAGAAGTAATTTATTTAAGCATTCCATGGTATTCAGTTCATATGGTTGATATCCTTCATGAATCAAACACCATTTTCTTTTGATTGGCCACTATCTTTATCACTTGAGGACAAGTTAACTGTTCTTTCTTTGCTTGAGGACAAGCAAAACTGTAAATTTGGGGGAGTTTGTTAGTCGCTTTATATGACTAACTTTTGTATAGAAATTATTTTCCAAAACTTGTATATAGTTCCCCAATTTATGGTTATTTTGTAGTGATTTTTGTAAGTAAATTTTGTTTTATGGATAAAGTTGTCTTTAGAATATGTCCATTGGATTTAATGATGAAATATGTGCAATTTTAGGTGAAAAAGAGGCTAAGTCATGAAGTGCCAAAAGTGACAGTTGAGCTTAGCTCAGCAGTTGGGCTAAGCGTGCATCCACCGCTAAGTGCAGCTTCAGTGTGCTTAGCGCAACAGAAGAATCTGGCAGGGCATCAATATCAAGGCCGCACGCTAAGTGCGAGATCAGTGCACTAAGCAGAACAGGTGCCTTCAACCAGGCTAAGCACGAGATTGGCGCTAACCCCAATTTCACTTACCCGGGCTAAGCGCGAGGGTGGCGCTAAGCGCAACGTCGTGATTTTAGAGCCTATTTAAAGCCTGTTTTGTGCAAAATTAGGGTAAGCAGATGATTGGCACAGATTTCAGAGAAGCCACAATGCTTATTTTGGGAAAAATACCCTAGAAGTAGCATAGAGGAGCAGCTTTTGCAGAGATACCTAGGTTTTGTAAGCTTATTATTATTAGGGTTTCTTCTGTAATGGTTGGCTAAACACCCTAGTTGAGGGTTTCTAATGAATAGCTGATGTAAATACCTAATATCTAATTGATTGTGTTTTCTGTGTTCAATGCATCATTCAATGCTTAATGTTTGTATGTTGTTGGTCTGATCACCCATTTGTGTGCATAGTTAGGTGACTTTAGCATTGGGAAATGTACTGTTGCCTTAGAACTTGATTGAAGCAGGATCGAAACTTAGTCTTACATAAGGGATTTGCGGGTTAAGTTTTGGTTTTAGTTATGCTGTTACAATAATGCTGTTTAGTTTAGGCCTAGTCTTACATGAGGGATCTGCGCACGAAGCTTAGGCTAAATTAGGCTAAAATTTCGTAAGCTACTTGAGCTGAGTCTAGTCTTACATGAGGGATCTACGGTTGAAACTCAGTTTAAGTTAGTCTAAACCTAAGAGGGTTGTCTAAATCGGGCCTAGTCTTACATGAGGGATCTGCGGACGAAGCTTGGATTAATTCGGCCTGACGAGGGATCGAAGGTTTAGTAATTTAGGCTACAACATAGAACACAAGAGCACGATTGATTAGAGAAATATATTTCTATGCATCAAATTGTTTGTTAGAAAGACCCAACATTTCTACCTACTGCTGTCACTTTTACTTACTTTGCATTTTATAGTTTTTAGCATAAAAGTTAGTTTAAATTCTGTTTGAAATTATCAATCATACATGTTCTTTCAACAATGCTTCATTTCTGAACTTAATTCAAGCTAACATTAGTTCCCTTTGTTCGATACTCAGATTTATCCGTTTTAATTTTTAAATACTTGACGATCAGGTGCGCTTTCTGGTAAATCGAATTTCCCTTGAATATATTTGAACGAAGAAAAAGTGGAACAAAAAGTAACCGCAAGGGAAATCCAACATCCACCCATATATTTTTCCGGAGATAATACTCGGTCAAATCCGAAACTTCTGATTAAAAATGTCTTTGATAAAATATTTTAATTAACTTTTAATTTTTTTTTGCTAGCCAAAAGAACTTACTTAAGTGTTTAGTAAATGAGCTTTTTTTAGCTTCTAACATTTCTTTTGAAATGCAACTTTAAGTAGTGTTCTTCAAAACATTGACTTCTAACTTCTAACTTTTTATATTTTATTCTCTTTTTGTCATTGAATATTTATTAGATTTTCTTTTTAATCTTTTCTATTTAAGGTAAACTTTTATTATTTTTATCATTTATGTAATATTATATTTTTAGCTACTTCAAAAGATAATCTGACTATTTTCGGCAAGACATTTCAACTAGCTTCTAGGTTTTTTACTAGCTGAAGAACTTGTTTGATTATTCGGTAAACAAGTTTTTTAGTAGCTTTTTAGTAGTTTCTAACACTTTTTGAAACCCTACTTGAAATAACATTTTTTAAAAGGCTGGCTTCTAGCCTTTTATATTTCCCCCCCTTTTATCTTTAATATATTTATCAAATTTCCTTATTATCCTTGTTAAATAAATAATGATTTTATTGTTTTTTTTCTCATTTTACACTTTTCAACTACTTCAACAACTAATTTTATCGAACACTAATCATTTATACGATAGCTTTTCAACTTCCAGCTAGCTTTTCAACTTTTAGTTAATTTTTCAACTAGTTGTGCCAAATATAGCTTTTACCAAACTCTTAGATTTAGTAAGATAGCTTTCCAACTTCCTGCTAACAAATAGTTTTTTAGATTCCAACCAGCTTTTTAGCTAGTTTTGCCAAACCTAGCATAAGTTAGTGTTGAATCTACATCCTTGGTTTTAATTAGGACAAACCATTAGTCATTCAAATCAATATATTTTTTAGTCGGCCAATACGACTAACTTTTGTGTAAGAAACTGTTGTAAATTGTATATGACTCCTCCCATTTATAGTTGTTTTTGGTAGTATTGTAATTACTTTTTGTTAATTTAAGTAATAGGTACTCAGTATCCCAATTTTGTGTATTAAATGATCATTCCTTTTCAATTTTAGGAAAAATGGGCAAGATTGGTGAAGTGTAGAATTTATGAACTCGCTGAGCCACGCCACGCGCTGGGCGAGCCATCCGCTAAGGGCACTATCCTCTAGCTAAGCACGCAGAAGAATCCGGAAGAAGGATGAGCTGTATAGAGGCGATGAGCTAGTGTCAACTTGCTAAGCGCGCCTCCTTTAACCCTTAGGCTAAGCGAGAAGACTGGTGCTAAGCCAGAAGTCACTTACACGTGCTAAGCGAGCTCATCTTCCGCTAAGTGCGCACCCACCGATAGGATTGCCTATTTAAAGCTGAAATCTTGATTTTGGAATGGTTGTTGAGTTTTTTGAGAGTTTTTGGCTGTGGAGAGAATGAGAGAGAGCTGAGCTTGATGAGGAAGCCATCTTGTGGAGCTTTGGATGAGATTTTGAGAGATTGTGAGGTTTCTAGAGGTGGAGGAGACATCCCCACTACTTGTATTTCTTCTATCTTTCATCTTCTCTTCTCATTGTTGTAAAGGAAGCTTCCTTGCTATGGAGAGCTAAATCCTCAGTTGGTTCTTCCTATGGGGTACTTGATGTAAATATTTTCATATCTATCTAATGATGTTTTATGTGTTCACTGTGCTATCAATACTTAATTCTAGTGTGTCTTTGCCTTAATCACGCAACTGCATGCTTAGTTAGGGTCACTCAACATTGGGAAATGGTTTGATCCTTAGAACCTGATAAGACAGGGCTAGCTTATCGTATTTTCACGAGACATCGGGGTATGATAACCTAGTTTTTGTTATGTTATGTCTTAATGCGGTTCTGGTTAAGTTTAGTCCAACAAGAGACATCTGAGGATGACGCTTGATTAGGATTTGACTAAACATGCACGAGACATCGAGGTGTAGTAGTCCAGGAGACAACATAGAACACATGAACATTGTTAGGTAGAGAACATCCTTAATAACATCAATCACCCAATAAGACCAACACGTTGTCTATCTGTCTTCACCCACCACTACTCACGTGATTTGCTTTTGAATAGTTTAGTTTACATATTTGTCAATACTACACACCAAACTTTCATCCCAAGACACTTATTTACTGAACCACAACTTTACCAAGTAAAACAAGTTCCCCGAGAGTTCGATACTCGATATTCACTTACCGTTTTATACTACTTGCATGATCCGGTGCACTTACTATCCGTCGAACAAGTTTATGGCGCCGTTGCCAGGGAACTTCTTTCTATTTGGAAAAGTTTAGTTCAGTTTTAAGTGTCTATTTGTTATTCTTTTATTATTTGTGAATATTTGTTTTTGTTTATATTTGATTTCTTCTTGAATTGGATAACCGCTATTTCTGTTAGTGTTTTGCATGCATAGATCTCCTACAGATAATTTAGTTCCTCTGGACTTGGAAATTGAAGCCACTTTAAGAAGGAATCGAGCCGAAAGGAGAAGGAAATTGTTGCAAGACAAGACAATAGCTTCCATTTTAGAAGAAGAAGCTCAATCCTCTGATTATGCATCATCTTATTCACCGTCATCAAGGGAATCCACTACAGATTTACCAGAAGCCTCTGTCATGGCTGAAGAACATCAACACAGGGTTACCCTTGAAGATTACTCCAATAGTTTTGTGCCTCAATTCTTTACAAGTATTGTGAAACTAGAAGTCCAAGCACATAATATAAACTATCCTCATTCTTTGATTCATCTGATAGAGGGGAACCTATTTCATGGATTACCAAACGAGGACCCCTACGCACACTTAGCAACATACATAGAGATTTGTAACACTGTAAAGATTGCAAGAGTGCCAGACAATGCCATCAGACTCAGTTTATTTTCATTTTCTTTGGCAGGAGAAGCCAAGAAGTGGCTCTATTCATTCAAAGGCAACAGTCTGAAGACGTGGGAGGAAGTTGTTGAGAAATTTCTGAAGAAATACTTCCCCGAGTCAAAGAATGCAGAAGGGAAGGCTACTATTTCATCATTCCACCAGTTCCCTGATGAGTCCTTGAGTGAAGCATTGGAGAGATTTCGTGGTTTGTTATGAAGGACTCCCACTCATGGATTATCTGAGCCAATTCATTTGAACATGTTTATAGATGGGCTGAAACCGTAAACCAAGCAATTATTAGATGGTTTAGCAGGATGGAAGATAAAGTTGAAAACCCCTAAAGAGGCAATTGAATTGATTGAAAATATGTCTACTAGTGATCATGCTATCCTACATGATAGAGTACATCAACCCACCAAGAAAAGCTTGTTGGAGTTATCATCACAAGTTGCTTTGCTGGCACAAAATAAATTGCTCTCTAAGCAACTTGAAATCTTAACAGAAGCACTTGGTAAGTTGCCAACTAAACTATCTACTGGTCAACCTTCACATTCTTTGGTTTTGCAGGTTACAGGTTGTACCATTTGTGGTGAGGCTCATGAATCAGGTCATTGCATTCCCATTGAAGAACACACTCAGGAAGTTCATTACATGGGAAATCAACAAAGGCAAGGATACAACCAAGGAGGATTTTCAAGTTTCCAGCAAGGTCCCTACAATCAGTAAGGGCAATGGAGATCACACCCTGGCAATCAATTCACTAAGGACCAGGGTGGACCTTCCAACAGGCCACCCCAACAAGGGCCAAATATTTTTCAGAGGACCACCAAACTGGAGGAGACACTAGCTCAGTTTATGCAAGTGACCATGTCCAACCATAAGAATATTGAGTCAGCCCTGAAAAACCTTGAGATCTAGGTGGGTCAACTAGCTAAGCAGTTAGCTGAGAAGTCATCCAACAACTTTGGAGCAAATACCGAGAAAAATCCCAAAGAAGAATGCAAAGCTATTATGACAAGAAGCATGAAGCTTGTGGCGGCTGAGGATGAGGATATTGTCACTTTGAAGGAGCAAGTTGTTTTGAAGGACACTGCTGATAAAAAGAATGATGAGGTAGAAGATGAGAGGAGTTAGTGGAGAGAAAAACCAATAATTGTCGAAAGGAAAGAAATAAAAGACAATGAAAAAGAAATAGAGGGAGAAAAAAAGAAGAAAAAGAAAAATTTGAAAAAAATAAAGAAGAGGAAAAAAGTAAGAGTGAAAAATCAAGAGAAAAGAGAAAAGAAACAGCTTCAGATGAGGGAAAGGAAGTGCCATACCTTTTGGTACCTTCCAAGAAAGATAAGGAACGCCACCTGGCGAGATTCCTAGACATTTTTAGGAAATTGGAGATAACAATGCCCTTTGGAGAAGTTCTACAACAGATGCCACTGTACTCCAAGTTTTTAAAAGACATGTTGACAAAGAAGCACAAGTACATTCACCAGGAAAATATAGTTATGAAAGGTAATTGCAGTGCGGTGATCCAGAAAATCCTTCCACCGAAGCACAAAGACCCTGGGAGTGTGACCATTCCTTGGTCAATAGGTGAAGTCACAGTGGGAAAAGCTCTCATTGACTTGGGAGCCAGTATCAATCTGATGCCACTCTCCATGTGCAGAAGACTGGGAGAGTTGGAAATCATGCCCACTAGAATGACTTTACAGTTGGCTGACCGCTCCATTACCATACCATATGGAGTAATTGAAGATGTTTTGGTCAGAGTAAAACATTTTATCTTCCCAGCAGACTTTGTTGTAATGGATATCTGTGAAGATAATGACATTCCCTTAATCTTGGGAAGACCATTTATGTTAACTGCAAGCTGTGTAGTTGACATGGGAAGAAAGAAACTAGAAATGGGCTTTGAAGATTAGAGGATCGATTTTGATTTATTTGTAGAAGACAAGCTTATGCTAGATCAAAATGTTTGCTTGCAGGTAAGGGAAGTTGAACTGGAGGTCCTAAAGGTGAGGGCCAAATTTGATATCACCCATTGAGGCATATGCGTCAAGCTAATGACGTTAAAAGAGCGCTTCCTGGGAGGCAACCCAGTTCTAATTTCTTTCATTTGTTTTTCATGCATTGCATAAGTTGGAATTTGCTTTATGATCATTGAAAAAGGGGTATATCAGCTTATACTAAGTTATAGATATTGGGGTTTGATCTAAATGTTTTGAGAAAGTGGACTGAAAATAACTGAAAAAACATTTTCTTGAAAATAGTCCACTCGCTAAGCGTATATCACGCACTGAGCGCATCTCCTCCATGTGCTAAGTGAGGCTAGCCTACGCTAAGTGCTCAAATCCCTGCATCTCAAGCTGATTGGGCTCACTAAGCTGGCCATGGGTGAGCTTAGCCCAATTCAATTCAATCTGAATTGGGCTAAGCGAGAGTGTACCTGCGCTAAGCCCAATTCCTTGCTGTCAAATTACTGGTTTAATTGAGCTAAGCGTGACCCATTCGCGCTAAGCCCAATTTCTTGCGGCCTGAATAACGCTAAGCTAGCAACAACTCGCTAAGCGCATACCCCCTCTATATGTAGGATGCAGCCGGCTTAGCAAGAGTTGCAAGATTCCTTATCTACACAACTCGCTTAGCGTGCTTCTTTGTGCTAAGCGCAGTTCAAAAATATGTTTGAATTTGAAATTGGGCCCAACATGTCAGCCCGCCAAGAGAGAAGGTGAGAAGCCAAACGTCTCTCTTTCACTTAACGGGTTGACTCGCTAAGCGAGTTGGTCAAAAAATGGATAAGTAAAGTGTAACACCAGTTACACTTACACTTACCCCAAATATTTCAAAAGTTTTCTTGCAACCTCTCCCTTCTGAAATTCACACATTGCATCTTCGAGCTTCAATCTTGCATTTTTCATCCAATCTTCACTGAGCATCTTCGATCCAAGTAAGTTCCCAACTTCATTTATGTTTCTTCTCTTATTAATACCTTAGGATAGAAGACATTAGGTTAGCAATTTAATTTTTAGGGGTAGATTGCAAGTAGAAAAAATAAAAGTTAGGATTTTGTTAAGAGTTGTAAGTGGTAGCTAATTTCGATTATGTTGCATGTCTGATAGGGGCCTATTAGAGGCCTAAAAGAGGAAGTCGAAAGACTTCTTCGTCTGCATTTTTTCTGGAAAATGCAATGAACTCGCTAAGCGCGTCTGATGCGCTAAGCGAGTTCATCAATTAAGTCTTGAATATATGCATTTCCAGACAAACTCGCTTAGCCAGCATGCATGTGCTAAGCGAGTTCATCCATGTTGTTGAATGTTCATCATCTTTAGGAACATCGTGGCTAAGCGGCATCTGTGTGCGCTAAGCCCCTGAACACATCATTAATGACATACCTGTGGCTAAGCGAGTGCTTCTCGCTAAGCCCAGGTACCTTAGACAGATTTATTTTGTTGACTGCCTCGCGCTAAGCCCAACTTGTCTGAGCTAAGCGCTATTCGTTGCGGCAGTGATTGGGCTAAGCGAGTCTTATCGCTAAGCCCACATAACTTAGTCAAATTTTTGAAGTGTTGCTTGCGCTAAGTGCCACCCCCTTGGGCTAAGCACTATTCGTTGTGGCATGCATAAGGCTAAGCCAATGTTGCTCGCTAAGCCATTGTTTGAAATAAAAGTGCTCTAGGCTAAGCGAGTGCCTATCTCGCTAAGCCAATTATGCAGAGAATTTTTTTTTGTCATAACTGGCTAAGCGCACCCCTGTTACGCTAAGCTAGTGTGTTGTTTTTCCTAAGGCGCGCTAAGAGAGCTGCGTCTCGCTAAGCGCACGTTGCCAATTTCAGTTTTTATTTTCTGTTTCAATTTTGATAACTTCTGGTCTAATAAACTGATGGGTTCTTTTTATTGTAGATGGCATTCAGGGAGAGAAAGAGCACTGCTTATAGACCTGCAGCTCAGTATAATACCAGGCGATTCCAATCTTTGGAAGTTTGGAATAGATGCACAGACAACATTGGAATAGAAGTATAGACGTGGCTGTGGTTAAGGAATTCCATGCTAATTTATACACCCCAGAGGACCAAGCTCCAAAGCAAGCCAGAGTAAGAGGACACCTGATCAAAATAGATGCAGACAACTTGAATGAGTTTCTTCAAACTCTTGTGGTATTAAAGGAGGGGGAATCTTTACCCACCTACTCTAGATTTTGCAGGTTGAGGTCTAATCCTCAGGAGATTGAAGCTAGACTCTGTATTCCCCACAAGGGGTTTGTTCTGAATGCTGAGGGCCAACCATGGAAACTCTTTAGAAAGGATCTGACTACACTAGCCCAGACATGGAGTGTCTTCTCTTACTCTAACTTAGCTCCCACATCCCTCACCTAAGATTTAAACATGGACAGAGCCAGGTTGGTTTATGGCTTGGTAACCCACATGGATATGAACATCGACACCCTGATCTCAGGTCAAATCTCTTCTGTTGCTCAGAGTAACTCCTCTAGGCTCAGATTTCCAGCCTTGATCACTACCCTCTGTAGAGCTAGAGGAATTACCTCTGATAGTCTGACTTATGAGAGCCTGAGCCCGGCCATTAACTTGGCCTACATTAAGAAAAACTGTTGGAATATGGATTATCTGATAGTTAACTTCAGAGGGGCAAGGAAAGCAAGGGCTCGACCAGTTGATGTTCCTTCTTCTTCTACTCCACCAGCTCCTTCCACTTCTGCTACTCCTACACTAGCTCCTCTAGACCCATCTGCCCAGGACTCTCAGCGCTTTGAGTCCATGCTTCAGAGTCTTTATCAGGGAAAAGTATTGTTAATGTAGAGCCTACAGGTTGTGGCTCCACCAGGTACCATCTTGACAGTTAAGCAGTTCGTGGAGAAGGTAGCCTGGCCAGAAAATCAGCCTTTTCTTGTGAGGGAAGGTGGAAGTCCCAGTGCTCAGGTACCTCAGTAGGTTCAAGATGCATCTTCAGAGGCCACCATCCCTAAGCCATTTGTTTTTAAGGCAGGAGGGACACAGGTAAGGCAGGAGGCTGCTACTCCAGAGAGGTCAACACAGATTTCACCAGATCCACCTACACCAATGCATGAGATGCCAGCAGACCCTTCTACTCCATTACTGGAGATTCCAGAGGACCCTGCCTCACTAGTCCTGGGACTGACTACCACTCCTCTAGCCACTCCTGTGCTACATTTTACAGATGAGGAAGGCACTCAGGATCAAGATAACCAACAAGATGACCAGTCACAGGAGTTTTAAATTCCTATTCTTGTTTTTTTATAAATATTATAATTATTATACTTATGTCTTTAGTACAATTTTTGTTGTGATATTGGTTTACTTTTGATTGAGGATAGTAGTATGCATGTCTTGAAGCATACTTGATGTGTCATTATTTTCTCCTATTTCTTAACCCTTTCTGTCACCAATTTAATTACTGATTTACTCTAATTGTTAAGTTTATTATTCAGTTTTATCAATTGGGCCCACTTGACTAATTTGATGTTTTTAATTCAATTTCAGGATAATTATAAGCAATTGGGCCGAGCCAAATTGGACTTGAAGAGAGAAGACAATTTTATTAGATTTTGTCTAATTTCATTTTATGGCGTTCAATTATTTTTATTTCGTTTTAGGCCAAAATAATGTAATAGGGCCCAGTGACTTTGAGTGACCCTTATAAATAGCAGCCTTGGGATTCATGGAGGCTATTTTGTTATGCTATTATTGAGGAGTTTTAGGGTTTTACGTTTTGGAGCTTTGTATTACTGTTCACGTGAATGCAATTTCGTTTCTGTTCCTTCTTCTGCCTTTAGCTTCATTTTCGTCTTCTGCCTTTAGCTTCATTTTCGTTTTCTGCCTTTAGCTTCATTTTCATTTTTTGCCTTTAGCTTCCTTTATGTTTTCTACTTTTGTTGAACTTATGGAAGGCTAAATTTCTAGTGTTGTTTCCCTCTGAGGATGAATCATAATTCTCTTTGAGGTTCTGTTTTTATTGTTGCTCTCCTATCGGTTTTCCCTTCACCAATTAACCCACATGCGTTCTGTTAATCTGTGCACGCTTCGTGTTCGATTAATTGCCACTGGGCTTAAATTACGTTCGTGCTTAATGAACAAGGGGTTAATTGGTGTATGTGTTGCTTAATCACATATTGACAACCTTAAATTGATTTTCACTTAGTAAATTAAACTAGGGTTGGATTAAGTGGTTAAATGCCAGGGGTGAAATCCTCATAACCTAGGATAAGAGAATGGCTTCTGAATCAGAGGAAACAACATGTTTTTAATACTATTAATTTTGTATTCCAATCTACTTGTTCTTAAATTCACAAAGAAACACCTCCAATTGTTACTGTTATAACGAAGCATATTATGAACATTTGGTCAGTCATTGCTCATTGGGAAACGACCTAGGATCACTTCCTAGTTGCTGCATTTTAATGTTTATTTGATTCGGGTACGGCCTCGATCAATACTGAACAGTTTGACTTGATTATTTGAGTATGCAGTGCAAACATAATTATTTTATTTTTTTATGAAATTGGTGTTGTGAATTGATTGCATGAATGGGTGAAGCATGTGTTAAAATCATGAGTTTTGAATGAGCATGTATGAAGATGAGAAAGAACAAGAGAGTAGGATCAGAATTAGAAATATTAGTCAGTGGACATATTAACTGAGAAAGAAAAGCTTGAACCATAACCCGGGGACAGTGTGAACTTAATTGTTGAGAGAACGACTAGCATAGAGCAATGAGTTTTGTATCAATCTCTGAATTTTAGAATGAAATGCATGAATTTGGATATGATGAAGGCTATTGTTGTATATACAAGCCACTTGACCAAAAGCTTACTGTCATACCCTAATTTCGTCCGGGGATTATTACTTGATGACATGCAACCTTTGGTTAGCCGCTTTGAGATATTTGGCGTCCTTTGTTGCACAATAAATGAAGTCCCGAGAGGTCTCAGAAATCTAAAGGAAGCAGGGTTGCGCGATCCGTGAAAATCCGTAATGTGGCGGAAGTCGAAAAGAGGTGTTTTTGGGCAATCCGTAAGTTTCCGTAACTTTTTCGAAAGCTAAAAAAGAGTAAATACATAATCCGTAAGGATTCGTAACCTTGCGGAAGGAAAATAAGTATCGTTACGAAATTCGTAAAGTTTCGTAACGTTACGGAAAAAGAATTACAAAATAGAAAGGGGGGGCGCATTTAGTAAATAGGGGGGGTGTAAATAGCAACCAGGCCCACTTGGGCCCTCCAGAAGATTCCTCCAGAAGGCTGTTGCTTCTAGAGGAAGTGACCTTGCTCGCCTGGGCGAGCTGGGCGGCAAGCTTCTCCCCTATTTTGCTATAAATAGGGGAAGAAGTGAAGAAGAAAAGGGTTCAGCCCCTTAGGCACTTCTATCTCTTTCGAATTTGCTGAGGAAAATTATTTCCGTGAAGAAAGTCCAAGCCGAGGCGCTTCCGTAACGTTTCCGTGAGTAATTACGCGAAGATTCTCGACCGTTCTTCAAGATCCATCGTTCGTTCTTCGTTTTCTTCAGTCTTCAACGGGTAAGTACCTCAAACCAAGCTTTTCAATTCATTATATGTACCCGTGGTGGTCCACATTGTGTTTCATGTATTTTCATTCTCGTTTTCATTTACTTTCCGTACCCCCTTTTGACATGCTTAAGCCATTTATTTAAGTCATTTCTCGCTTAATCTAAAAATAAAATAAATTTCCACCGTTCATTTTAATTGTAGTATTCGTTAATTTCTGTTAAAATGAATTCCGACCGTTCGGTCGTGCCGTAACCACGTTGGAAATCAAAAAAGAGGTAAAATAATAATATAATAATAAAAAAAATATCTTTTAGTAAAATGAAGCACTAAAATCAATCGGATGTTTTCTCTTTGGGATTTCTCATTATTAATTGAATTGACTAATAACTAAAGCGAAACTAAGGCTAAAATCAATTCGCCAAGTCAAGCTCGTCCACCAAAAAGTCACTAAAAAAGAGATTTTGAAAGTTTATCATTTCAGTTTCTTACCAAGTAAAATGGATCATTTTTAAGGTCCAACGCCTTAAAATGATCACCCTTCAAGTAAAAGAATCACTTGATTCACGCATAAGGAAGAACTACGTAGGTCTGATTTCCTCTTTGATGGAGGGTACGTAGGAGCAAAAGCCCTGCTTTTGTCGACCTCAAAAAATAAAAAGAAATAAAAGTTAAGATAACACAATTCCACAATTCTAAAAAATAGACTGTTGTCCTTTGGGACAAACGTGAGAGGTGCTAATACCTTCCTCAAGCGTAAATACAACTCCCGAACTTAGAATTTTCCTTTTGACCAGTTTCCTTCGGTTTTTCCGACGTTTTCCACAAATAAACGTTGGTGGTGACTCTGCGCATCTTTCCTCCTTTGGGAAGCGCACCCGTGAGCCTCGCCCTCGCTCGCCCGCGTAGGGCACGTTGCGACAGTTGGTGACTCCACTGGGGACTTTTTTTGTGAGTTAGGCCTATTTTAAGGAATTGTGGAATTGTGAAACTTTGTGTGTGCTTTTATTGAACTGTGTAAAATGTAAATAACTGTTGTCTGTTTCGCATTCTTTACACTGCATTCTAAGCACCCACGGGTTTGAGTATAAAAAAGGGCCCTACACTCGGGTTCATGGGGATTTAAGGAGTGGAGGTGAATCTATCATCATGCTAGGTCTCCGACTTGCTTGATAATAGTGAAACCCCGTATAGAGCTTTCTCTCTTTATAATGTGTTGTCGCTGGTATTCCATACCGCCACAATATTATTATCTTGAGTGATGATACCTCTAGAAAACAGCCATGTGAGTTATGAATTGTTGGGGAGTAGTTATTAGAGACCCCTAGATATTGTCCTATAGGTTCCCAAATAGGGGCAAAGAGCAAACACGCTCCGTGCCATTCGTTCTCATGCATTTTTTTGGTAAATAGCACTAGTTTATAGTTTTGCTAGTGATGTTTGGTTTCTTTAGAGTAATACGTAACCTTTTTAATACTACGTTGAGGCGCCATCATGCCCAAAACGTAGCATTAAAGTTGGATCTCTGCGGTATCGTATGTGTGAATTACCCCTTTGTGTTGTTTTCTTTCCGTTTCATGCATGCGCATCTGCATCATACCGTCACACATGCGTTGTATGTGGGTCTTGTCTTTTGTCATGGGAAGCCGAAAGATCCATATCGTCTTCTTAACTGCACACATGGGGCACTGCGCCCCCAAATGCGCAGTAAGGAGAGATGATTTTCCGGGCTCTCGTGTCCGTAAATGCATTCATATCATGCACCGCATAAACATCTCTTCAGCATCATAATGAACATATCGTTCCTGCATTTGTCCGTTATCACATTCCCATTTTGCATGAGTCATTGCATCATCATGCATATGCGTTCAACATACTTTTTGTTCTACATGTTTGCTCATACATGATCCTTGTATTTTCCTCTACAAAACAAAAACAAAAAAAAAAGGGAAGCATGAAAATTCATGATGCATTCTTAGTTGCATGTGTTAGGTACCATGAGCCAACCATGTTGGGATCATAAACCCATTTCTAAAAAAAAACACAAACAACAAAACAAAATGATTGAACATGGTACCTAATGCATGTTTAACTAAGAAAGGATGTTTCTTCGGGCATCTCAATCTCATAATTACATTTTCCATGCATAGCATGCATATTCCCGAGTCTTTCATCCCTATGAAATGTTGATGAAGTATTGGCGATCAAAATTTCCATTCCCTGGGTTATGGGGTTGAACCAAGCTCGTGCTTTTACGAAAAGGTTCATCGAGTCAAGTTGAAGTATGGAAGTAACCATCTTGAAAAAAAAATGGGGCAAAAGATCGTGTTACATCGCCGCTTCGTCTACTGCCAAACACATTTAGGGCTGCTGATGTCCCTGTTACTTCCAGTTTCACCTTGACGAAGATGTCATGGACCATGTTGAAAATCTAAATTGTTCAACCCCATATCCAGTGTACAAATTCGCAATACTTCAACTGTGCATCATTCGCATACATCTATGTTGTTCATTGGTTGCATTGCTCATTGCATTCTTTCCTTGAAAAAAAAAAAGAAGAACTTAATCATTGTTATAAAAAAGAAAAAAAACATGCTTTACGGTGCCCTCACCGAACTTGTGATAGAGCTAGAGTAATGGGTGAAGTAGAGGAGATACAAGAGAAGATGAAGGCCAACATGGAGGCCATTAAAGAGAAAATGGCCACAATGATGGAGGCCATGATGAGCGTGAAGAAGATAATGGAAGCCAATGCGGTTGCAATTGCCGCTACCAGCGTTGTTGCTAAGGTGAACCCGACGTCCCCATCTGGCCTCAACCAAATGAATCATCCGACCTTAGATATGGTAGGCAAAGATTTGGGAAGTAGGGATGGCCTCCATGATGTGCAAAATTCAAAACGAGCACGCCTTCCCGCCATATGGTTTGCCTCTCAACTATACGCCACCCAATATGGCGTACACTCCCAGTAAGAATGTCAATAACTCCACTCCTATACCCATTGAGAGCCAATAAACCCCAAACTAATCATGCACATGTCTCTTAAACCGTGGGGGAGACACATGAAATTCCCCATCACAATCTAGCCGACTTCGAGCCTCGGCTCGAATATGCCACTGAAGGGCAAGCAGTTGGTGGTATACCCCTTGAAAACACTTCGGAAGGCCCTCAGTATCACCCCCAGCTACACCTCTTGCATTCCACAACAAGTAAAAACCCTCATGCTATGGCAGAAATGGGAAAGCTGGATCATCTAGAGGAAAGGCTCAGGGCCATTGAAGGAGGTGAAGATTATTCCTTTGCTAACCTAGGAGAGTTGTTCCTAGTACCCAATATCATCACCCCTCCCAAGTTCAAGGTGCTGGACTTTGACAAGTACAAGGGGACTACTTGCCTTGAGAACCATCTAAAGATGTATTGTCGGAAGACAGGGGCATACGCAAAAGATGAGAAATTGCTGATACATTCCTTCCAAGGAAGTCTTACTGGGGGTAGCTGTTACCTGGTACACTAACCTGGAACCTTCTCGAGTCCACTCTTGGAAGGACCTAATGGTTGCCTTCATTAGGCAGTATCAGTACAATTTTGATATGGTTTTGGATAGGATGCAACTACAAAATATGTGCAAAAAAGGGGGCACGGATCTTTCAAAGAATACGCCCAAGGTGGAGAACCTGGCAGCTCAAGTGGCACCTCAATGACGAAAAAACGATGACAATGATAGTAGACACATTACCAGTATTCTACTATGGAAAATGGTGGGCTACGCACCTTTAAAGCTTTGCGGATTTGGTCTTTGCCAGTGAAAGGATCGGTGTGGGTCTGAAAAAAGGCAAATTTAGTCATCCTGCTTGGACGAATGAGAAAACTAGGGCAAATGAAGAGGGTGAGGATGAAGGAGAAACCCGTGCTGTGACTGCCATTCCAATACAGCCAAGTTTCCCACCAACCCAACAATGTCATTACTCAGCCAATAACCAACCTTCTCCTTACCCACCACCCAGTTATCCACAAAGGCCATCCCTAAAACAACCACAAAGTCTACCTACCGCACTTCTAATGACAAACACCACCTTTAGCATAAACCAAAACACCAACCAAGAAATGAATTTTGCAGTGAGAAAGCCTGTAGAATTCACCCCAATTCCAGTGTCCTATGCTGACTTGCTCCCATATCTACTTGATAATTCAATGGTAGCCATAACCCCAACCAAGGTTCATCAACCTCCATTTCTCCTAGAATACGACTTGAACGCAACATGCGCTTGTCACGGAGAAGCCCCGGGGCATTCCATTCAGCATTGTAGGGGCCTGAAGCGTAAGGAGCAAGGTCTAATTGATGCGGGCTGGCCGAAATTTGAGGAGAATCGCGTGTAAATCCCGAAATTGACAAGAGATGCCACACATGAGGCAATTTTGAAAGCTGTTGTTAGATGTCTCTAATGACTCATCAGGATTTTCAACTTTCATCGGAATTGGGTGCAAGCCATTGGTCTATTTGTTCAAGCGACCTGTGACCATTCAATCAGAGGTTACTCGTCTTGCACGTTGGTGGGGCGCCGTAAAACAACGAGTAAAGTTCAAAACCAATAAGTTTCAAAATAAAAAAAAGTTCAAAAAGGAAAAAGAAGCATTTGATTGACTGTGTTTTCAAGACGTTCATGTGACCCCATTTTATCATTCTGGAAAGTTTGTTTTTTAAGAGAAGTGAGTTATCAAGAATAGGATGTTGGACAAATGGCCTCAGTTACCTTAAGGAAAAAAAGGGTTTGAATTAAGATACAAAGGCTATTCCCCAATTAAACTTTCACTCTCTCTTTTTGGATTAACAATGCACCCTTAACATGAATTACTCAAAAGACAATTCAAAATAAACTTCTTTAAAGTAAAAGATAAATGGCAATAAATAAAAGAAGTTTAAGGGAAGAGAGGAATGCAAACTTGATTTATACTGGTTCGGCCACTTCCCGTGCCTACGTCCAGTCCTCAAGCAACCCACTTGAGATTTTCCACTCTCTTTGTAAAACTCCTTTTACAAAGTCTGGACCACATAGGGACAACCCTTCCCTTGTGTTTAAGAATCCTCTACAACAAGAGACCCACGGTCTCTTAATCCCTTTTCAGAAATAAGAAGAAGAGAAGAAGATATCTCTCTTAAAAGAGCTAGATTGCACAAGAAGATCAATCAAAATTCCTTATTGAATATGCAAGTGGTTGACCAAGGAATCTTTTTGAGAGGATAAAACATTTCAGTTCAGAAAAACTCTTAATCTTTTGAGAGGATAAAACATTTTGGCAATGAAAACTCTCTTTAAATTCGTGTTTCCAAGTCACATATAAATAGACCTTTGATGGCCATTCATAAACCATTTGAATAGATGTGACTCTTGGGAATTATATTCTGAAAATCCCCTCTGGTAATCAATTACAAGACTTGTGTAATCGATTACAGATTTTAAAAATTTGAATTAAAACATTTTTCAACTGCTGGTAATCGATTACCAGAGAGCAAATCTCAATTTGAAATGATAGAATTCTTTGGTCAAACCTTTTGTATTTTCAATTTGGAAACTTCTTCCTAAAGATTCTAGAGATCAACTTGATCATATATCTTGATTTTCTTGGATTCTTGTCTTGAATAAAACTTAGAAGCACTTGATCCTTTAGCATCATCAAGACATCAAAACATCTTGCTTCTACATAGGAGTCATTTGACTTAATCCATCAACTGAAAAATCCTTCAACTATTTCTCGTCCTTGGAAAATTCTTTTTGCAAGAATCAACTGCTTCTTTCATTCTTCCTCACTACGAGGTTGTGAAAACAAGACAACAATTGGTACCTCTAAGCCCTACACTGGGGCAACGAAAGGCCCCATGCAAAAACATCAAGCGAACCTAGGGGCAGATTAGAAGTTTTCACCCAATAGGTTCCCAGCTACAAGGTCATGACGAAAGATAACAATTGGCACCTCAAAGCCTTACACTGGTGCAATGAGGGGCATCGTGCATGAGCCTCAAGTGAACATAGGGGCAGATCAAAAGTTCTCACCCGTCGATGTTTTTAACAGAGAAAAAGGGTGAGGGGGAGACAAACCCTGGAATTGCAATAGATTGATTAAATGTGAAACGACTCCATTGCCGTCACTCCAAAATGGTCAAGTGACTAAGTCAAACAGAACATACACTCTGAGGGAGTTCCCGGAGAGATTTGCAAAAGATAGGATAAGGTTGCATGAATTATCATCTTTTTCAAAAGGACAGTCAATCTGTGTTTTCCAAAAAAATTAAATCAAAATCAAAATCACAAAATAGGGAAAGAATGTCATGAACATTGTACAACTTTCCATTGCATTGCATTGTTTCATATGAGGTTAGCGTTACCAAATTTCACAACAAAGGTTGCATGCGTCTGCATCCCTAAAAATCATGTTAACTGCATAGATTTCCTACATCTCATGTCCAATCTTGTTGGATGACCGACCCTCTCGATGGGCCGACCTCTTGTTTTCTCATAAAGGTGGACCCTTGGGTACTAGTACCTATCTTCTTCAAAGGACTACATGTCCTTGCCATCAGAGGACTACACGTCCTCGCCTTCAGAGGGCCGCACGCCCTCGCCTTCAGAGGACTACACGTCTTCAACTTCAGAGGACTACACGTCCTCGTCGTCAAAGGGTCATGTACCTTCACCTTTGTAGGGCTACACGCCCTCACCTTCAGAGGACTACATGTCCTCGCCTTTAGAGGACTACACGTCCTCGCCATCAGAGGACTACATGTCCCCCATTTTCAAAGGGCGACACGCCCTCACCTTTAGAGGACTGCACGTCCTCGCCATCATAGGGCTACACTCCCTCGCCTTCAAAAGGCGGCACGTCCTGAACTTCAGAGGGCTGCACGCCCTTGCCTTTAGAAGGCTACGCGTCCTCATATTCAGTGTGCTCCATATCCACACCTTAAGAGAATATAAGGTCCGTTGCCCTTAGATGCTTAACCGAGACTTGCGCTCCCGGTTAAGGGTCGGTAGTTTCCTTTTATCAGTTCCTGGGCCACCCCCTGATATTAGAGGGCGACCAACTATGCGAGCACATCCAGAGAAGGAGGCTATCACGCATCTACTATGCATACCGGGGCAAGATTTCACTCGTGCCGCTGCAAAAAGATGAGTGTGGATCATGCGCACCAACATGACCACTTTTACATGAATATGGATGACGTTGCTATTTAGTAACATTCTGCCCGGCGACCATAATGCCAATCTCCCCCTGCAGATGTATCGGTTGGTCTGTGCCGTCATGACATAGGTAAGTATGCACATGGTTCAATTGATTTCTGATGTCATCTATTTGTTTGCAGGAGTCACACCCACAAAGACACCCAGTGGACCCGGAGAAGTCCAACAGGGCCCTGGGGTTTCCAGCTCTGGTTACGGGCCTCTGTAGTCCTACAGGGTGCCCGTTCCCCCCGGCAAGGTCACGTCATCATAGGTAAGTATGCACATCACTCAACTGATTTCTGATTTCATCTATTGTTTGCAGGGATCGCGCCTGCAAGACACCCAGTGGACCCGAAGAAGTCCAACAGGGTCTTGGAGTTGTCAAGCTCTAATTACGGGTCTCTGCCAGTTCTACGTAGTACCTGTCACCTCCAGCAAGGGCATCAGGCAGGCGCAGGGCGAAACACCACAGCAGCCTGGGGATGGCCGGCAGCGGGCAACAGACGCACCGCCATCACCTCTAGAGTTCACCTCAGCTCATCCACAAAAAGATTAGAGCGTTGCTTACGACCCATGGCCGACCAAGTCCAAAGTCAAAGGTAAGCAAAGTACTAGGTCCGTGACCGACAAGCCATCACGTGTCCAGCTCAAGACGTTAAAGAAGCGCTACTAGGAGGCAACCTAGTAACTTTTAAATCTCTGCTTGTTATTTGATCACCTTTGTTTCTCAGGTAATGGTAGGACATACCTAGTTGCTCATGATCCTAGGAAATTAAATAAAATGAGCACAAGCTCAGAAGGTAGTCATACCTCACAAAAAATATATATATGTATGTTTAGGTAGAAAGATACCTTGGATATGCATGTATGTAGCAAAAATACTTCACAAAATATATATATGTATGTTTAGGTAGCAAGATACCTTGGATATGCATGTATATAGCAAAAATATCTCACAAAACATATATATGTATGTTTAGGTAGAAAGATACCTTGGACACGCATGTATATAGCAAAATATCTCATGGAAGAAAAGAGAGCAAAAAGAGAGCGAGCAAGAAAAGAAAAAAGAAAAAGAAAATAGAAAATAAAAAATAATAAAGGTTGTCTAGCTAAAAAACAACATGTTTGTGAAAAGAGATAATTTCCAACTTTTCTTTGAAAGATTTTACTGATCTTAACCGGTTTTTGAAAAAAATGTGTGTACACATTTGAAGGGTAAATGTTGTGAAAAGTTTTTCGAACACCCAAGATAGACTCGGATGAATGCACAAATTGATAGAAGAACATATTTCGGAAATACTGGATTGACTTAAAATAGGAAAATGAATCCTGAGCCCTAGTGTCACGTGACCATAAAAAACTTGATGCTTGAGTGTCCACATGGGTACATGCATGATCAGTTTTGCATAAAATTTCCTAATCATCATTGTTGCATGTGTATCATGGAAATAATGTGGGACATCCCCTTCATCCCCGAACCGCTGGCCAAACCCTAACATATATCATGACCAACCGTTCTACAAGCCTTGAGCCAGAATCCCAACTTACCATAAACCTTGACCTAGGGTGAGAATGTCAATCCTTGCCCTCGGAAGAAAACACAAAAAAAAGGAGAGAGAATTCCCAATCCAAGAAAGGGAGGAGACACAAAACAGAAAGAAAATTCCCAATGAAAGAGTGGGAGAAAGCAAAAAAGAAAGGAAAATTCTCGATCAAGGATCGAAAGAAAAAGAAATATGCAGAAAGGTCTTTAGACCAGACAATATCTGAACAATACAGAATTGTCACCAAGTAACTAAGAAAAAGGAAACCACGACCTAAAGTGGTCCTCTCCCTTTGATTGCCGACAAAATCCTGTGCGCTAGCGACTTTCTCGCCACGCACTAAACAAGAACAGAAAAGGAAAAGGCAAAAACACTCAAAGCCAAATTCCCCACCTAAAAACCATTCCCAAAATAAGTCCTATTGATCCATGATCACGCATGTAATCTTTGATTTGATAGGAAATGATTTGCAAAATCAAGTCATGACATATCTATGGTTCGGAATTAGGATGAAACACTTACCTGTGTGAGATTGATACACTTTGAGTGATCTTCTTCTATTTTTGTTGGACCCAGTGTTTTCTCTAAATGGTCGTTTAGAAACGAAATGCTAACATCCAAAATCTCATTTACGGTTATGAGAAAATTTCATCAGCATACTCTTCTTCCCCGGCAGACACATTGTTTTTCATCCAAAAGCATATGTTGCTCTAATCAGTTGGAAGTTTTGTCTCTTTACTAAAGCATGTTCGCATTTTAGTAAAGAAAACACCGAGACTATTTTTAGTCTCACAATTATCAAGAACTACGTAGGTCTGAGTTCCTCATCACAAATTGAGGATACGTAGGAGCAAAAGCCCTGCTTTTGTCGACCACCCCACTTTTTGTTACCGTGTCCCAAGAGTCCGGTGGCATGCGGAGCTACATGACCATGGGATCCCCAAATCCGTATGTTCCATCATTTATCATTCTTATGTTATCTTGTTTCTATGACTTAAGGGACTAATGTTTGTTTTGTTGTTGCGATTGTCGTTTGTTTTGTGCATATATTTTGTTTGGACTATTGCGTTAGTGCTTACTTCGTTGTTGTCAATAGTGTTTGTTGAAATTCCGAAACCATGTAGAGTTTTTCATTTAGGAACGTCGTCCTAAAAATAAAATGAACCAAAAATCCTAATAAAAAGAAAGAAGCGTTGTGAATAAAAGTCATGTTCATAAAGAAAAGAAAAAGGTTTTTATATATATACATGTATGTAAAAGGAAAATGTGTATAGAAGGTTTTTGTGTAAATGATGCGTGGAAAGGAATTCTTGTGTGTGTGAGCAACGAGTGTATATGAAGAAACTTTTGTGTGAACTATAAGTGTGTGTTGAAAAAAAATGAAAAATCTTTGAATGTGAATAGGGTTTGTATATAGACTGTGTGACGTAAAGAGAAGAGTTCTAATGCGTGTACAGAAACAGTTTGTCATGTATAAAAATATAGATGTACAAAGAAAGGTTTTCCTCATAAAGGACCACAGGTGTATAGTTTTAGTGAATATATAAAAATAAAACAAAAAGTAAAGAGAAAGAAAGACCGCGAACGTCGACATGTTATAGTTAAGAAGTATAAATCATTCGTAAAGAGCAAACGCATCTTCTGGAAACAAGGGACCGATGCTAAGAGTTTATTTTTCGGAATGAACCGAGATAAGGATGGATGAATGCATTGAACTGATGAAAGAACATAATTTGGAAACGTTGGGTCTGTCTGTATAAATTCCCAACCGTAGTATCACAATGCCATAAACGGGATGCTCGAGTGCCCACCTGGCTGTAGCCATGACTAATTTTGCACGTAGTTTCCAAATCATCATTGTCACGCGTGCCTTATGGAATAATGTGGAAGTTCGGCCCGAGACCGACACCTCGTCACCCAAATTTGTTTTGCCCCAGATATCAAGATTGGGTTCCCACGATGAAAGACTCCATCAAAACACAACCTTAGACCTTTTTGAACCTTGGCCTGTAAAAAAGGGAATCCTCATTCTTTCCCCCGAAGCAAAGGACAACGGAATCTCCTCAAGGGAGAGCGAATAGAATGCTAAAACCCGATTTCCCAAAGAAAGGGATGAGGAAAAAAAAGTGAAAAGAAAGAAAAGGAAGAAATGGAAAGAAAGAAAAGAAAAAGATGAAAATAAAGAAAAGAACAAAAGAAAGAAAAGGAAAGGATTCCTGATCAAAGATCGAAAGGAAGTGAAAAGGGAAAAGAAGCAATTCTCGATCAATGAAAGAAAGAAGACAGAAATTCTTCAAAGCCAGATTGCCACTCAGAATCATTCTCGACTGGCAATATCCCACCCCACATGAACAAAGAGGAAAAGACCGAAACACCCAGCTCCCTCTCCAAAAAACGCTGACCTCGAGAGAATCCTATTTGGTCCGTGATCGTACGTTTGATCTATGATTCGATAGGAAGTCCCGTGCAAAATAGAGTCATGGTGCAGTTATTGGTTTGGGAATAGGATAAGACACTTGCCTTGTGAGTTTTATACACTATGAGTGATTTATTTTCAGCTTAGCCCGATGTTTCCCCTGCGTGTTCGTTTGAAAGCTAGAAGTTGACATCCTACCCTTCATTCTTGGTTACAAGGAAGATTACCCTTGACACGAGTATATTGTTTCTCTAAGATGTGGTGCTCTCGCGAATGATTTATTTTTCTTTACAAAAAGCATGTTATCCTTTTAGGTGGAAAAACCCGGTGGACCATTCGGTCCTGCCAAACACCCTTTTTCGGAGCCACATGAATGAACTGCGTTGTCGTTCATGTGTCCTCCATTTTCGAGTTTGGAGCTGTGTTTCATGATTGCCTAAGAGAGGAACCTCAAGGCAATCCTCCATTCTCGTCCTTTTCCGGAGCCACATGAATGTTATTGCTTAGGGTTGTTCATGTGTCCTCCACTTTTCGAGTTTGGAGCTGTGTTCCATGATTGCCTAAGAGAGGACCCTCAAGGCAATCCTCCATTCTCGTCCTTTTCCGGAGCCACATGAATGAATTGCGTTGTCATTCATGTGTCCTCCACTTTTGAGTTTGGAGTTGTGTTTCAGGATTGCCTAAGAAAGGAACCTCAAGGCAATCCTCCATTCTCATCCTTTTCCGGAGCCACATGAATGAATTGCGTTGTCGTTCATGTGTCTTCCACTTTTGAGTTTGGAGTTGTGTTTCATGATTGCCTAAGAGAGGAACCTCAAGGCAATCCTCCATTCTCATCCTTTTCCGGAGCCACATGAATGAATTGCATTGTCATTCATGTGTCCTCCACTTTTCGAGTTTGGAGCTGTGTTCCATGATTGCCTAAGAGAGGACCCTCAAGGCAATCCTCCAATCTCGTCCTTTTCCGGAGCCACATGAATGAATTGCGTTGTCATTCATGTGTCCTCCACTTTTGAGTTTGGAGTTGTGTTTCATGATTGCCTAAGAGAGGAACCTCAAGGCAATCCTCCATTCTCATCCTTTTCTGGAGCCACATGAATGAATTGCGTTGTCATTCATGTGTCCTCCATTTTCGAGTTTGGAGCTGTGTTTCATGATTGCCTAAGAGAGGAACCTCAAGGCAATCCTCCATTCTCGTCCTTTTCCGGAGCCACATGAATGAATTGCGTTGTCATTCATGTGTCCTCCATTTTCGAGTTTGGAGCTGTATTCCATGATTGCCTAAGAGAGGAACCTCAAGGCAATCCTCCATTCTCGTCCTTTTCCGGAGCCACATGAATGTTCTTGCTTAGGGCTATTCATGTGTCCTCCACTTTCGAGTTTGGAGCTGAGTTTCATGATTGCCTAAGTGCGGACCCTCAAGGCAATCCTCCATTCTCGTCCTTTTCCGGAGCCACATGAATGTTCTTGCTTAGGGCTGTTCATGTGTCCTCCACTTTCGAGTTTGGAGCTGAGTTTCATGATTGCCTAAGTGCGGACCCTCAAGGCAATCATCCATACTCCACCTGTGTTCGGAGCACCATGAATGTTATTGCCTAGCGTTGTTCATGTGTTCTCCCTTATCAAGTGCGAAGCTTCTGGTGACTGGGAAGCACGCCATTCTGTTGTTTTCCAGATCGGTTCCTTCGCCAAGTATGTGTATATGTGTATTATATTCGTTGTTCTAGTTGTTGTTTGTATTTTGTTTTGTGCAGAAGAAAAAAAAGAAGAAGAAGCGGAGATGAGAGTCGTCATCACAGAAAGGGCAGGGCGGACGAAATCAGTGTCCTATCTTTGCTTTCCTCTTATCTCTGATGAGATGTAAGTAAAGAGGGGCAACTGTCATACCCTAATTTCGTCCAGGGATTATTACTTGATGACATGCAACCTTTGGTTAGCTGCTTTGAGATATTTGGCGTCCTTTGTTGCACAATAAATGAAGTCCCGAGAGATCTCAGAAATCTAAAGGAAGCAGGCTTGCGCAATCCATGAAAATCCGTAATGTGGCGGATGTCGAAAAGAGGTGTTTTTGTGCAATCCGTAAGTTTCCGTAACTTCTTCGAAAGCTAAAAAAGAGTAAATACATAATCCGTAAGGATTCGTAACCTTGCGGAAGGAAAATAAGTATCGTTACGAAATTCGTAAAGTTTCGTAACGTTACGGAAAAAGAATTACAAAAAAATAGAAAGGGGGGTGCATTTAGTAAACAGGGGGGTGTAAATAGCAACCAGGCCCACTTGGGCCCTCTAGAAGATTCCTCCAGAAGGCTGTTGCTTCTGGAGGAAGCGACCTTGCTCGCCTGGGCGAGCTGGGCGGCAAGCTTCTCCCCTATTTTGCTATAAATAGGGGAAGAAGTGAAGAAGAAAAGGGTTCAGCCCCTTAGGCACTTCTCTCTCTTTCGAATTTGCTGAGGAAAATTATTTCCGTGATGAAAGTCCAAGCCGAGGCGCTTCCGTAACGTTTCCGTGAGTAATTACGCGAAGATTCTCGACCGTTCTTCAAGATCCATCGTTCGTTCTTCGTTTTCTTCAGTCTTCAACAGGTAAGTACCTCAAACCAAGCTTTTCAATTCATTATATGTACCCGTGGTGGTCCACATTGTGTTTCATGTATTTTCATTCTCGTTTTCATTTACTTTCCGTACCCCCTTTTGACGTGCTTAAGCCATTTATTTAAGTCATTTCTCGCTTAATCTAAAAATAAAATAAATTTCCACCGTTCATTTTAATTGTAGTATTCGTTAATTTCTGTTAAAATGAATTCCGACCGTTCGGTCGTGCCGTAACCACGTTGGAAATCAAAAAAGAGGTAAAATAATAATATAATAATCAAAAAAATATCTTTTAGTAAAATGAAGCACAAAAATCAATCGGACGTTTTCTCTTTGGGATTTCTCATTCTTAATTGAATTGACTAATAACTAAAGCGAAACTAAGGCTAAAATCAATTCGCCAAGTCAAGCTCGTCCACCAAAAAATCACTAAAAAAGGGATTTTGAAAGTTTATCATTTCAGTTTCTTACCAAGTAAAATGGATCATTTTTAAGGTCCAACGCCTTAAAATGATCACCCTTCAAGTAAAAGAATCACTTGATTCACGCATAAGGAAGAACTACGTAGGTCTGATTTCCTCTTTGATGGAGGGTACGTAGGAGCAAAAGCCCTGCTTTTGTCGACCTCAAAAAATAAAAAGAAATAAAAGTTAAGATAACACAATTCCACAATTCTAAAAAATAGACTGTTGTCCTTTGGGACAAACGTGAGAGGTGCTAATACCTTCCTCAAGCGTAAATACAACTCCCGAACTTAGAATTAATAAATTGTTTTATAAAAAAAGGGGAAAGAAGAGTTTAAATAAGTGTGTGTTGTTAAAACAAAGTCAAGTGAAAGGCTAGTGAATGGGCTAAGTGGATTGAAAAGACAAATTGGGTAAGTCTTGGATTTGTGCTCTCTTAGAATTCAAGCTTTTTCATCCTAGAAAAACCAATATTTTTTTTTGGTAGCCAAGCCTCACTACAAGCTAATAAAAGTCCTTCTGATTCAATTTGTGCATTTCTAACTTTATGGCATGAGATGAAGTACAAAGATTGGACCTCTTGTTAGTTGTTATTGCTAAATTGCTTATGTGCTTGAGTGAAACAGTGGCCGTGAGACTTTGGTTAAGCATCTTTCCTTGAAATCTGTCTCCTGCCTAGCTTCATTTAGTTGTGTTGCTTACTAACATGTTCTTTTCTCTGAAAAACTGCATGCCTTGTGACAAGCAATTGATAAAGGCATTATGTTTCATTTGTTATCATGTGATTAATATTTTGTGATCCACTCACCTTTGTACATAATCACTGCATGTTTTTATCACTTGCGGACTAATGAGTTGTTCTTTATTTGCTTGAGGACAAGCAAAATTGTAAATTTGGGGGAGTTTGTTAGTCGGTTAATACGACTAACTTTTGTGTAAGAAACTGTTGTAAATTGTATACAACTCCTCCCATTTATAGTTCTTTTTGTAGTATTGTAATTACTTTTTGTTAATATAGATAATCAGAACTCAGTATCCCAATTTTGTGTATTTAATGATTATTCCATTTCAATTTCAGGTAAAATGGGCAAGATTAGTGAAGTGCAGAATTCATTGACTTGCTAAGCTGTTTCACGCGCTGAAATGAATGGCAGATAATGCTTCAATCATAGCTTCTCACAAGACATGCAGCTTTTCCAAGATGTGAACATGATTATTAAGGAACACAACTAAAATAAGCTAGTAAGAATGACAGATATCAAGGAAGGATCATTAACCAAAGCCTCACAGCTACTGTTTCACTCATGCACAAGTGTTTAGGCTTATCCATCAATCAACAACCAACATAAGTCTCAATCTCTGCACTTCATCTCATATCATATAGTCAAGAACACACAAACTGAATCCGAAGGACTTTACTAGGCTTGTAACGAGGCTGGGCTGCAATCAATTCATGGTTTTTCTAGGATGCAAAAGCTTAGGTTCTAAGAGAGCATTCAACCATAAATCAACCTTTTTCTTTTTATTCTAGCTCTATTACTTGCCTTTCCGTACTTAGCTTTTCTTTTTCTTAAATAGCAGCACACACACTTTTATTTTATACTTTCAGTTTTTTTTTTAACACTTGCTGCTTATTAGATGACTATGTTTTGCTCTTTTATTACCATTACAAGCTTTCACCCCATAATTCCCCCAAATTTGGGCAAATTTGCTTTGAACCAAAATTTCCTTTTATGAATGATGCTCTCCTACAACCTAAGATAGGGTAAAAGGAGATAAACTGTACAAGCTCAAGGTTCAATCAAACAATCATACTTTCAGCTCAAAATGGGTGCAAGGGATAAATCAATCATGCACAAGGTAAGCTTTTTAGCTAAGTGGCTATCTTCAATCAAAACATGGCCTTCATCATCTTCAATTTCACACATTCATTCCATACTCAGAGATCCATGCAAAAACCATTACTTAACATTAGTCGTTCTCTCACAATTAAAGATCACACTCTCACCGGGTTGTGAGCAATGCGTTCCTTCACAATCAACCTGACAAACCAACTAACATTTCCAGTCATGATCCTAATTCCATGTTCTTTCTCTTCTAATGACTGCATGCTCATTCAAGGCATATGATCCACACATTTCAATTCACTCACATCATACAATTGATCAATTCAAACCAATCACAAACACTGAATTCCAAAATCAAATATCAACCACTGGATAATATAAATGCATTGTTCAATCAAGCTTTGTACAAGCTATCAACCAAATGAAAACTATAAACTAAAATTTAAAAGCTGAAACATAAACATAAATCTAAATTATAAAATGTACTAAAGACGAGATAATAATAAAACTGTTCAAAAAACAAGGAAATAAAAATCCTGATCCTGTCAATGATCCTGTGCAGAGTCCATGGCATGCTCATTCAGGTCAAGTGTAGGAGTGCCTGATGGTGAATCCTAAGGAAGGGTCAGGTCTGGCACTGGTGCAGATGACTCAGGCTGAGAAGAAGACATGTCCAGCACTACAGTGGAAGGCTCTGGTGTCACCTGTGGGGTAGCTGCTACTGGATCAGTCTTAAAAATGAAAGACTCGGGTGGAGTGGGCTCTAAGGCCTCCAGAATGTCATCCTCCTGGTCTGGCTGAGGCTCCTGGGCTGTAGAGGCCTCACCCCCTCCCAAAGGAGAAGGCTAGACTCCTGGCCAGCCCACCTTCTACAGAAACTCCTCCATGCTCATAACTGGTCGTTGCTGGACCACATCCTGCAAACTCTGCATGATCAGGAGTTGGCCCTGATGCAGGCTCTGCAACATAGACACAGAAGGCTTTGACCTCTAAGCGGAGGGACCTGGAAGAACTGGAGCTGCTGGTGGTGACGGAAAAGCAAAAGTAGATGGAGGCCTCAGATCTTCTAGCCCTAGATTTTTGGGTCCCTGGAAAAGTGACTGAAGGTTCATCCAGGTTCCAACAATTCTTCTTAATATAAGCCAAATTAATGGCTGGGCTGAGTGACTCAAAGGTAAGAGAATCTAAGGTGACTCCTCGGGCCTAGCACAAACCAATAATCAGGGCTGGAAATCCAAGCCACGAGGAGTTGGACTACGCAATGAGTGAAATCTGACCAGAAATAAGTGAACCTAAGTTCATGTTCATCTTCATTACAAGCCCGTACACTAACTTGGCCCTATCCAGATTAAGATCAAAAGTATGGGATGTCGGGGCCAAGTTAGAATGAGATAGAACACTCCAGGTTTGGGCCAGAGTGGTAAGATCTTTCCTCAAGAGCTTCCACGGCAGACCCTTGACATTAAGAACAAATCCCCTCCCAGGGATACACAGTCGGGCTACAAGCCCCTGAGGATCAGGCCTCAATCTAACAAACTTGGAGTAAGAGGGCAAGCTCTCCCCTTGCTCCATAACCACTGGAATCTCCAAAAAGGTGTTGAGGGAATCAACATCAAATTTTATCAGGTGCCCTCGAACCCTAACTTTCTTAGGAAATTTGTCATCTAGGACATATAGATTTTGATAAAATTCCTTCATAATTGCAACATCAATGCTTCCCTCAATCAAGTTGGTCAGCTATTTATATTAGTTTCTTCTAATTAATTCTTTTTTGAAATCATCAAACTCATTGATATATAGTTTGACATTTCTTTCTGGCAGAATGTTTCTGGCAAGCTCATTATCGGAGTAACGGTCCCAGGCCTCCTGTGATACAAATCGTGATCTATCATAACTGGCCTGAGACACTAAAGTTGTGGTTTTTCTCTTACGGGAAGCCATCTGCAATACAAAAGAATCAAAACACAAGATTAGACAAGAATTTATTCAAATTAAAAAGCAGAAAATAAAACTAAAAATTAGACTGGGCACTTAGCGCGCCTTAGGAAAAATGACTCATGCGCTAAGCGCGATAGCCATGTGCTTTGCGAGTGAACACAAATCCAATTTTTTTTGCAAAATTGGCTTAGCGAGCAAGCTCGCTAAGCCAAATTCCAGGAATTTTCAAAACAGAGAAGGATTTGCGCTTAGCACGGCAATGCGCACTTAGCGTGACTACTCAACTGAAAGCAATTTGAAAAATAGAGAGATAATTGCACTTAGAGTGACAGGGCATGCTTAGCGCATTGCAAAACACAAAAATTTCTAAGTGTCTGAGAACACATTACTCACTTAGCGCACATATGCGCTTAGCGAGTTCATAAGCAATTGCATTTTCAATCAGAGAAGATGAGCGCACTTAACAGGATAGGGCTACGGTTAGCGAGTTCATTTGGAAATCCAGATGTTCAACAGAAATGATAAACTCGCTTAGCGTTTAGCACGCTCATCGCGATTTCTAGAAAAAGAAGGGGCTTCTCACCCCTCCACTTAGGCCCCTATTAGGCCATGTAACCCTAATCAAAACAAGCACATTGTATCCACAATAAAACCCTACTTCGAGTCTAACAAAAAACTATCCTAACTGAACTAAGTATTAACAGAAATTCAACCTAACACTACTAAGTTAACTAGCCTAAAGTTTGAAATTTAGAAATAAAATGAACAAAGTTAAGAAGCTTACTTGTGCTGTTGAATATGAGTGCAAAGAGGGAGCAAAAAGGTAGGCAATGCAGGGAGATTGAAGTACTGTGCAGAGGGTGAAAATGCTCAAAGGAAGTAAAATGGCAACTGCGTAAGGTAGTTGCCTTATTTACTGGCAGTTTCAGATGACTCGCTTAGCACATGGACTCACTAAGCGAGTCAACATGACGTTTGAATTTTAAAGCTCATGCACTTAGCGGATCTGCTCGCTAAGCCCAATACACAAATTATGAAATTCCAGAGAAGTTTTTGGGCCTAGCACGAAGGTATGTGTTGGGCAAGTTCTGCAGCTTTGATCGGTCCTGCAACTATCGCTTAGTGGGCCAAGGCTGCGCTTAGCGAATAAACTACTCCTTAAATGAAGTAGTGGCCTGTGCTTAGTGCCTTCGTTTCGCTTAGCGTTATTCCAAACAGAGAAGGAATTGGGCTTAGCGAGAGCACTCGCTTAGCACAATTCTTGAAATTAATCAGACAGAGAAGAATAGCGCTTAGCGAGACCAGACTTGTGCGCTTAGCGAGATAACTCGCTTAGCCCAATTCCCAAAATTAAATGGACAGAGAGCTTATTGGGCTTAGTGCACAAGTCACGCGCTTAGCGGGACCATACAGCCAATGATCAGGGGTCAATGCGCGTAGCGCGAACAACAACTCGATTAGCGCATGAAGAAGATGGCGCTTAGCGCGAGGAGTGCGCTTAGCGAGTGGATGTTAGTCATCGCTTACGACTTACTTTTGTATAGAAAATTTTTCCAAAATGTATATAAATCTCCCAATTTATGGTTCTTTTTAGTAGGATTGTAAATAAAATTTCTTTGTTTTGATCTCTTCTCAGTAGAAGCCTCTTTACATGGAATTACTGTTAAATTTTCTTTAATTTCAGGTAAAAAGGAGCTATTTTGAAGAAGTACCAAAGGAGTCATCGCGCTAAACGAGCTCAATGTGCTTAGCGCGCATCAACGGCTAAGCCCAGCACCAGCGTGCTTAGTGAGTAAAGGGGAATCAAGAAAGACATCTGCTACGCAAGCACACGCTTAGGGCGTTATCAGCTCGCTAAGTGAGTCGTTTGTCGCTTTCCAGGCTTAGCGCGAGATTTGTGCTAAGCCAAATTCACTTACTCACGCTAAGCCCGAGAATGGCTCTAAGCGCGACATCGAGATCAGGAAGCCCTTTTTATGCCTGATTTTCACATAGCGTAAAGGAGAGCCAAGAGAACTGTTCACTACTCAGAGGCCTGAAGAGTGTGAATTTCAAAGAGCGTAGAGCAGAGCAAGGGGCCAAGTTTTCATCTTTTATAGAGATTAGTGAGTTTTTGAGTGATTGTGAGATTCCTAGAGGTGGCGGAGACATCCCCACTCCTTTGTAAGCAAGCAATTTCTCTTGATTCCTCTTCTTCAGTGTAAAAAGAGCTTCCTTGCCATGAAAGGCTAAAACCCTCAGTTGGGGATTCTTATTGAGTAGTTGATGTAAACTCTTTTTCATATCTAATTATGGCTATTTTATGTGTTCACTGCTTCTATCTATGCTTATTGTATGCATGCTTGTGGCTTGATCACCCATTTGTGTGTGCTGTTAGGGACTTTAGAATTGGGAAATGTATTGTTTCCTTAGAACTTGATAAAGCAGGGACTGAATAACTGCATTGCTAGGGATAGTGTGCAGGGTTTTAGTTTTCTTTATTATGTTGTGAGTATAATGCTGTTTAAATTAGGCTAAGTTCAACAAGAGGGATTTTCGAACAAAGTTTGATTAAAATTAGTCCAAACTCTGGAGGAATTGATGTTTGGTATTTTTGTCCTCAGCATGGAACACAAGAACATCTTTTATTAGAAAAACATCTTTAATTGCATCAACTTACTCAGTAGGAGGACCCAACGCCTTTAGATATCTGTTTTCACACTTACTTGTTCTCGTTTGTTACTTTTACTTAGGATAGAACATACTTTTGCTTTAATTCACAATCATTAATTTCTGTTTGCAAATGCCTGCTTACTTAACAAAACTTTGCTAAATGAACAAGTTTCCTTTGTTCGATACTCGATTCATTCCATTTTAATTATTTTACTTGGCAACCTGGTGCGCTTTCCGGTAAGACCACTCCCATATAAAAACAAGTAATACCAATTTGGAAGAGGGATAAACAAGTATTCTGGTCGAACAAGTAATTTTGGCACCGTTGCCGAGGAACTTTTTCCATTTGGAAAGTTAAGTTCAGTTTGAAGGCACTAATTCATTATTCTTTGATTTATTAATTTTTGTTTTTGTTAATATTTGTTTAGTTCAAAATTTATTTTCTTCTTGAATTGGTTAACTGTTGTTCCTATTAGTGTTTGCATGTAGATCTTTGTTAGTCGTCTTATACGACCAACTTTTGTATAGAAAACATTTTCCAAAACTTGTATAGTTCCCTAATTTATGGTTATTTTGTAGTAATTTGTAAATAAATCTTGTTTTCTTGTTATAGCTGTCTCTAGAATACTTTCCATTGGATTTAATGATGAAATCTGTTCAATTTCATGTTAAATGAGGCTAAATCTTGAAGTGCTAAAAGTGGTAGTTGAACTCAGCTCACTATTTGGGCTCTGCGCGCATCCATTGCTAAGTGCAACTAAAGTTGTGCTTAGCACGACAGAAGAATTTGGCAAAGCATCAATATCAAGGTCGTGCGCTAAGCGCGAGATCAGTGCGCTAAGCGCAGCGGTTGTCTTAAGCCAGATTCAAGCATGAATGGCGCTAAGCTCAAATCTACTTACTTGCGCTAAACGCGAGGGTGGCGCTAAGTGCAACATCGTGAATTCAGAGCCTATTTAAAGCCTGTCTTGTGCAGAATTAGGGTAAACAGGGCACAAATATTTTTACAACAATCCAAAGAATCACTATCACAGAGCACACCACAATGCCTATTTCAAGAACCTATTTCGAGAAAAAAGCTCTGGAGGCAGCAAGAGGAGCAGCTTTTGCAAAGAGACCTAGGTTTTGTAATTAGAGAGAGATTAATGAGTTGCAGAGTGATTGTGAGATGAGGAGAAGAGGAGGGATCCCCCTTCTTGTGTAAGGAGCAATTATTCTCTACTCTTAATCTCATTTGTGTTAGGGTTTTTTTGTATGGCTGGCTAAACACTCTTGTTAGGAATTTCTAAGGAACAACTGATGTAATTACTTTAATATCTAATTGATTGTGTTTCCTGTGTTCAATGCTTCTTTCAATGCTTAATTTCTACATGCTCTTGGTCTGATCACCCATTTGTATGTCCAGTTAGGTGACTTTAGCATTGGGAAATGTACTATTACCTTAGAACAACAAAAGGGATTTGAGGATTAAGTTTTAGCTTTCTTAATATGCTGTGATGATAATGCTATTTAATTTAAGCCTAGTACAACAAGAGGGATTTGCGGACGAAGCTTAGGTTAAATTAGTCTAAGCTTACGTAAGCTGGTTAAGCTGAGCCTAGTCTTAAATGAGGGATCTGCGGATGAAGCTTTGTTTAAATTAGTCTAAACCTACAAGGGCTACTTAAGTTGAGCCTAGTCCAACAAGAGGGATCTGAGGACGAAGCTTGAGTTAAGCTAGCCTAATAAGGGATCATGGTTTAGTACTTTAGGCTACATCATAGAACAGAAAAGCATGATTGATTAGAGAAATATCCTTATATGCATCAGCTTGTTTGTTAGAGAGACCCAACACTTTTACCTACTACTGTCAATCTTACTTATTTGCATTTTTACTCAAGTACTTCGGTGCCGCAATATTTCTCAAGCCTAACAGTCATGGCTAAAGAGCAACCTCGATGAGTGACCTTGGAAGATTACTTAAGTACTTCAGTGCCGCAATATTTCTCAAGTGTTGCACGGCCAAAGGTTCAGGCACAAAACTTAACTTACCCACCTTCATTGATACAGCTAATACAGAGCAATTTGTTAGACAAGTGGCCTCAGATATCTTAAGAAGGGGGGGTTGAATTAAGATATTCCAAACTACTTCCCCAATTAAAAATCTATTTCACTTTTTTTTTCAAGTTATGAATTCCCTTAATGACAATCTTCTTAAATATTGATTCAAATAAAACAATTTGAATATGAAAATAAAGCAATAATAAATAAAGGAGATTAAGGGAAGAGAAAGTGCAAACTCAGATTTATACTGGTTCGGCCACACCCTTGTACCTACGTCCAGTCCCCAAGCAACCCGCTTGAGCGTTCTACTATCTTGTAAATTCCTTTTACAAGTTCTAAACACACAAGGACAATCCTTCCTTTGTGTTTAGAATTCCTTTACAACAAGAGACTCACGGTCTCTTAATCCCTTAGAGAATGAGGAGAAGAAGAAGAATAAATCTCTATAGAAAGAGATGGATTTTACAGATTGAGCACTCAAATAATTCCTTAATGAATTGCAATTGAATTGGCCAAGGAATTTTTAAGAGGATAGAATGATTTTTGCTCTTTGAGAGGATAAACACTTGTTGTTCTGAAAATCTCTGAGCAAATTCATGTTTAAGTCACATATTTATAGACCATTGGTGGTCATGAATAAAGCCTTTGAAAAGTTGTGACTCTTAGAATTATTTTTCTGAAAATCCTGTCTGGTAATCGATTAGAGGAATTGTGTAATCGATTACAGCTTTTAAAATTTGAATTAAAACGTTTATTAACTACTGGTAATCGATTACCAAAATTGTGTAATCGATTACACAGTCTAAAATTTTGAATTCAAATTTCAGTAGCTGTTATAAAATATATTTGGCTACTGGTAATCGATTACATCCTCTGGTAATCGATTACCTGAGAGTACAACCTTTGAAAAACACTTTTTAATTTAAATTACTTGGCCAAACCTTTTGCTAATTCAATTAGGAATTCCCTTCCTAATTTACTAGTGATCATCTTGATGTTGTGACTTGTAATCTTGAAGTATTGTCTTGAATTTAATCTTGAAAAGCCCATTTGCATCAATTTCATCATATCATCATAATCATCATCAAAACACCAAAGGCAATTGCATCTACACAATTTGTTTCATGGTTTACCAAATGAAGATCCGTACTCACACTTGGCAACATATATTGAGATTTGTAATACTATCTAGCTTGCCGATGTACCTGAAGATGTTGTTAGGCTTAGCATGCTTTTATTTTCTTTATTTGGGGAGGCCAATAGATGGTTGCATTCATTCAAGGGCAATAGTTTAAAGACCTGGGATGAGGTTGTTGAGAAGTTTCTAAAAAAATATTTCCCAAAGTCTAAAACTGCAGAGGGAAAAGCTACAATTTCTTCATTCCATCAGTTTCCCGATGAATCTTTGAGTGAGGCATTAGAAAGATTTCATAGCTTTCTGGGGAAAACTCCTACTCATGGTTTTTCAGAGCCTATACAGCTGAACATCTTCATTGATGGGTTACGGCCACAATCAAAGTAGTTACTCGACACTTCTACAGGAGGAAAAATTAAGTTGAAGATACCTGAAGAAGCCATAGACTTAATTGAAAATATGGCTGCCAGTGACGATGCAATTTTGCATGATAGAGTTCATATTCTTACCAAGAAGAGTTTATTGGAGCTTTCATCACAAGATGCCTTGTTGGTGCAAAATAAGTTGTTGTCCAAGCAACTTAAAGCTTTAACTTAAACACTAAGTAAGTTGCCAATTAAACGAGCGCTTACTAGGAGGCAACCCAGCCCTTTTTAATTTTGTTTTTCTTGCATTCTAGTTCTGTTAAATTGCTTGTGATTGTGTGTTTTCAGCATGTTTAGTATTGAAAAAGGGGTTCATAAGTTTTGTGAAGAGATGGATAGAAAAAAATAACTTAAGAAAATTTTTTGTGGTCCACGCGCTAAGCGCAACCCTTGTGCTAAGCGCCATTTCCTTCACGCGCTAAGCGAGCTGTTGTTCGCGCTAAGCGCCTTGACCCCTGATCATTGGTTGGATGGTACTGCTAAGCGAGTGCTAAGCGCTAAGCCCAAAAACCTCTCTGGATTTTAATTCTTTCGAATTAGGCTAAGCATGGACCACTACTGCATTTAATGAGCATTAATTCGCTAAGCGCAAGTTGCAGGACCAATCAAAGTTGTTGTACCCGCTAAGCGCGACCTTGCACGCTAAGCCCAAAAGCTTCTCTGGAATTTTAACATTTGAATTGGGTTAGCAAGCAGATGTGCTAACCGCATGGGTCTTTAAAACTCAAACATCATATGGACACGCTAAGCGCAGCTGTGCGCTAAGCGCACCATACGAAAATGGAAAAAATTTTAAGGTACTTGCCTTAGGCAGTTACCATTTCACTCTTGTTGTGCATTAAGGCCATTCATTGCATCTGCCCTCACCTTGCTTCATCTCCCTGCATTCCTGCACCTTTGCTATTCTTTGCATTCATCTACACAATCCAAGTAAGTTTCTTTACTTTACTTCATTTTTGTTCTAAGTTTTCAACCTTAGGATAGATAACTTAGTGATTGTTAGGTATAATTTATGTTTATGCTTAGTGTTAGGTTAGTTGTTAGTTAGAATAGCTTTATCTCCTTCTGCTGATCATCTTCTGCTTCAACTTCTTCCTCAGTCTCACTCAAAGGTTCCACCACTGGGTCAATTTCTGGTTCAGTCACCAGCTGTTGTTGTTCTTCACCTATCCTCTTCTCACCTTCATTCATGCTCACCATTTTGCTTCTAGGCATAACAGCCTTGCACTCCTCCTTATGATTCTTCTCTATGTTGGCTCCAAAGCTGCTTGACAGTCGGTCTGCCAAATGCTTTGCCAATTGTCCCACCTGGACTTCTAGATTCTTGATGGCTGACTCGATGCTCTTTTGATTGGACATGGATACTTGCATGAACTGAGCAAGATTCTCTTCCAGCTTCGTCGATCTGTGATAGAGACTAGGCCCTTGTTGTTGTGGCCTGTTAGATGGCCCACCCTGGTCTTTATTGAACTGATTACCTGGGTGAGTTCTCCACTGTCCCTATTGTTGATTATATCACTGGCCATGTTGAAATCTAGCATATCCACCAGCATTAAAGGTTGGTCTTGGTTGGTTCCCCATGTAGTTCACTTCATGTGCTTTATCTTCTGTGGGAATGAAACAGCCAGAATCATGTGCTCCACCACATATAACACAACTTGCAACCTACAAAACAGAAGAGGGTGAAGGTTGTCCAGCATGCAATTGAGTTGGCAACTTACTTAGTGTTTCAGTTAAAGCTTCAAGTTGCATGGATAGCAACTTGTTTTGGGCCAACAAAGCGCCCTGCGATGAAAGCTCAATAGGCTTCTTTTGGTCGGGATGTGTGCTCTATCATGCAAGATTGCATGGTCACTAGCAGCCAAATTCTCAATCAATTCCATGGCTTCTTTAGGGGTCTTCAATTTTATTTTTCCCCCTGCAGAAGCAACTAAAAGCTGCTTGGATTGTGGCCTTAATCTGTCGATGAAAATATTGAGCTGGATTGGTTCTGAAAATCCATGAGTAGGCGTCTTTCTTAATAACCCATGAAATCTTTCCAAAGCCTCACTCAAAGACTCATCTGGAAATTGATGAAAGGATGAAATGGTAGCTTTTCCTTCAGCAGTCTTGGACTCTAGGAAGTATTTCTTCAAGAATTTTTCTACCACTTCATCCCAATTCTTAAGACTATTACCTTTAAATGAATGGAGCCATCTTTTCGCCTCTCCAAACAAAGAAAATGAAAACAAGCTCAATCTAACAACATCCTCAGGCACCCCAGCCAGTCTGATAGTGTTGCAAATCTCAATATAAGTGGCTAGATGTGCATATGGGTCTTCATTGGGCAGACCATGAAACAAATTATTTTAAATCAACTGAATTAATGAATGTGGATAAGTTATATTCTGTGCTTGAACCTCCGGCCGTGCAATGCTAGTAAAGAACTGTGGCACAGATGTACTTGAGTAATCTTCCAGGGTCATTCGTCGAGGTTGCTCTTCAGCGATGACTTCGGCTTCAAATTTTGTTGTTTGAGATTCCCTGGATGTAGGTGAATTAGAAGATGATGACTCAGAAAAGTGAGCCTCTTCAAGGATTGATGCTACTGTTCTGTTGTGCAAAAGCTTTCTTTTTCTCTTTGCGTTGTTTCTTCTGAAGGTTGCTTCAATTTCTAAATCCAATGGAACCAATTCACCTGCAGAAGATCTACGCATGCAAACACTAACAGGAACAATAGTTAACCAATTCAAGAAGAAAATAAATTCTGAACTAAACAAATATTAACAAAAACAAAAAATTAATAATTCAAAGAATAATGAATTAATGCCTTCAAACTGAACTAAGCTTTTGATGCAAGCTCCATTGGAGCTTGTAGGCCTAGGATCTTCTTCATCAATGGATTCCTTTGCTTCTTGGAAGATGAATGGCAGTGGAATGGAGAAAGGAAGAGAGAGAGGAGACGCCACTTCAAGGAGAAGATGAGTCTAGAAGAAGCTCACCACCATAGGAGGCCATGGATAAGAGCTTGGAGGAAGAAGGAGATGAATGAAGGGAGAGGGAGAGAAGAGCACGAAATTTTGTGCTCTAAATGAGCTTTGAGATCTGAAGTTTAATATTCAAATGATCAAAGTTGAAAAAAATGCACACACATGACCTCTATTTATAGCCTAAGTGTCACACAAAATTGGAGGGAAATTCAAATTTCACTTGAATTTGAAATTGAATTTGTGGAGCCAAACTTTGGAGCCAAAATTTCACTAATTATGATTAGTGAATTTTAGTTATGGTTCAGCCCACTAATCCAAGATCAATTCCAAGATTCTCCACTAAGTGTGCTTAGGTGTCATGAGGCATGAAAAGCATGAAGGACATGCACAAAGTGTGACTATATGATGTGGCAATGAGGTGTAGTAAGCAAATGCTCACCTCCCCCTCTAAAATTTAATTGGATTGGGCTTCTACCAATTCAATTAAATTTATTTCCAACCACACACATCAAATATCCACTTAGTGCACGTGAAATTACAAAACTACCCCTAATACAAAAACTAGTATAGGTGCCCTAAAATACAAGGGCTGAAAATTCCTATATTTCTAGGGTACCCTACCTACATTATGGAGCCCTAAATACAAGGCCCAAAAATAATGAAACCTTAATCTAATATTTACAAAGATAAGTGGGCTCGTACTTAGCCCATGGGCCCGAAATCTACCCTAAGGCTCATAAGAATCCTAGGGCCTTCTCTTGCATCTCTGGCCCAATCTACTTGGAGTTTTCTATCCAATGCCCTTGCGGGGTAGGATTGCATCAGCTTTCCAAATGGAAAAAGTTCTCCAACAACAGTGCCAAAATACTTGTTTCGCCCTTTGGGATACTACTTGTTTGTGTAGATGTGAAATCTACCAGCAAGTGCATTGGGTCATCAAGTAAATAATTAAAACGGTGTGAACCGAGTATTGAACTCAGGGAACTTGTTCATTTGGTAAACGTTTATTCAATAAGTAGGCATTTGCAAACAGAAATCATGATTGTGATTGAAAGTAAAAGTATGTTCTATTCTAATTACAAAGCAATAAACGTGAACAAGTGTGAAAACAAATATCTAAAGGCGTTGGGTCCTCTTACTAAGAAAATTGATGCAATTAAGGATGTTTCTCTAATTAAAGATGTTTTTGTGTTCTATGCTGAAGGCTCAAGTGCTAAACACCAATGTCTCTTGAGTTTAGCCTAATTCTAATTAAACTTCATTCCTAGATGTCTCTTGTTGAACTTAGCATAATTGAAGAACTTTATGATCACAGCATAATAAAAACTAAATTACCGCACTCTGTGTCTAGACATGCGGTAACCTAATCCTGCTCTATCAAGTTCTAAGGAGACAATACATCTTTCAATGCTAAAGCCCCTAATAGTACACACATATAGGTGATCAAGCCACAAACATGTAATAATAAAGTACTGATAGAAACAATGAACACATCAAACAACCTTAATTAGAAAGGGAAAGAGTTTACATCAATTACTCAGCAAGAATCCCCAACTGAGGATTTAGACTTCCATAGCAAGGAAGCTCCTTTTACAATGAAGAAGAGAAATTATGATAAATTGCTTGCTTACAAAGGAGTGGGGATGTCTCCTCCACTTCTAGGAACCTCATAATCACTCAAAAACTCACAAATCTTCCTAAAAGATCAAAACTTGGCTTCTCTACTCTCTTCCTTGCCTCTGTGTATTTCACTATTCAAGCTCCTACGACTATTCAGTGCTCTCTCCAGACCTCCTTTCATTCTCTGCAAGTCAGGCTTAAAAAAAGGGATCACTGACCTTGACGTCGCGCATAGTGCCATTCTCGCGCTTAGCACGAGTAAGTGAACTTTCGCTCAACGCCAAACTCGCGCTAAACCTGGAAGGTGACAAACGACTCGCTGAGCGAGCTGATGACGCACTAAGTGCATGCCTGCATGACAGATTCCCTTCCAGATTCCTCCTATCCGCTAAGCACTTTGATGCCTCGCTTAGCGGATGACACTAGCTAAGCGCATTGAGCTCACCTAGCGAGACATCAACTTTAGCAGTTCTTCAAAATAACTCCATTTTGTCTGAAATTGAAGATAATTTGACATTAATTCCATACACAAGGCTTCTACTGAGCACAGATAAAAACAACGCAAAATTTATTTACAATCCTACAAAAAGAGCCATAAATTGGGGAAAATATATACATTTTGTAAAAATTTTCTATACAAAAGTTAGTCATATAAGATGACTAACAACCTTCAATCAGGTGTAGCTTACACTAACTCCTCATACCCATCAGAGGAGAAACTCAACAGGTCAAGCATCCTACCCCCCCTCACTGGTTGGCAAGACCTTCAACCAGGGGCAAGTCAAACTCACTCCTCACAACCATTAGGGGAGAAGCTCCACAAAATAGAAGAAAGATAGGTGACAAGATCTTTAACTAGGTTGGAATCAAACCTGAGATGACCCCACATCATTCTACTCTTTACAAGACCATCATGGTCCTACCTCTTCATCAACAAGGTCTTCCTTCCTATGTTATCAAATAGTCTACATCACGACAACCTATTCATACAACCACAAGTACAAAGCGTTGCAAAGACAAAGGCAATATACATTATATACACACAAGACAAACAGTTCAAAATTAATCATCGAAGGAAAGCATATGCATTGAAGAAAAATAATTGTCATAGTTACAAGACCTATGTGGCCAAATTCCAACAAAAAGAAGAAAAAAGATAAAGACGAGCAGTAGCCCTCTACTTGGGGACCTCTGCCTCCACAGATGCCACCTTCTGCATAGCCTCTTGGTGTCGTAGTCTATTCTCTTCTAGAATTGCAAAACTCCTTTGGAGAAACACTTTGGTAGAGTCAGTAGCATTCTGCACCCCAATCGACCTAATAAGCTTGTTGTCAAAGGCTGACACAAAGCCAACCGGGGTCTTCTGCTCCAGCTTATAGGTTGCACCCCACAGTGAGTCAACCTCACTAGAGGTGTACAAGTGATCAAGCGAGACGTGAGAGGACGAAGAAGGCGACACAACCGCTGCCAAAACCACAAAAGGAGAAGCCACCAAAGACATAAAGCAAGGAGGTAGTACCATGGGAGCACCAGTGGCTGCCACACCAACACTTAATAAAGGTGTCATGATGGTGGACACAACACCACAGTAGAATCAAACTAAGTGGCTGGCACAATAGCTTTAACAGTTGCAGGGGTAACCTCTTGAGCAACAACAACGGGAGGAGGTGAAGGAGCAGGAGTAGCAGCGATAGTAGTAGGAGCCTCAATGGCTGGTGGAGCTGGAGGCACATCTTGCACAGTCAAAAGCTGACTCGCAGTAGGCATCACAAAGCCTTATAGGGGCTTTCGACTTCTTGCGGCCAGACAACCCAACACTATTATCCCTCTTCCTATTAGCCAAAACAGAGGAAGCAACACTGAGGGTGACCTCAGCAATGACAGCAATAGGGCAAACCTCACCTGAAGGTTGACCCTCTTCTCCAACAATGGCATGATCCCACCTACAGGCCCGACCTGCTTCACAAGTGGCCTCCAGATGAAGTCACCCATAATACCTGCAAAACAAGCAAGACAATAACACAAACACGTGTTAGTCATTTCCTAACACTAACCTCAGACTCAAATAAGGGAAAGGTTAGGCACTTTACCATCTAAGGCAGCGAGAGGATCACTCGCCGAAGGAAGAGCCAAAATGGTCCACTAAGGCCAGCAACTGCTCCAAAATTGCTTTGTTGACCCTCTCCATAAGGGTCAACAAATCCTTGTCATACAATTTGAACTTGGTGGGGTTAGACTGCCAGTAGAATGGAAAGCGAGGCTCCCCAAGGGCATTGGATAGAAGACTCCAAGAAGATTGGGCCAGAGATACAAGAGAAGGCCCTAGGGTTCTCATGAGCCTTAGGTTAGATTTCAGGCCCATTGGCTGAGTATGAACCCACTTATCTTTGTACATATTAGATTAAGGTTTCATTATTTTTGGACCTTGTATTTAGGGTTCCATAATGTAGGTAGGGTACCCTAGAAATGTAGGATTTTTCAACCCTTGTATTTTAGGGCACCTAGACTAGTTTTTGTATTAGGGGTATTTTAGTAATTTCACATGCATTAAGTGAATATTTGATGTGTGTGTTGGGAAATAAATTTAATTGAATTGGGAGAAGCCCAATCCAATTAAATTTTAGAGGGAGAGGTGAGCATTTGCTTGCTACACCCTATTGCCACATCATATAGTCACACTTTGTACATGTCCTTCATGCTTTACATGCCTCATGACACCTAAGCACACTTAGTGGAGAATCTTGGACTTGATCTTGGATTAGTGGGCTTAACCATAGCTAAAATTCACTAATCATAATTAGTGAAATTTTGGCTCCACAAATTCAAGTGAAATTTGAATAGAAATTCAAATTTCCCTCTATTTTTTGTGACACTTAGGCTATAAATAGAGGCCATGTGTGTGCATTTTTTCAACTTTGATCATTTGAGAATTACAATTGAAAGTTCAGAACTCATTTGAGGCACAAAAGTTCGTGCTCCTTCTCTCCCTCTCCCTCCACTCATCTTCTCCTACCTTCAAGCTCTTATCCATTGCTTCGTATGGTGGTGAGCTTCTTCTTGACTCATTTTCACCTTGAAGTGGCGTCTTCAATCATACTTATTCCTTCTCCATTCCACTTCAATTCATATTCAAGAAGCAAAGGACTCCATTGATGTAGAATATCCAAGGCTTACAAGCTCCACATGGAGCTACATCATGTGGTATCAGAGCATCTTCGTCTAGGTGATGTTCTTTTGCTTCCTCTATCTTTTTGTTCGGTCAATTCACTTTAATTCCTTATTCTTCATATTATTCTCCATGTATATCCTCCATTGTCTTGTGGTTTGGTGCTGTTTAGAGTACATTCAAAAAAATAAACCGATTGAATCTTAGATCTACGCTTGTTCTTGCATTTCTATGGTTCAAATTTTATAGATCTACTATTGAATCATGTTTTTGTGTTGATTTTAGGTTCTATAATTTTTCAGTCATAATATTCTTGTGCTAAACCTTTAGATCTAAATTTTCTTCCAAAATATTTGTCGGAACCTACCCTTCGGCGGGAGGGCGACGCGTGACTCGCGGGATGCGTGTTCCACGAAAGGAATACGCGTGGAGTCGCCACCAACGTTTATTTGAGGAAAACGTCGGAAAAACCGGAAAAGACGCGATCTACTAATTTTTAAGTGAAAGGCTCGGGAGTTGTATTTACGCACGGGGAAGGTATTAGCACCCCACACGTCCGTCACAAGGGACCGCAGCCTTTAATTGAGTGTGCAAACATGACTTTAATTTTTACGTTCCCTTTTATGTCCTTATATCCTTTATACCCTTTTTATATATTTTTTTCTCTTTTTGTGGTCGACAAGGGTGTTTCCCTTTGCTCCTACGTATTCCTCAATTGTGACGAGGAAATCAGACCTACGTAGTTCTTTCTTATGCGTGAATCAAGTGATTCTTTTTACTTGAAAGGTGATCATTTTAAGGCGTTGGACCTTAAAAATGATCCATTTTACTTGGTAAGAAACTGAAATGATAAACTTTCAAAACCCTATTTTTTGTGGAAGAGCTTGACTAGGCGAGTTGATTTTAGCCTTAGTTTTACTTTAGTTTTTAGTCGATTCAATTAAGAATGAGAAACCCCAAAGAGAAAACGTCCGATTGGTTTTTCGCTTTATTTTACTAAAAGACATTTTTTATTATTATATTATTATTTTATCTCTTTTTTTGATTTCCAACGCGGTTACGGCACGACCGAACGGTCGGAATTCATTTTAACCGAAATTAACGGATGATACAATTCAAATGATCGGTGGAAATTTATTTTATTTTTTGATTAGGCGAGAAAATAACTTAAGCAAATGACTAAAGCACGTCAAAAACGGGTACGGAAAGTAAATGAAATGTAAATGAAAGCACATAAAAACAAATAAGGACCACTAAGGGTGCATAGAATGAATTGAAAAGTTCGATCTAGAGAACTTACCGGTTAAAGACCGAAGAACGACGAAGAACGAATGAAGAACGTCGAAGAACGGTCGAAAACCTTCGCGTAATCACCCACGGAAACGTTACGGAAGCGCCTCGGCTTGGATTTTCTTCACGGAACCAATTTTTCTCACTAATTTTAAGTGATTCTGAATTACCAGGAGGGCTGAACCCTTTTCAACTTCACTTCTCCCCCTATTTATAGAAAATTGGGGGAGAAACTTGCCACCCAGCTCGCCCAGGCGAGCAAGGTGGCTTCCTCCAGAAGCAACCGCCTTCTGGAGGAATTTTCTGGAGGGTCCAAGTGGGTCTGGTTGCTATTTGCACCCCCATTTTTACTAAATACACCCCCTTCTTTTTTTTTTGTGCTTCTTTTTTCGTAAAGTTACGGAAACTTACAAATTTCGTAACGATACTTGTTTTCTTTCCGTAATGTTACGGAACCTTGCGGATTACATAATCATCCCTTTTTTGACTTACGGAACGTTACGGAACCTCACGAATTGTGCAACGATGCTTCCTTTTTGATTTCCGGTATGTCACGGAACCTTACGGATTGTGCATCAATACTTTCTTTTGATTTCCGGCATGTCCCGGAACTTCACAAATTGCCTAGTGACGGGTGCAAGCACCTCACAAGGACCAAACAAAAGTTGCATGCCACCAAGCAAAGGTTCCCGGACGAAATTAGGGTATGACAGTTGCCCCTCTTTACTTGTCTTTTATTGGAGATAAAAGGGAAGTAATGATAAGACACTAATTTCGTTCCTCTCGGTTGACGAGAGTCGCAGGTGACTATAAAATATCTCTGCATGCAACTGACTTGTTGTCCCCGGGGGAACAAAGGGTGTAGAAGACGATGTCAGTCTCTGCATGCTATCAGGCTTTTCGTCTTACAGATAGCAAAAAGGATGTTTATACGGATAACCACTCGGGTATTTCCGCCCGTCACCGTGACTCAAATGTCAGTATGACAGATCTTGTGAGCACGGAAGATGACGTAAATCTCCGCGTGTCAACGGGCTTGTCGGCCGCGATTGACGAAGGATGCAGAAGACGACGTTAGTCTCTGCGTGCTATCAGGCTTTTCGTCTTACAGACAGCAAAAGAAAGTTTATACGGATAACCACTCGGGTATTTCCGCCCGTCAGCGTGACTCAAATGTCAGTATGACAGATCTTGTGTGCGTGGAAGATGACGTAAATCTCCGCGTGTCAACGGGCTTGTCGGCCGCGATTGACGAAGGATGCAGAAGACGACATTAGTCTCTGCGTGCTATCAGGCTTTTCATCTTACAGACAGCAAAAGAATGTTTATACGGATAACCACTCGGGTATTTCCGCCCGTCAGCGTGACTCAGATGTCAGTATGACAGATCTTGTGTGCGTGGAAGATGACGTAAATCTCCGCGTGTCAACGGACTTGTCGGCCGCGATTGACGAAGGATGCAGAAGACGACGTTAGTCTCTGCGTGCTAACAGGCTTTTCGTCTTACAGACAGCAAAAGAAAGTTTATATGGATAACCACTCGGGTATTTCCGCCCGTCAGCGTGACTCAAATGTTAGTATGACAGATCTTGTGTGCGCGGAAGATGATGTAAATCTCCGCGTGTCAACGGGCTTGCCGGCCGCGATTGACGAAGGATGCAGAAGACGACGTTAGTCTCTGCGTGCTATCAGGCTTTTCGTCTTACAGACAGCAAAAGAAAGTTTATACGGATAACCACTCGGGTATTTCCGCCCGTCAGCGTGACTCAAATGTTAGTATGACAGATCTTGTGAGCGTGGAAGATGACGTAAATATCTGCGTGTCAACGGGCTTGTCGGCCACGATTGACGAAAGATGCAGAAGACGACGTTAGTCTCTGCGTGCTATCAGGCTTTGCGTCTTACAGACAGCAAAAGAATGTTTATACGGATAACCACTCGGGTATTTCCGCCCGTCAGCGTGACTCAAATGTCAGTATGACAGAACTTGTGAAGGTGGCCGACAAAAGCGAGGCTCTTGCTCCTACGTATCCTCGAACGAGGAACTCAGACCTATGTAGTTCTTGATAACTTGTGAGACTTGAAAAAGTCTCCACCGAAAGATGCTGACATCTCCGGAAAGGGCGCAGATGACCACATTGGCCTCTGCTCATGAATCACACTTGGGGTCACTGAATGACAAGGTGCAGATAGCCGTAAGGTGTCTCCGCGGGCTATCAGCTCTTGGGTCATGGTAACAAAAAGCGGTGCGGTCGACAAAAGCGAAGCTCCGTCTCCTACGTATCCTCAAATGAGGAACTCAGACCTACGTAGTTCTGGATAACTTGTGAGACTTGAAAAAGTCTCGGTGTTTTCTCCACTAAAATGCAAACATGTTTTAGTAAAGAGACAAATATTCCAACTCATTAGAGCAGCATATGCTTTTTTGAGTGAAAAACAATGCGTCTACCGGGGAAGGAGAGTCTGCTGATGAAACCCCCCCATAACCATAAATGAGATTTTGGATGTTAGCATTTCATTTCTAAATGACCATTTAGAGGAAACACTGGGTTTAACAAAAATAGAAGAAAATCACTCAGAGTGTATCAACCTCGCACAGGTAAGTGTTTCATCCTAATTCCAAATCATAGATATGTCACGACTTGACTTTGCGAATTATTTCCAATCAAATCAAAGATTACATGCGTGATCATGGATCAATAGGACTTCCCTTGGAAATGGGTTCTTTTGGTGGGTTTTTCGGCTTTTGATTTTTTTTTTTGGCTTTTTCCTTTTCTGTTCTTGTTTGACGTGAGGCGAACAAGTCACCGATGCACATGTTTTTTTGGTTGGTAATCAAAGGGAGAAGAACACTTTAGATCATGGTTTCCTTTCCTTCCTTTTGTTCATTTGGTGACAATTCTGTATTGGTCAGATATTGTCTGGTCCAAAGACCTTTCTGCATATTTCATCTGGTTTCTTTCGATCCTTGATCAGGAGCTTTCTTTCCTTCCTTTTTTACTTTCTCCGATTCTTTGGTTGGGAATTTTCTTTCTTTTCTTTTCGCTTTCTCCCACTCTTTGACTGGGAATTTCCTTTCCTTTCTTTTTTTTTGCTTTCTCTTTGATTGGAAATTTTCCTTCTCTTCTTTTTTTGCTTTCTCTTTGATTGGAAATTTTCCTTCTCTTCTTTTTTTGCTTTCTCTTTGATTGGAAATTTTCCTTCTCTTCTTTTTTGCTTCCGAGTGTAAGGATTGACATTCTCACCCTGGGTCAAGGTTTATGGTGAGTTAGGATTTTGGCTCAAGGCTTGAAGAATGGCTAGACATGATACATGTCAGGGTTTGGTTTGGTTCAAGGATAAAAAGGGATGCCCCACATTATTTCCATGACACAAATGCAAAAATGATGATTTGGAAACTTTATGCAAAACTGGTCATGCATGCACCTATGTGGACACTCAAGTGTCAAATTTTATGGTCATGTGATGCTAGGGCTCAGGATTCATTTCCTCTATTTTTAGTCAACCCAACGTTTCCAAAACATGTTCTTTTATCAACTTGTGCATTCATTCGAGTCCATTTTGGACGTCTGGGAAAATTTTCACAGCATTCACCCTTCAGGTGTATACACATTTTTTAAAAAAAACTAGTTATGATCAGTGAATTTTTTCAAAGAAAAGTTGGAAGTTATCTCTTTCAAAAGCATGTTGGTTTTTTTAGCTAGATAACTTATTTTCTATTTTTCCTTTCTTCCTTTTTTATCATTTGTTTATTTCTTTTTCTTGTTTGTTTTTCTTTTTTTTTCATGAGGTATTTTGCTACCTAAACATGTGTATATTTTTGTGAGGTATTTTTGTTATATACACGCATATCCAAGGTATCTTGCTACCTAAACATACATATATATGTTTTGTAAGGTATTTTTGCTATATATATGCATATCCAAGGTATCTTTCTACCTAAACATACATATATATATTTTGTGAAGTATTTTTTGTTTACATACATGCATATCTAAGGTATCTTTCTACCTAAACATACATATATATATTTTGTGAAGTATTTTTTGTTACATACATGCATATCGAAGGTATCTTTCTACCTAAACATACATATATATATTTTGTGAGGTATGACTACCTTTCGAGCTTGTGCTTGATTTATTTAAATTCCTAGGATCATGAGCAACTAGGTGTGTCCTACTATGACTTGAGAAACAAAAGGTGATCAAATAACAAGCAAAAATTTAAAAGTTACTAGGTTGCCTCCTAGTAGCGCTTCTTTAACGTCTTGAGCTGGACGCCTTATGACTTGTCAGTCACTGACCTAGTACTTTGCTTACCTTTGGCTTTGGACTTGGTCGCCTATTGGTTGGCCACGTGCCATAGGCAACGCTCTAACCTTTTTGTGGACGAGCTGAGGTGAACTCTAGAGGTGGTGGCGGTGCGTCTGTTGCCCGCTGTCCGCCCTCCCCAGGCTGCTGTGGTGTTTCGCCCTGCGCTTGCCTAGGGGCGCAGTACTTCTTGATGAAAGCCCGGTTAATAGGGGGCCTGATGAACTTGCTGGGGGCAACGGGCTCTCCGTAGGACTGACAGAGGCCCGTAACCAAAGCTGGAGACCCCAAGGCCCCGTTGGACTCCTTTGGGTCCACCGGGTGTCCTGCGGGTGCGATCCCTGCAAACAATAGATGACATCAGAAATCAATTTGAACCATATGCATACTTACCTATGTCGGGATGGCATGACCTTGCTGGGGGGTACGGGCACCCTGTAGGACTGATAGAGGCCCGTAATCAGAGCTGGAAACCCCAGGGCCCTGTTGGACTTTTCCGGGTCCACTGGGTGTCTTGTGGGCGCGATCCCTGCAAATAGTAGATGGCATTAGAAATTAGTTGGAAATAATGCATACCTACCTATGTCGGGATGGCACAGATCAACTGATACTTCTGCAGGGGGAGATCGGCATTACGGTCGCTGGGTAGAATGTTGCTAAGTAACAACGTCAGTTATATCTGTGTAAGAGTGGTCATGTTGGTGCACATAATCCACACTCGTCTCTTTGTAGTGGCATGGGTGAAATCTTGCCCCGGTATGCATAGTAGCTGTGTGATAGCCTCCCTCTCTGGTTGTGCTTGCACAATTGGTCGCCCTCCAATATCAGGGGGGTGGCCCAGAAACTGATAAAAGGAAACTACTGGCCCCTTAACCGGGAGCGCGAGTCTCGGTTAAGCTTTTAAGGGCAGAGGACCTTAATTTATCTTAAGGTGTGGATATAGGGCCCACTAAGAGTGAGAACGCGTAGCCCTCAAATGGTGAGGGCGTGCAGCCCTTTGAAGGCGAGGGCGTGTAGCCCACTGAAGGTAAGGACATGTAGTCCTCTAAAGGCAAGGACGTGTAGTCCTCTAAAGGTGAGGACATGTAGTCCTCGGAAGGTGAGGGCGAGGACATGTTGTCCTCTGAAGGTGAAGGCATGTAGCCCTATGAAGGTGAGGGCGTGTAGCCCTATGAAGGCGAGGGCGCGTAGCCCTCTGAAGATGAGGACGTATAGTCCTCGGAGCCGAGGGCGTGTAGCCCTCTAAAGGTGAGGACATGTAGTCCTCGGAAGGTGAGGGCGTGTAGCCCTCTGATGGTGAGGACATGTAGTCCTCTGAAGGCAAGGGCGTGTAGCCCTTTGAAGGCGAGGACGTGTAGCCCTTTGAAGGTGAGGACGTATAGTCCTCTGGAGACGAGGGTACTAGTACCCAAGGGTCCATCCTTATGAGAAAGCAAGAGATCGACTCATCGAGAGAGCCGGTCATCCCAAATTCAAAAGATTTGGACATTTAGATGTAGGGAATCTATGTAGTTAACATGATTTTTAGGGATGCAGATGCATGCAACCTTTGTTGTGAAATTTGGTAAATGCGGACTTCATATGAAATAATGCAATGTAATGGAAAGTTGTACAATGTTCATGTCATTCTTTCCTTGTTTTGTGATTTTGATTTTGATTTAATTTTTTTTGGAAAACACAGATTGACTGTCCTTTTGAAAAAGGTGATAATTCATGCAACCTCATCCTATCTTTCTGCAAATCTCTCCGGTAACTCCCTCAGAGTGTATGTTCTGTTTGATTTAGTCACTTGACCGTTTTGGAGTGACGGGAATGGAGCCGTTTGATGTTTAATCAATCTATTGAAATTCCAAGGCTTGTCTCCCTTTTTTTTTTGTTTAAAAACATCGACGGGTGAGAACTTTTGATCTGCCCCTATGTTCACTTGAGACTCATGCACGATGCCCCTCATTGCCCCAGTTTAAGGCTTTGAGGTACAATCGTTGTCTTTCGTCATGACCTTGTAGCTGGGAACCTATTGGGTGAAAACTTCTAATCTGCCCCTAGGTTCGTTTGAGGTTTATGCATGGTGCCCCTCATTGCCCCACTGTAAGGCTTTGAAGTAACAATTGTCGTCTTGTTTTCACAACCTCGTAGTGAGGAAGAATGAAAGAAGCAGTTGATCCTTGCAAAAAGAATTTTCCAAGGACGAGAAACAGTCGAAGGATTTTTCAGTTGATGGATTAAGTCAAATGACTCCTATCAAGATGTTTTGATGTCTTGATGATGCTAAAGGATCAAGTGCTTCTAAGTTTTACTCAAGACAAGAATCCAAGATAATCAAGATATATGATCAAGTTGATCTCTAGAATCTTTAGGAAGAAGTTTCCAAATTGAAAATACAAAAGGTTTGACCAAAGAATTCTATCATTTCAAATTGAGATTTGCTCTCTGGTAATCGATTACCAGCAGCTGAAAATGTTTTAATTCAAATTTTTAAAACCTGTAATCGATTACATAAGTCTTGTAATTGATTACCAGAGGGGATTTTCAGAAAATAATTGCCAAGAGTCACACCTATTCAAATTTTTTATGAATGACCATCAAAGGTGACTTGGAAACACGAACTTAAAGGGAGTTTTCATTGCCCAAAAAGTTTTATCCTCTCAAAAGATTAAGAGTTTTTCCAAACTGAAATGTCTTATCGCCTCAAAAAGATTCCTTGGTCAACCACTTGCATATTCAATAAGGAATTTTGATTGATCTTCATTGTACAAGCTATCTCTTTTAAGAGAGATATCTTCTTCTCTTCTTCTTATTTCTGAAAAGGGATTAAGAGACCGTGGGTCTCTTGTTGTAGAGGATTCTTGAACACAAGGGAAGGGTTGTCCCTGTGTGCATTGTTAATCCGAAAAGATAGAGTGAAATTTTAATTGGGGAATAATCTTCGTATCTTAATTCAACCCCCTTTTTTCTTAAGGTAACTGAGGCCAACATCCTATTCTTGATAACTCACTTCTCTCTAAAAGACAAACTTTCTGGAATGATAAAATGAGGTCACATGAATGTCTTGAAAACACAGCCAATCAAGTGCTTTTTTTTCTTTTTGAACACCTTTTTTTTTTATTTTTGAAACTTATTTGTTTTGAACTTTACTCGTTGTTTTACGGCAGCCCCACCAACGTGCAAGGCGAGTAATCTCTGATTGAATGGTCACAGGTCGCTTGAGCAAATAGACCAATGGCTTGCACCCAATTCCGGTGAAAGTTGAAAATCCTGATGAGTCATTTAGAGACATCTAACAACAGCTTTCAAAATTTCCCCATGTGTGGCATCTCTTGTCAATGTCGGGATTTACACGCGATTCTCCTCAAATTTCAGCCAGCCCGCATCAATTAGACCTTGCACCTTACGCTTCAGGCCCCTACAATGCTCAATGGAATGCCCCGGGGCTTCTCCGTTGCGTTCGAGTCGTATTCTAGGAGAAATGGAGGTTGATGAACCTTGGCTAGGGTTATGGCTACCATTGAATTATCAAGTAGATATGGGAGCAAGTCAGCATAGGACACTGGAATTGGGGTGAATTCTACAGGCCTTTCGCTGCAAAATTCATTTCTTGGTTGGTGTTTTGGTTTGTGCCAAAGGTGGTGTTTAGCATTGGTTGTGTGGTAGGTGGGTTTTGTTGTCGATTTAGGGATGGCCTTTGTGGATAAATGGGCGGTAGGTAAGGAGAAGGGTTGGGTAATGACATTGTTGGGTTGGTGGGAAACTTGGCCGTACAGGAATGACAGTCATTGCATGGGTTTCTCCGTCATCCTCACCCTCTTCATTTGCCCCAGTTTTCTCATTCGTCCAAGCAGGATGATTAAATTTGCCTCTTTTCAGACCCACTTCGATCTTTTTGCTGGCGAAGACCAAATCTATAAAACTTGAAGGTGTGTAACCCACCATTTTTCATAGTAGAACACCGGTCACGTGTCTACTATCATTGTGATAATCTCTTTCTCTGTTATTGGGGGTGCTACTTGAGTTGCCAAGTCTCTCCATCTTTGGGCGTATTCTTTGAAAGATTCGTGCCCCCTTTTTGCACATGTTCTGTAGTTGCATCCTATTCGGAGCCACATCAGAATTGTACTGACACTGCCTAACGAAGGCAACCATTAGGTCTTTCCAAGAATGGACTCAGGAAGGTTCCTAAGTTAGTATACCAGGTGACAGTTGTCCTAGTAAGACTTTCTTAGGAAAAATGTATCAGCAGTTTCTCATCTTTTGCGTATGCCCCCATCTTCCGAAAATATATCTTTAGATGGTTCTTGGAGCAAGTAGTCCCCTTGTACTTGTCAAAGTCCGGCACCTTGAACTTGGGAATGACCATGTTTGGGTATTAGGAACAACTCTTCTAGGTTAGCAAAGGCATAATCTTCACCTCCTTCAATGGCCCTGAGCCTTTCCTTTAGATGATCCACCTTTCCCTTTTCAGCCATAGCAGGAGGGGCTCTTCCCACCGCAAAATGCAAGGGTTATGGTTGTGGGCGAAACTGAGGGCCCTCCAAAGTGTTTGGCATGGGTATACTACCAACTGCTTGCCCTTCAGTGGCATATCCGAGGCAAGGCTCGAAGTCGGCTAGATTGTGGTGGGGAATTTCATGTGTCTCCCCCATGGGTTGAGAGACATTTCAATGAGTATGGGAGCGGAGTTATTGAAATCCTCATTGGGAATGCATGCCACGTTGGGTGGTGTATAGTTGGGAGGCCAGCCATATGGTGGGAAGGCATGCTTGTTTTGAGTTTGCGCATAATGGGGGGCCGCCCGTACTTCCCAAATCTTTGCCTACCATTTGCTCTTATCTGCTCTTGCACCTTCTCTACTTCACCCATTATTTTAGCTCTAGCACGGGTTTGGTAAGCCGCACTGACCTCCACTATCTCCTTTATGCTCATCATGGCCTCTACCATTGTGGCCATTTTCTCTTTCAAGGCCTCCGGGTCGGCCTTCATTTGCTCTTGCACCTTCTCTATTTCATCCATTACTCTAGCTCTAGCACAGGTTCGATAAGGGCGCCATAAAGCGTGTTCTTTTCTTTTTTATAACAATGATTAAGTTCGTTTTTCTTTTTTCAAGGAAAGAATGTAATGAACAATGCGACCAATGAAAAGCATGGATGTATGTGAATGATGCAAGTTGAAGTATTGCAAATTTTTATGCAGGACATGGGGTTGAATCAATTTAGATTTTTCAACATGGTTCATGACATCTTGGTCAAGGTGAAACTGGAAGTAACAAGGACATCAACAGTCCTAAATGTGTTAGGCAGTAGACGAAACAGTGATGTAACTCGATTCAGCTTTTGCCCCAATTTTTGCAAGGTGGTACTTCCATACTTCAACTTGACTTGATGAACTTTTTTCAAAAAAGCATGAGCTTAGTTCAACCCGGTAATCCAAGGAATGGCAATTATGATCGCCGATACTTCAACAACCTTTCATACGGATGAATGACTCGGGCATACTTTAAGCTATGCATGGAAAATGTAATTATGAAATTGAGATGCCCGAAGAAACATCATTTCCTAGTTAACCATGCATTAGGTACCATGTTCACTCATTTTGGTTTTAAGTGAAACGGGTTTATGATCCCAACATGGTTGACTCATGGTACCGAATGAATTTTCATGCTTCTATTTTAGTTTCGCAGAGGAAAATGCAAGGATCATGCATAAGCGAACATGAAAACAAAAGGTATGCAGTTTGTAGAACAAAAAGTATGTTGAACGCATATGCATGATGATGCAATGACTCATGCAAAATGTGATGCTGGAATATGATAACGGACAAATGTAGGAACAATATGTTCATTATGATGCCATGAATAGATGCTTATGCATGCTAGAGATAAAATGCGGGATTGATTTGATTCGCACTGATTTTTTGGAGTAAAAACGTGGGATAAACTCATTTTATTCAGAAAGTTATAACTAGTCAAGATTTGAGCGACAATACAAACTTCCTAGCGGTTTCTAATCATATGGGCCATTAAGTCTATCGTATGCTGACAATAGCTGAGAAGTTCGTGGATCTCCTCGGGGCAGAGTAGGTGTTCGCCACTGCTTTGGCCTTGGCTAACAATCGGGAAAGTTCTTGGCTTCCGTTCAAGGTAAGAGCAAATCGGTCCATCTACATTGTTGCCTCTTGATGTAACGAGTCGATCACCCTTCCTCTAGCCTCCTTTTCCGCGTACACTTGGGCATACTCGTCCGCCACTCTATGCTCGTGGGCCGTGGCTAGACTTAGTTCCTCTTGGTACTTGGTGATGATAGCTAACATGTTGGTCTCTGTCTTGCATAACCGCTGAAACAAACTTCTTTTGGACCTCGAGCAAGCCTTCAATTCATCTTTCAAGATCAAACTGTCTACTCGCGATTGGTCCCTTTCCTCCCTCCGGAGTTTAAGCTCGTTGTTACTACCCCCACAGAGCCCCTCGGAATTTGTTCCGGCCGTGCTCTTCCCTACGAGCCCTCTTGGTCTCTTGTTCAAGGGCTCTTGTGGCAGTTGCATTCTCTTCTCGTAATCCAGCACACTCTTTCCGGATGTCTGTAGTGGCTAACTTGAACTTCTCCTTGGCAAGTCTCGCCTTTCCTAACTCGTTTTTGAGAGCTTGGACTTCTTCGTCCTCTTCCGGTGCTTCGAAACTCTCTTCGCTAACAACCTTTAGCTTGGCGAGCCAATCTAAACCTCGTGTATGAACTTTCAGCCATTCATGATAACCACCAATAATGCCATTATGAATGCCCCTAAGTTCTTTATCTTTTCTTAATGGGGTTTCCCACGCTTTATGGATCCTTTGTATAGCCTTGAAATTTTGCGTGCTGAAATCTCTCACAATGAAAGGAGACATGCTTTCTTCCATCGGTGCTCCCCTCATGGGGTACCCTAGTTGTCTTATAGCGAGCGCGGGATTGTAGTTAATACAACCCCTCGTTCCTATCAACAGAATGTTTGGGTATCCTCCACATGAGAAAAGGACTCCCTCCTTTCCTTCCTTCCATCGGGGGAACCAACTGATTGTTCTACCTCCTATCCCAGCCAAGAGCTGGTCCCAATCCATTCTTCTATTTTCAGCACACGAGCGATGGCTTCGGAGCGGACATGGATGCCTCATGTCTTGTTGGAACAGGTGTGAAACCAACCAAACACAGAGATCGGGCAAGAAATAGATGATCCGTGCGCTACTCTTCTCACACCTTCGGTCAAATGTATCAAATAAATCTGCCAAGACAGCTACCACCGGGCTCTCCTTGCTATGGTGGTATGCAAGGAAAGCGTCGATTGCGGCTAGGTCCACCAAACCATCCACGTTTGGAAAGAGGACGACCCCAAAGATTAGCAATGCTAACACATCCATAAACGGGACCCACTCTTCTTGATTTGCCATATCCCTCGCCTTGTCTTCTAGGTACTTCCGTGGTAGGCCCGCTATGCCGTTTCGAGTTTGTTTTACGCGGTCCAAACCTCTTGCTGAATCCTTGACCACAGTTGCAATTCTGCTCAAGGAGGGGAGAAACCCGGAAAAAAGATATGGTTTTCTCCCCCCGAGAGGACATCCCAGAATCTCCTCAAATTCTTCAATGGTCGGTACCAATTGGAAGTCTCCGAACGTGAAGCATCTCAAAGGCTGGTCGTAGTATTGGGTGAGTGATGCAATGGCTTCTATGGATACCTCTGCTATGGTCAAATCTAAGATTTTTCCGTAAGTCTTGCGGAAGGCTTGCATTTGGAGAGGTCCCATCAACCACCCCAATTCCTTAATGCTGGTAACATCTAGGCCTTTAACCTTGACTTGATAAAACCTTTTGCCAGTTTGATTTGTCCCCATGTTTACTAAAGTGAGACAAAAAAGCTGTGCGAATCAAAAACTCCGATATCTCATGGGTGGAATGGATGAATGCATGGAGGAATGCATATGACACAGATGTAATTTAGGAATGCGGGAGCCCGGGGAACTGTCTCCTTCTTAGATATAACGTCTAGGGGTAGCAAAGTGCCCCAACGTATGTATTTAAGAAGGTGACACGGACCCTCCATTGGTTTGTTTACAGAGGGGATCAAGACAGAACCCGTGTGTGATGCATATGCGAAAGGCGCAACACGGGAATGTACATAGTATGGCAATACTCACTGAATATAAGCAAAAGGGTATATGACACTCATGCATGGCAGTGTGAAAAATGGCACGCAGCGTGTTTGCTCCGTGCCCCTATTTAAGGGACCTATAAGGGAGAGAGCTAACTAGGCTTTTAGTGATAATCCCCAAGGTAGTCATATCTCTCTTGATGGTTTCTAGAGGTATCATCCTCTTTGAAGAACATACTGCAACAGTAGGGACTACTAGCAACAATATGTTTTCAAAGAGAAAAACTCTAGATGAGCGTTCACTGCAATCAAGCAAGTCGGAGACCTAGCATGATCACAGATTCACCTCCACTCCTTATGTTCCCACGAACCCGGGTATAGGGCCCCCTTTTTTTTTCAACTCACCGTGTGTGCAAATAGTGTTAGTGTTTGTGTGCATCAAATGAATAAATATTTACCTCAAGCATACACTTAAAAATGCACTAAAACCATCAAGGATTTATATATACAAGAACATAATGAAGGGAAACCCAACAAAGGAGTAAGTCACGGTAAAACATTGCACAAGATTAAATGGCCTAACTCTCTAAAAAACTGTCCCCAGTGGAGTCGCCAACTGTCGTAACCTACCCTTCGGCGGGAGGGCGACGCGTGACTCGCGGGATGCGTGTTCCACGAAAGGAATACGCGCGGAGTCGCCACCAACGTTTATTTGAGGAAAACGTCGGAAAAACCGGAAAAGACGCGATCTACGAATTTTTAAGTGAAAGGGTCGGGAGTTGTATTTACGCACGGGGAAGGTATTAGCACCCCACACGTCCGTCACAAGGGACCGCAGCCTTTAATCGAGTGTGCAAACATGACTTTGATTTTTACGTTCCCTTTTATGTCCTCATATCCTTTATACCCTTTTTATATATTTTTTTCTCTTTTTGTGGTCGACAAGGGTGTTTCCCTTTGCTCCTACGTATTCCTCAATTGTGATGAGGAAATCAGACCTACGTAGTTCTTTCTTATGCATGAATCAAGTGATTCTTTTTACTTGAAAGGTGATCATTTTAAGGCGTTGGACCTTAAAAATGATCCATTTTACTTGGTAAGAAACTGAAATGATAAACTTTCAAAACCCTATTTTTTGTGGAAGAAATTAGGGTATGACAATATTGATTAGGAAAAAAAAACAAAAATCTAAGTGTAAATCACTTAATCCATGTTGCCTTAGCGTCATGTTTAGTCATAATAATTGTCACATTATGTTCTAAGTTTGTGTTGAATTTTGATTTTTGTTGATTTAATTCTACATAAATTTGTTCATGTATTCTTATCATTATTATCCTATCATTTGAATTTTGAGTCTAATTCATAACATGTTCTAAATCAATTCCTAGAAGTAGTCTTGTTGTTGAACTTTGTTTTGTTTTCTAAGTTTCCTATATAATGCTTATGAAGAAATTGAGTTGTGGTGCTGAGTTGTTGCTGGATTTTTGAATCAAAATAAGTCTTAAGCTCTGTTGAATTGTGTTATTCAAGACATTTGAGCATAAGCAAACAAAAATTGTAATTATCGAAGCCTTAAGCAACATAATCCCTACTCTTGATTTCTAGGTTGAAATCATTGGTGCTGACAGCTTAAACATGCGAGCTTGTAAAAATTACTGGGAATTGGTCACTGCGAATTTTGAGCTGAACTTTTTACTGAACTTTCTAGGCATATGGAAAAAATTGTAAAAAAAGAACCAAGTGATTTTGATAAAAGGAAAAAACACGAAAAATCACACAAGTTGGCAGGAAAAAAAAGTGAAAGGGAAGTGTGCTTGTTGTTTTGGCTCGAAATTTGTCTATAATTGGTTCCTATTTTATACCAATCTTAGTTCTGAAATTTCAATTGAAAATTAGTATCAAAAAAAGTGCCAAAACTAGAGTTTTCTTGAGTCTTATTCTTTTAGTTTTTTTTACTCTACTCTAGAGCCATTCTAGGTTTCTCTTAGAGTCCTAGCTTGCTTTTGTGTGCTTTTCATTGCTTTAATTGTTGAATAATCCTTGAAAAATTTTGTTGTTAAAATTCTATTATTTTAGCTTTCATTTCATTTTTTTTGTCTTTGTTTATTGGTTGTCTCTTTGTTTCCTTGTTTGTGAGTTGCCATATAGGGAATTAGAAATGAGGATTGGTGCAATCCCTTGAAGAATTTGAGTCAAGAAGCAAGGGGCCAACCACCTTAAGAGCTATTGGACTAAGAAGTACTCCAAATTGAGTGAATCACCAAATAGAGAACAACCACCAAAATTGAGAACCGTTTTGTAATTTTATAATTAGCAATTTACTTACCTTCATTGCTTTCAAGTTTTGTAACAAAAAGGACTTTCGTTGGAAGTGTGTTGGGAGCCTCCAATAGGTTACCAAACTTCCATTTTTGTGTAATAATTTTAGGCAATTTTCCCTTAGGATAGTGAGTGTTTTGTTGGGAACCTTAAATGTGGTCATCCAAACACTCCTAAGATCCGCCTAGTTTACATTTCTTGCACTTTAATTTCTAGCTTACTTTCATAGTTTATTTTCTTTACTAGTCATGCCTAGTTTATCTTGTAATTGCATAATACTTTCTTCTTACTTATCACGCTTAGCTTGAGTTCTTTTGAACCTTGTCTTTTTCCTTTTACAAACCCCCAACAATAAAAGACCACAACTTAAGGAATCAACATGATTCATCATTCATCTAGTGTTAATGGTGAGGGTACTAGTCATAAGGATCCTCTATCTAGAATCTTAGTGTTGGATCGAGTGGCCTCAGAATAATTAAGAAGGGGGGTTGAATTAATTATTCCTAAACCTTTACTAATTAAAAAATTACTCTTCCAAGGCTTTTATTAAATTGTTAAGAGAATGAGGAGTAGAAGAGAAACTTAACAGAAAGTAAAAGCGGAAATTAAATGCACAATGGAAAGTAAAAGAGTAGGGAAGAAGGAGACAAACACACAAGAGTTTTTATACTGGTTCGGCAACAACCCGTGCCTACATCCAGTCCCCAAGCGACCTGCGGTCCTTGAGATTTCTTTCAGCATTGTAAAAATCCTTTTACAAGCAAAGATCCACAAGGGATGTACCCTCCCTTGTTCTCTTTGAACCTAGTGGATGTACCCTCCACTAGAACTGATCCACAAGAGATGTACCCTCTCTTGTTCTCAGTCAAACCCAAGTAGATGTACCCTCTATTTGTACCACAAAGGATGTACTGATGCAATCCTCCCTAGGAAAGGACCAGTTACCAGAGCCATGAGCAAGAGGCTCCAAGAGGATTGGGCTAGAGTTGATAAAGAAGGCCTTAGGGTTCTCATGAACCTTAGGGTAGATTTTTGAGCCCATGGGCCAAGGTTGGGTCCACTCTTCTTTGTAAATAGTAGAATAGGTTGTTTTCTTCTTTTGGGCCTTGTATTTTGGCCATTCTAGTAGTATAGGGTTTTAGCCTTGTATTTCAGGGCATTTTGAGTAGTCTTTGTAGTAGGATTTTTTTTTGTATTTTCATGTTTTTTTGTCATGGGGGTGAGCTTAGCTATTATAGGGGTGTGTAGCTAAGCTCTAGCTTCTCAAGGAAGCTTCTCAAGGAGGTGAGCTTAGTTTTTAGATGGGTGTGTGTAGCTAAACTCTAGCTTCTCAAGGAAGTTTTCTCAAAGAAGCTTCTCAAGGAAGTTTTCTTAAGAAAGCTTCTTAAGGAAGTTTTCTTAAGAAAGCTTCTCAAGGAAGCTACCTAGTCTATAAATAGAAGCATGTGTAACACTTGTTGTAACTTTGATGAATGAAAGTCTTATGAGATACACTTCAAAGTTCCACTTCTTTCCCTCTTTTATTCCTTCAATTTCGTGCTCCCCCCTTCTCTCTTTCTTTTCCTCCATTAAAGCATCCTCTTCAAGCTTCTTATCCAAGGCAATTCTTGGTGGTGAAGCTCCTTCTTCCTTGGCTTATTCCCTAGTTGATGGTGCCTCCCCTCTCCTCTTCTCCTTTGCCTTCCGCTGCATCTCCATGGTGAAAAATCACCATTGAAGCTCAAAGATCCAGCCTCCATAGAAGCCCCACAAGCAAGCTTCCATCATGTACCCTTCAATGTCTTAAGACAAAGATCTCAGGCTGTTAAACCTTTGATACTTTGTGAATGGGGATACAAAAGAATTCTTAGGCGGTTAGTCCTTTGAACACTTTTGTATTACGGAAAGGGAAGAATCAAAAGAATTCTCAGACTGTGTCGTTTTGAATTCTTTGACAAGGCAGAAGAGAGACACAAAAGAATTCAGGCGGTTAGTCCTTTGTTCTTTTGGAAAAGGGAGAAGAGAGACACAAAAAGAATTCAAGCGGTTAGTCCTTGGCGAATTCTTTTTGGTAAAGGGAGAAGAGAATGAAAATGATGAATAGCACAATTTTTCAAGGTTTAGAAAACCAGAAAACTTCAGAAAGCTTTTTGGTACAAAGAAGAAGAAGAAGTTCAAAGAGATTCAAGGCTTGTAAAGGATTGATTGAATAAGTGTAAAAGTGTATTGGAAAGCAAATCAAAGCCTTGCTTATATAGACTTTTCATGTCTAGCCAAGAGGACTATTTAGAAGAGTTATAACTTTTAGAAAAAAAAAACTTAAAACCAATTTGAAAAAGTCAAAAACCTTTTGAAGAGTTACATCTTTTGATTTATTCAGAAACAAACACTGGTAATCGATTACCAAATTAGTGTAATCGATTACACAAAGCTTTTGTGTGAAAGGATGTGACTCTTCACATTTGAATTTGAATTTCAACGTTCAAAGGCACTGGTAATCGATTACAGCTTTTTGAAATTAATTGGAACGTTGTAAATTCAATTTGAAAACTTTTTCAAATCCATTTTGCTACTGGTAATCGATTACAACAATCTGGTAATCGATTACCAGAGAGTAAAACTCTTTGGTAAACATGTTTTGAGAAAAATCATGTGCTACTCAATTTTTGAGAAAAAACTTTTCATACTTATCTTGATTAAGCCTTCTCTTGATTCTTGAATCTTGAGTCTTGAATCTTGATCTTGATTCTTGAGATCTTGAACCTTGAATCTTGATTCTTGACTCTAAACTTTCTTCTTGAGACTTGAATTCTTCTTGATTCTTATCTTGAACTCTTGAATTGTTCTTGATTCACTTGAGTTGTTCTTTGATTGATCTTTGATTCACTTGAGTTGTTCTTTGATTGACCTTTGTCATCATCTTTTGTTATCATCATTGTTATCATCAAAATACCTTTGAATCACCTTTGATTCACCATGAAGCTTTTCTTCTACACTTAGATGAGTTGAGTTCCCTCAAGTTATGGAAAGAAAAACAGGAAAGAAAAGAAAAAGGAAAAGAGAGGGTAGAAATAAATCAAGATGAGAGAGAAAAAATAAGAGAGGAAGAAAGAAGAAAAATAATGAAAGAAATGAAAAGAGAAAAACATGTCTCTTATAGAAGTCATGACTCTTGCAAGAGTTTATGTGAAGAACATAGAGACTATTATTGAGGGCACCATAGATCACATACTAAACATCGTTCCAAAAGAAGAGAAAAGGATAGAAGGCCTCAAGAGATTAACATTAGCCTCCTATATTTCCATGGAAAAGATAATGTTGAGGTCTACTTAGATTGGGAAATGAAGGTTTAACAACTCTTTGCTTGCAATCATATTGCCAAAGAGAGAAAAGTTCTATTGGCTACCCTTAGCTTTCAAGGGTATGCCCTCTATTGGTGGACTTCCCTTGTTAGGGAACGAAGGATTCATGGGATCCTTCAGTAGAGTATTGGAATAATCTTAAGAGTGCACGTAGGAAGAGGCACATTCCCTCCTACTATGAAAGGGAGCTTATGGACAAGCTCCAAAGGCTTAGACAAGGGAGTATGAGTGTTGAAGAATATAGACAACAAATGGAACTACTGTAACACCCTGAGATATTATAAGTTATAAATCGATGTCTAATTTTATTTATTGTGTTGTTTGACTATATGATAGACTTGAATGAGTTGAAGTATGCCTTGAACTAGTCATGGGTGAATTTCTTGATATGGATGTTGAATTATGTGGAGTTTTGTTGAGCTAAGTTGATAGTATGAGATTTTTTATTTTACCAAAACCTAGTTCAGTGAAATCGCAATACCAGATTAGTTAACCGTTGGATCGTCTTCATATTTTTCCTGGATATCCCTAAGATATATTTCTACAGTCTGACCGTTGGGATCTTGAAAATAATAACTTTTGGTCTCCCGCTAAGCGAGAAAGGCGCACTAAGCGCAATTCCAACCGAGGGGAATTGCACTGAGGGGCCCAAAGTTGTGCTAAGCCCATTTCCAGCCAACAGCCAAGAGGAAGTGCGCTGAGCACCCAGAAGACCCCCTAAGCAAAAGTTGCAGGTTATAAATATGTCCTTAGCATGAAAAACACGATTTTCACTCGCTTCTTCTCCCAAAAATGTCCCCCAAACCCTAAAACCTTATTTTCCACCACCCAAGACCATCGGTGGCCATCGTGAGCCGCCGTTACTTTCCGTTGAACCCCCACACCAAGAGGAACACTTTAATCAGAGCGGAATCCTCAGAATCCTCCTCGAAGATTCGGTGGAGAAAATCCCTCAATCCTCTATTTCAAAGTTTCTTTGAGGTAACCTTGACGTCTAAGCCTTCTCCTAGCTAGTTTAAGTTCTTCTTAGTGTCTCTTATGTGTTGGGTACTGTAATAGGGTGTTTTTACGCTTCCTTTGAAAAAGACCGTAGAGAATGAGACATTGTAAAAGTTATCTTTTAATAACCTTGAGGTTGTTTTTGCGGCATTCACTGAACCTCGGTCGCATTGGCGTGATCGGAATTTCAAAGAGATGTTTCTTTTTTGTAGAACTCGAAATACTCCTCAGCCCTTAATGTTTTGACAGTGGTATTTGACCCCAAATGTTGCCTTTGACCTTGTTTTTGAAGCTTATGCTAAAATTCCTTTCGTTTTGGCATAATAGAGACTTGCGTTGGACCGACAAGCGTGAACAAGAGAGAGACCTCTAAGTGTCGCAAAGAGAAACCGACGGAGAGCTTACGATAGGGTAGGGGAGTTATTATAAAATTTACCGTTTTGACACCATAGTTAGGGTCAGGGAACCTAGCTATGAGAATATCTGTCTGTCCCTGTTGCATGCTGATTTTCTTTCAAGAAAAACTATGTTTTTAACGAATGGGATGCGATATATCTATTGTTGATGAATAACACTATTGTTTATTAAACTTGTGTTGTTTGAAGACCTGGGGAGTGTGAACCTCAGGCATGGAAAATATATATTTACGTGCGGAATGCGACTCATTGTTGATGTTGCTATTGGTGACTTTAATTGATATGTGGTGATGTTGATATTTATGATGATATTGATTTCAGATGACGTTGTTAATAAAGACCATGTCACCATGAATTGATGGTATTGTTGATGATTATGTGAATATGAAATGAGGTTGTTGTTGTTGTTGATAACGTTAGTGAGACGAGATGATGTCTATGTTAAGAATGATGTGAAAATGGAATGCTGATTAATGTTGAAAATGCTTTGGCATGTGCATGTTGTGTATGTTCGTGGGGGGCGAAGTACACAACATGCACATGCCAAAGCATGTTGATTAATGTTGAAAATGCTTTGGCATGTGCATGTTGTGTATGTTCGTGGGGCGCGAAGTACACTGGCCTTCCAGGGTCTTTGGCACTTTCTTTGGGCCACATTTATACGTTGGATGTTGTGTATGTTCGTGGGGGGCGAAGTGCACTGACCTTCCAGGGTCTTTGGCACTTTCTTTGGGCCACGTTCATACATCGTATGTAGTGTATGCCATGGGGGGTTAAGTGCACTAACCTTGTCGAATCGCCTAGACGTGGGTGACAAGCATGGTTAAAGAATCTAAGCATTTCTGAGGGGATGCTTAGGCGCTTTAATTGGTCCATGGTCTTTGGCACTTGCTTTTGGCCATGTTCGTAGCTCATACAACATAGTAAATATAATAACTGTGGCAGAGTGTACTTTGTACTGAGGGGGCTTGTCGCTTGGTAGGGAACTCCTTTTGGCCCCAGGCTGATCACCTATGGGGGGGGGGGTAGTTACGTGCATAACCGGGTGGTCTCAACGAACTCTGCATGGTTTCCTAAGTGAGAGTGTCGTGTGGACTCGCTTAGGCTATTTCTTGGGATTTGGTTGTTGGTACGTACCACATTGCATCTGAGAGTTGAGTCAGGTGCATGCCTCATTCTATGCAGTCTTGATTGGATCCATGGATGGATGATGAGTAATTGTTGAATATGGATGATGAGTAATTGTTCAATGTGGACAATGAACAATTGTTGGATGTGAGTGTTGGATAATAAATATTGTGTAAGCTCATGATGTTTGCTTGTTTTCTGGCTAATTGTGATTATTTGAATTTAACATTGGTTCTTTTTATAATGAACTCACCCTTGCAATTTTGTATCGTGTGGTTGATACCTGTGATGATCGTGAACCTTGTTTGTGGGAGCAGAATGATAGCAGTAGGGTGCAGGGATGAGATTCTATGGAGGAGCCGTCAAACCAACGTGATGACGTTGAGATTATTTTGGGTAGAGAGTTGTGTTTTGTTAATCAACTCCTCCATAGTGGTTCATGATTTCTTTTGTTGGATTAAGGATGTAAATCACAAATTTAATTATATCTACGAATTGATTTAATCTTCATTATGTGTATGATGTGTACTGAACTACTATATTAATATTCATGTATTCGGTTAAACATTGGTGCGTGTTTGGGAACATATATATATATATTTGCGAAATTTAAATTTACTATGATTTTCATAAACAAAATAATGGAGTTTTCATAAAAGAAAGAAAAAGAATTTAATTTCTTGAGTTATTAGAGTGGTGATATCGTAGCGACGAGGCGGTTACAACAACTCCTTTTAAGAGCTAGACTTAGGGAGGAGGAGAGAACAAGCATAGCTAGGTTCCTTAGTAGGCTTAATATGGAAGTAAGGGATAAGGTTGAACTCCTTCCATATAGGGACCTAGATGAGCTAGTCTAACTTTCTATAAGAGTGGAGCAACAACTTAAAACAAAACCTTCTTCAAAATCTTATGGCTTTCACTCTTATCCAAGGAAGGACCAAGCCCAAGGAACTTTGGGGGTTGCACCTTCAAAACCCAAGGAAGATAAGGGTAAGACCATAGAGAAATCCACCCCTAAGACTAGTTCCCAAGAAAGGAATAGCAACATTAAATGCTTCAAATGTCTTGGGAGAGGTCACATTGCCTCTCAATGCCCCACAAAGAAAACCATGATTATGAGGGGTCAAGACATTTATAGTAGTTAAGAAGAGACTACTTCTTCCCCTTCTTTCAGTGGAAGTGAAGATGAAGTAAGGGGTGAAGAGTATAGTGAGGAAGTCTACACCCATGAAGAAGGTGACCTCCTAATGGTTAGAAGGCTCCTTGGAGGTCAATCTTGTGATCTATCTCAATCAGTCATACCCTAATTTCGTCTGGGGACTGTCATAACCTACCCTTTTGCGGGCGAGTGAGGCGAGTCTCACGGGAGTGTCTTCCAAAGGAGGAAAATGCGCGGAGTCGCCACCAACGTTTATTTGTGGAAAACGTCGGAAAAACCGAAGGAAACCATTCATAAAGAATATTCCAGATTTGGGAGTTGTATTTACATTTGAGGAAGGTATTAGCACCTCTCACGTTTGTCCCAAAGGACAACAACCTTAAATTAGAATTGTGTGAAATTGTGTATCTAAACTTTTATTTCTTTTTTATTTTTGAGGTCGACAAAAGCGGGGCTCTTGCTCCTACGTACCCTCCATCGAAGAGGAAATCAGACCTACGTAGTTCTTTCTATAGGGCAAATCAAATGATTCTTTTTACTTGGAAGGAGGTCCTTTTCAGGCGTTGGACCTTAAAATGACCCATTTTTACTTGGTGAGAAAAACTGAGGTATCGAACCTTAAAATCCGTTTTAGTGATTTTTTGCGGACGAGCTTGACTTTGCAAGTTGATTTTAGCCTTAGTTTCACTTTAGTTATTAGTCAATTCAATTAAGAAAGAGAAATCCCAAAGAGAAACGTTCGATTGATTTTTTTGGTTTATTTTACTAAAAGATATTTTTTGATTATTATATTATTATTTTACCTCTTTTTGGTTTCCAACGTGGTTACGGCATGACCGAACGGTCAGATTTCATTTTAACAGAAATTAACGGATATTACAAATCAAATGATCGGTGGAAATTTATTTTATTTTTTGATTAGACGAGAAAATGACTTAAGTAAATGACTAAAGCACGTCAAAAGGGGGTACAAAAAGTAAATGAAACGAGAATAAAAGTACGCGAAACAAATGGGGACCACCAAGGGTACATAGAATGAATTGAAAAGTTCGATTTTGGGAACTTACTGGTTGAAGACCGAAGAACGACGAACGACGAAGAACGGTTGAAAATCTTCGCGAAATCTTCCACGGAAACGATACGGAAGCGCCTCGGCTAGGATTTTCTTCACGCAAACAATTTTTTTCACTAATTTTAAGTGATCTCGAAATACCAGAAGGGTTGAACCCCTTTCTCCTTCACTCCTCCCCCTATTTATAGGAAAATAGGGGAGGAGCTTACCACCCAGCTCGCCCAGGCGAGCTCAGCTCACCCAGGCGAGCTCAGCTCGCCCAGGCGAGCCAGGTTGCTTCCTCTAGAAGCAACCGCCTTCTGGAGGAACATCCTGGAAGGCCCAAGTGGGCCTGGTTGCTATTTGCACCCCTTTTTTTTTTACTAAATACACCCCCTTTGCTTTTTTGGTGATTCTTTTTCCGTAACGTTACGAAACTTTACGAATTTCGTAACGATACTTGTTTTCTTTCCGTAAGGTTACGGGACCTTACGGGTCACGTAATTACTCCTTTTTTGGCTTTTGGAATGTTACAGAACCTCACGAATTGTGTAACAATGCTTCCTTTTGATTTCCGGCATGCTACGGAAACTCACGGATTGTGTAACAATGCTTCCTTTTGATCTCCGGCATGTCACGGAACTTCGTGTATTGTGCAACAAAGGGTGCCCAGTACCTCGAAGCAGTCAAACAAAGGTTGCATGCCATCAAACAATGGTACCCGGATGAAATTAGGGTATGACAGTTGCCCCTCTTTACTTACCTTTTATCGGAGATAAGAGGAAAGCAAAGATAAAATACTGATTTCGTCCATCTTCGCCCTCTCCGTGATTAGTCTATGATGACTCCCGCCTCTCTTTCTTCTTTCTCTGCACAACACAAAACAAACACAAACAAAAGACACCAATAACATAATATATACATATACACATGTTTGGCGAAGGAACCGATCTGGAAATAACAAAAAAATCACATTTCCCAGTCACCGGAGGCTCCACGCTTGATAACGGAGGGCGCATGAACAACGCTAGGCAATCAATTCATAGGGCTCCGAATAGGACAGTGGAGGATACACGAACAGCGCTAGGCAATCAATTTGTGGGACTCCGGACTTGATGGTGGAGGACGCATAAATAGCGCTAGGCAATCAATTCATGGGGCTCCAAATAGGACGGTGGAGGATACACGAACAGCGCTAGGCAATCAATTCGTGGGGCTCCGGACTCGATGGTGGAGGATGCATGAATGACAATCAATTCATGGGGCTCTGGATAAGATTTGAGGGTGGAGGATAGACGAACAGCAATAGGCAATCAATTTGTGGGGCTCCAGACTCGATGGTGGAGGATGCATGAATGACAATCAATTCATGGGGCTCCGGATAAGATTTGAGGGTAGAGGATAGACGAACAGCGCTAGGCAATCAATTCGTGGGGCTCCAAACTCGATGGTGGAGGATGCATGAATGACAATCAATTCATGGGCTCCGAATAAGATTTGAGGGTGGAGGATAGAAGAAAAACGCTCGGCAATCAATTCATGGGGCTCCAAACTCGATGGTGGAGGATGCATGAATGACAATCAATTCATGGGGCTCCGAATAAGATTTGAGAGTGGAGGATAGACGAACAACACTAGGCAATCAATTCGTGGGGCTCCAGACTCGATGGTGGAGGATGCATGAATGACAATCAATTCATGGGGCTCCGGATAAGATTTGAGGGTGAAGGATAGACGAACAGCAATAGGCAATCAATTCGTGGGGCTCCAGACTCGATGGTGGAGGATGCATGAATGACAATCAATTCATGGGGCTCCGGATAAGATTTGAGGGTAGAGGATAGACGAACAGCGCTAGGCAATCAATTCGTGGGGCTCCAAACTCGATGGTGGAGGATGCATGAATGACAATCAATTCATGGGCTCCGAATAAGATTTGAGGGTGGAGGATAGAAGAAAAACGCTCGGCAATCAATTCATGGGGCTCCAAACTCGATGGTGGAGGATGCATGAATGACAATCAATTCATGGGGCTCCGGATAAGATTTGAGGGTGGAGGATAGACAAACAGCGCTAGGAAATCAATTCGTGGGGCTCCAGACTAGATGGTGGAGGATGCATGAATGACAATCAATTCATGGGGCTCCACATAAGATTTGAGGGTGGAGGATAGACGAACAACAATAGGCAATCAATTCGTGGGGCTCCAGACTCTTTGGTGGAGGATGCATGAATGACAATCAATTCATGGGGCTCCGGATAAGAGTTGAGGGTGGAGGATAGACGAACAGCGCTAGGCAATGAATTCGTGGGGCTCCAGACTCGATGTTGGAGGATGCATGAATGACAATCAATTCATGGGGCTTCGGATAAGATTTGAGGGTGGAGGATAGACGAACAGCGCTAGGCAATCAATTCGTGGGGCTCTAGACTCGATGGTGGAGGATGCATGAATGACAATCAATTCATGGGGCTCTAGATAAGATTTGAGGGTGGAGGATAGACGAACAGTGCTAGGCATTCAATTTGTGGGGCTCCAGACTCGATGGTGGAGGATGCATGAATGACAATCAATTCATGGGGCTCCGGATAAGATTTGAGGGTGGAGGATAGACGAACAGCGCTAGGCAATCAATTCGTGGGGTTTCAGACTCGATTTGTTGGTAGGACCGAATGGTCTACCGGGTTCTTTCACCTAAAAGGTGAACATGCTTTAGCATGGAAAAATAAATCATTCACGAGAGCACCATATTTTAGGGAAACAATACCCATGCCAAAAGTAATTTTCCTTGTAACCGAAAATGAAGGGCAGGATGCCAACATTTAGCTTTTAAATGAACATTCAGGGGAAACGTTGGGTCAAACTGAAACTGGGAATAAAATCACTCATAGTGTATAAAAACTCACACAGGCAAGTGTTTTACCCTAATCCCAAACCATAGCTGCACCATGACTTTATTTTGCACATGATTTCCTATCGAACCAAAAGATCACACGCACAATCATGGATCAATAGGATTTTCTCGAGGGTAGTGTTTTTGGAGAGGAAGCTGGGTGTTTCGGTCTTTTCCTCTTTGTTTATGTGGGGCGGGATATCGCCAGTCAAGAGCAACTTTGAATGGCAATCCCAAAGGAAGAACTACTTCAAAAATGGGTTTTCCTTTGCCGGCAGTCATTTACCCAGCCGAAAATTTATCTGGTCAGAAGATCTTCTGTTCTCTTTCCTGGTTTCCTGTATTGATTGGGAATTATTCTGTTTTTCCTTCGATCCTTTTTTTTTACTTTCTTCCGATCTTCGATCAGGAATCCTTATTTTCCTTTTCTTTTCTTTCTTTTCATTTCTTCCTTTCCGATCTTTGATTGGGAATTCGGGTTTTAGCATTCGTTATTCGCTCTCCGTTGAGGAGATTCTGCTGTCCTTTTCTTCAGGGGAAAGAATGAGGATTCTTTTCATGGGCCAAGGTTCAAAGTAGCTTAAGGTTGTGTCTTAACATGGTCTTTTCATCGTGCGAGCCCGATTTTGATATCTGGGGCAAAACAAATTCGTGTGTCAAGGTGTCAGTCTCGGGTTGAATTTCCATATTATTTCCACGAGGCACGCGTAACAGTGATGATTTGGAAACAACGTGCAAAATTAGTCATGGGTACATGTCATACCCTAATTTCGTCTGGGGACCTTTGCTTGATGACATGCGACCTTTCTTTGGTCCTTGTGAGGTGCTTGGCATCCATCATTAGGCAATTTGTGAAATTCCAGGACATGCCGGAAAACCAAAAAATATTGATGCACAATCCGTAAGTTTCCGTGACACACCAGAAATCAAATGGAAGCATCGTTGCTTAATTAAGTGAGGTTCCATAACATTCCGTAAGTCAAAAAGGGGATGATTATGTAATCCGCAAGGTTCCGTAACATTACGGAAAGAAAACAAGTATCGTTACGAAATTCGTAAGTTTCTGTAACTTTACGAAAAAAGAATCACCAAAAAACAGCAGAGGGGGGTGTACTTAGTAAAAATGGGGGTGCAAATAGCACCCAGGCCCACTTGGGCCCTCCAGAACATTCCTCCAGAAGGTTGTTGCTTCTGGAGGAAGCAACCTTGCTCGCCTGGGCGAGCTGAGCTCGCCTGGGCGAGCTGGGCGGCAACCACCTCCCCTATTTTGCTATAAATAGGGGAGGAAGTGAAGAAGAAAAGGGTTCAGCCCCTGAGGCACTTTTCTCTCTTTCGAATTTGCTTGGAAAAATCGTTTCCGTGAAGAAAATCTAAGCCGAGGCGCTTCCGAAACGTTTCCGTAACGTTTTCCGTGAGGAATTTCGCAAAGGTTTCAACCGTTCTTCGACGTTCTTCATTCGTTCTTCATCGTTCTTCGATCTTCAACGGGTAAGTACCTCGAACCAAGCTTTTCGATTAATTCTATGTACCCGTGGTGGTCCACATTGTGTTTCGTGCATTTTTATTCTCGTTTTGTTTACTTTTTATACCCCCTGTTGACGTGCTTAAGCCATTTTACTTAAGTCATTTCTCGCTTAACTTAAAAATAAAATAAATTTCCACCGAACGTTTGAATTGTATTATCCGTTAACTTCGGTTAAAATAAATTCCGACCGTTCGGTCGTGCCGTAACCACGTTGGAAATCAAAAAAGAGGTAAAAATAATATAATAATCAAAAAACATCTTTTAGTAAAATAAAGCGGAAAATCAATCGGACGTTTTCTCTTTGGGATTTCTCATTCTTAATCGAATTGATTAATAACTAAAGTGAAACTAAGGCTAAAATCAACTCGCCTAGTCAAGCTCGTCCACAAAAATAGGCTTTTGAAGTTTGTCATTTCAATTTCTCACTAAGTAAAATGGATCATTTTTAAGGTCCAACGCCTTAAAATGATCACCTCTTAAAGTAAAAAAGAATCACTTGATAAAAAAGAACTACGTAGGTCTGATTTTCTCATCCCAAATTGAGGAATACGTAGGAGCAAAGGGAAACACCCTTGTCGACCACAAAAAGAAAAAATATAAAAAGGGTATAAAGGATATAGAGACATAAAAAGGGAACATAAAAAATCAAAGTCATGTTTGCACATTCGATTAAAGGCTGCCGTCCCTTGGGGCGGACGTGTGGGGTGCTAATACCTTCCCCGTGCGTAAATACAACTCCCGAACCTTTCACTTAAAAGTTCGTAGATCGCGTCTTTTCCGGTTTTTCCGACGTTTTCCTCAAATAAACGTTGGTGGCGACTCCGCGCGTATTCCTTTCGTGGAACACGCATCCCGCGAGTCACGCGTCGCCCTCCCGCCGAAGGGTAGGTTGCGACAGTTGGCGACTCCACTGGGGACTGTTTAGAGAGTTAGGCCATTTAATCTTGTGCAATGTTTTATCATGACTTTCTCCTTTGTTGGTTTCCCTTTATTTGTCTTATGTTCTTGTGTATATAAACTCTTTGTTGCTTTTAGTGTGTTTTAGAATGTATGCATGAGGTAAATATTTATTCATTTGATGCACACAAACACTAACACTATTTGCACACACTGTGAGTGAAAAAGGGCCCTATACCCGGGTTCATGGGAACATAAGGAGTGGAGGTGAATCTGTGATCATGCTAGGTCTCCGACTTGCTTGATTACAGTGAACCCTCATCTAGAGCTTTTCTCTTTGAAAACCTATTGTTGCTAGTAGTCCCTACTGCTACAATATGTTCTTCGAAGGGGATGATACCTCTAGAAACCATCAAGAGAGATATAACTACCTTGGGGATTATTGCTAAAAACCTAGTTAGTTCTCTCCCTTATAGGTCCCTTAAATAGGGGCACGGAGCAAACACGCTGCGTGCCATTTTTCACACTGCCATGCATGAGTATCATATACCCTTTTGCTTATGTTCGGTAAATATTGTCATACTGTGTACATTCCCGCATTGTGTCTTTTGCATAGGCATTGCATATGGGTTCTGTCTTGATCCCTACTGTAAACAAACCAACGGAGGGTCCGTGTCGCCTTCTTAAAAACGTGCGTTGGGGCATTTTGCTACCCCTAGACGTCGTATCTAAGAAGGGGACAAATTCCCCGGACCCCCGCATTCCTAGATTGCATCTGTGTCATATGCATTCCATCATGCATTCATCCATCCCACCCATGAGATATCGGAGTTTTGATTTGCACCAGCTTTTGTCTCACTTTAGTAAGCATGGGAACAAATCAAACCGGCAAGAGGTTCTACCAAGTCAAGGTCAAAAGCCTAGATACCACCAGCATCAAGGAATTAGGGCGGTTGATGGAACCCCTCCAAATGCAAGCCTTCCGCAAGACTTACGGAAAGATCTTAGAGTTAACCATAGCAGAGGTGTCCATAGAAGCCATTGTATCACTTACCCAATACTACGACCAGCCTTTGAGGTGCTTCACATTCGGGGACTTCCAATTAGTCCCAACCATTGAAGAATTTGAGGAAATTCTAGGATGTCCTCTCGGGGGAAGAAAACCATATCTTTCCTCCGGGTGTCTCCCCTCTTTGAGCAGAATTGCAACTGTGGTCAAGGATTCAGCAAGAGGTTTGGACCGCATAAAACAGACCCGGAACGGCATAGCGGGCCTACCACAGAAGTACCTAGAAGACAAGGCAAGGGGTATGGCCAATCAAGGAGACTGGGTCCCGTTTATGGATGTGTTAGCTTTGCTAATTTTCGGGGTCGTTCTCTTTCCAAACGTGGATGGTTTGGTAGACCTAGCAGCAATCGACGATTTCCTTGCCTACCACCATAGCAAGGAAAGTCCGGTGGTAGCTGTCTTGGCAGATCTATTTGACACATTTGACCGAAGGTGCGAAAAGAGTAGCGCACGGATCATCTGTTGCTTACCCGCCCTCTGTGTTTGGTTGGTTTCGCACTTGTTTCAACAAGACACAAGACATCCATGTCCGCTCCTGAGCCATCGCTCGTGTACTGAAAAGAAGAGAATAGATTGGGACCAGCTCTTGGCCGGGATAGGAGGTAGAACAATCAGTTGGTTCCCCCGATGGAAGGAAGGAAAAGAAGGAGTCCTTTTCTCATGTGGAAGATACCCAAACATTCCGCTGGTAGGAACGAGGGGTTGTATTAACTACAATCCCGCGCTCGCTATAAGACAACTAGGGTACCCCATGAGGGGAGCACCGATGGAAGAAAGCATGTCTCCTTTCCTTGTGAGGGATCTCGGCGCACAAAATTCCAAGACTATACAAAGAATCCATAAGGCATGGGAAACCCCGTTAAGGAAAGATCAAGAGCTTAGAGGCATTCGTAATGGTATCATTGGTGGGTACCACGAATGGCTGAAAGTTCATATACGAGGTTTAGATTGGCTCTCCAAGTTAAAAGTCGTCAGCGAAGAGGATTTTGAAGCACCGGAAGAGGACGAAGAAGTCCAATCTCTCAAAAGCGAGTTAGGAAAGGCAAAACTTGCCAAGGAGAAGATCAAGTTGGCCGCTACACACGTTCGGAAGGAGTGTGCCGGGTTACGGGAAGAGAATGCAATTACCGCAAGAGCCCTTGAACAAGAGACCAAGAGGGCTCGCAAGGAAGAGTATGGCCGGAACAAATTTCGCGGAGCTCTATGGGGTAGCAATAGTGAACTCAAGTTGCGGAGGGAAGAAAGAGACCAGTCGCGAGCACATAGCATGGTTCTGAAAGAGGAGTTAATTGCTTGTTCAAGGTCCAAAAGAAGCTTGTCTCAGCGTTTATGCGAGACGGAGACCAACATGCTAGCTATCATCGCCAAGTACCAAGAAGAGTTAGGTCTAGCCACGGCCCACGAGCATAGAATCGTGGATGAGTATGCTCAAGTATATGCGGAAAAAGAGGCTAGAGGAAGGGTGATCGACTCTTTACACCAAGAGGCAACCATGTGGATGGACCGGTTTGCTCTTACCTTGAACGGGAGTCAAGAACTTCCCCGATTGTTAGCCAAGGCCAAGGCGATGGCAGACACCTACTCCGCCCCCGAAGAGATTCATGGGCTTCTCGGCTATTGTCAGCATCTGATAGACTTAATGGCCCACATAATTAGAAATCGTTAGGAAACTTGTATGGTCTCTAAGACCTTGACTAGATACGACTTCCTTTTTGAAATAAAATGAGTTGGTCCCATGTTTCTACTCCAAAAAGCTTGTGCAAATCAAATCACTCCTACATTTCATCTCTAGCATGCATTTTCTTTCTTTACCCACTCCTCACGTTTGGTTTTTTAGGGAAAAACACCATAACTAAACGCGCCGCAAGGGATCCCTATCGCACCAGATCCAAATCTAGAACGATGGGTGATCAAGAGGAGACGCAGGAACAGATGAAAGCCGACATGTCGGCTCTGAAAGAACAAATGGCCTCCATGATGGAGGCCATGTTAAGTATGAAGCAGCTCATAGAGAAGAACGCGGCCACCGCCGCCGCTGCCAGTTCGGCTGCCGAAACAGACCCGACTCTCTTGGCAACTACGCACCATCCTCCCTCAAACATAGTAGGACGGGGAAGGGACACACTGGGGCACGATGGCAGCCCTCACCTGGGATACAACCGAGCGGCTTACCCTTATGGATTGCCGCCCAACTATTCACCACCCGTCTTGCAAGAAGATGCGGGCCACATTGCTTCTCCCGTCCATGAAAGAGAGCCTCCTCAGCAGCCCGACGAAGTCCACAAAGACCCTCAAGATTATGCTCGGAGGGATGTCGAGTTCTATCCCCCGATCCCCGAAGGGCCGGCACCAGGCACGTTGCCTCAACCCAACATCGCAGTACCACCAATAGTTCTGTCCACGGAAGGGCCGCCCCCAGCAACTGAAGAAAGGAGGAAGCTCGATCTCCTTGAGGAAAGATTGAGGGTCGTAGAAGGATTTGGGGACTATCCGTTCGCAGACATGACGGATCTTTGCTTAGTACCCGATGTTGTCATTCCCTCGAAGTTCAAAGTGCCGGACTTCGACAAGTATAAAGGGACGACTTGTCCCAAAAACCATCTCAAAATGTACTGCCGTAAGATGGGCGCCCACTCTAAAGATGGAAAGCTGTTGATACACTTCTTTCAGGATAGCTTGGCCGGAGCTGCGGTAGTGTGGTACACTAATTTGGAAGCTTCCCGTATCCGTACTTGGAAGGATCTGATTACCGCCTTTCTAAGGCAGTATCAGTACAATTCTGATATGGCTCCTGACCGTACTCAACTGCAGAATATGTTCAAGAAAGAGGGTGAAACCTTTAAAGAATATGCGCAGCGATGGAGGGATTTGGCGGCACAAGTAGCTCCTCCCATGGTTGAGAGAGAGATGATCACCATGATGGTAGACACTCTGCCAGTGTTCTACTATGAGAAGCTAGTGGGTTACATGCCGTCCAGCTTTGCGGATCTGGTGTTTGCCGGGGAAAGAATCGAGGTTGGATTGAAAAGAGGAAAGTTTGATTACGTTTCCTCCACAAACGTGAATGCCAAAAGAATCGGGGCAACAGGGGCAAAAAGGAAGGAAGGAGATGCCCATGCCGTCTCTTCAACACCCGCGTGGGTCAAACCCCAGCAAACACCTCATGGTACCCATCAGTACGCGCAACATCACCCAAGCTTCTCGGCTCATGCTGGGAACGCCTCTAGTTCAACACCCGTGCAGCCTAAGGCACCCACCCAGAGGGAAGCTCCCCAAGTTCCAACTCCGAACACGACTCGACCGGCCGGTAATTCCAACACGACAAGGAACTTCCCTCCGAGGCCATTGCCGGAATTCACCCCGCTCCCAATGACGTACGAAGATCTTCTACCATCCCTCATCGCCAATCATTTGGTCGTGGTAACTCCCGGAAGGGTCCTCGAACCCCCTTTCCCGAAGTGGTATGACCCTAACGCGACTTGCAAGTACCATGGGGGTGTCCCGGGGCATTCCGTCGAAAAATGCTTGGCCCTTAAATACAAGGTCCAACATTTAATGGATGCTGGATGGCTGACTTTCCAAGAGGATCGGCCCAATGTGAGAACCAACCCGCTCGCCAATCATGGAGGGGGAGCAGTTAATGCAGTTGAATCCGATAGGCCGCACAGGTCTAAACCTTTAAAGGATGTGGCAACCCCTAGGAGGTTTATCTTTGAGGCCCTACAAAAGGGAGGTGTGATTCCCCATAGTGGGTGTAAGGAGGATTCCTGTCTGCTACATTCTGGCGAGATGCATGACATGGAGACGTGTTTGGAAGTAGAGGAATTGTTACAGCGGATGATAGATCAAGGTCGACTGGAAGTCGGCATTGAAGGAAAAGAAGAGCAGCATATATGCATGCAATCTACGGAGGGGAGCGGTGTTGCGAAGCCCAAACCCTTGGTGATATACTTCACTAAAAGCGCAGCTTCGCAAAAGCCCGGACACCCCTTAATGGCCAAACCTGTTCCTTTCCCGTACCAAAATAGTCACGCGGTCCCGTGGAGATATACACCTCCGGGGAAGAAGGAAGAAGAAGTCACTGACGTCAGCTCGCTGTCAGCTAAAGTAACAAATATCACGGGACTGAGTGGTGTGACCCGTAGTGGTCGTGTGTTCGCACCTCCGGACCTACCAGTCCAACCCGTCGACGTCAAGGGAAAAGGAAAAGTGGTGGAGGAACAAGGTGGCGAAGCACCCCACGCTTCGAATAAAGATATTCCAGCAAAGGGGCCCCCGGAGAAAAAGGATGGTAGAAAGGAGGTGTCGCTAGAGCAAGCCAGCGAGTTCCTTCGGATAATTCAGCAGAGCGAATTCAAGGTTATCGAACAGCTCAACAAAACCCCGGCTAGGGTCTCGCTGTTGGAGTTACTTATGAGCTCCGAGCCTCATCGGGCTCTGCTAGTAAAAGTGCTGAACGAGGCTCACGTGGCCCAAGATATCTCGGTAGAAGGTTTCGGAGGGCTGGTCAACAATATCATTGCCAACAACTATCTTGCCTTCGCCGAAGAAGAAATCCCCGCCGAGGGGAGAGGGCATAATAAGGCTTTACACGTATCAGTCAAGTGTATGGACCATATCGTAGCCAAGGTGCTCATCGATAATGGTTCCAGTTTAAACGTGATGCCTAAGAGCACTTTGGAGAAGTTACCATTCAATGCTTCCCACTTAAAACCAAGTTCAATGGTGGTTCGGGCCTTCGACGGCACTCGCCGAGAGGTTAGGGGAGAGATCGATCTCCCAGTACAAATAGGCCCTCACACCTGTCAAGTCACCTTCCAAATAATGGATATTAACCCCCCCTACAGCTGCCTGTTGGGGCGCCCGTGGATCCACTCAGTGGGAGTTGTGCCTTCTACACTCCACCAAAAGCTGAAATTCGTAGTGGAGGGGCACTTGGTCATCGTGTCAGGCGAGGAAGATATCTTGGTAAGCTGCCCATCCTCCATGCCTTATGTGGAAGCCGCAGAAGAATCGTTAGAAACTGCTTTCCAGTCTTTTGAGGTGGTCAGCATTTCCTCCGTGGACTCCCTCTTTGGGCAGCCTTGTCTGTCCGATGCAGCGGTAATGATGGCCCGAGTTATGTTGGGGAACGGTTATGAACCCGGGATGGGTTTAGGAAAAAACAACGGCGGCATAACTAGCCTGATAAATACCCAAGGAAATCGTGGGAAGTATGGTTTAGGCTATAAGCCCACTCAGGCGGACATGAAAAGAAGCATCGCGGGAAGGAAGAACATTGGTCAAAGTTCGCGTTGGAGACAAGAAGGTGAAGGAAGCCCGCCCTGCCACATAAGTAGAAGCTTTATAAGCGCGGGTTCGGGAGACAAAGGTCAAGCGTTCGCGATATGCGAAGATGATATTCCGAGTACTTTGGATTTGGTACGACCATGCCCTCCTGATTTCCAGCTGGGAAATTGGCGAGTGGAGGAACGCCCCGGCATTTACGCAACAAGCATAATGTAAACCTTTACGGTTTTAAAAGCTCTATAGTTGGGCCTAGGCTTTAGAGTTTTTTTCCTTTTGTTAAGGCTTTGTGTCTTTTGTTTTTGAATTTATAATACAAGGATCTTTCTTCATCTGTTCCTGGTCTCTACTCATTCTCATTCATTTGCATGTTTACTTCTTTTTCTGAAACGGCAGATCCGATGACGAGTCCCCCGAAGGTACTAATACCTGGGACCCGTCTATCGACTTCGAGCAAGAAATGAATCAAACGGAAGATGAAGGAAATGAGGATGTGGGACTTCCCCCAGAACTAGAAAGAATGGTCGCCCATGAGGACCAAGAAATGGGGCCTCATCAAGAAGAAACAGAGCTAATAGACTTAGGAATTGGCAGTGGAAAGAGGGAAGTAAAGATAGGTACAGGTATTACCGCACCTATCCGTGAAGAATTAATAATCCTGCTAAAAGACTACCAAGACATCTTTGCTTGGTCATACCAAGATATGCCCGGTTTGAGTTCTGACATTGTACAGCACCGATTACCTCTAAATCCCGAGTGTTCCCCGGTAAAACAGAAAACTGAGGAGGATGAAGCCCGAAACATCCTTGAAGATAAAGAAGAAGTGAAGAAGCAATTTGACGCTGGATTTCTGGCCGTCCGCTCGGTATCCAGAATGGGTTGCCAACATCGTACCAGTTCCTAAAAAAGATGGGAAAGTACGAATGTGTGTAGATTATCGGGACCTGAATCGGGCCAGTCCCAAGGACAATTTTCCTTTACCACACATCGATATCCTCGTAGATAACACGGCCAATTTCGCTTTATTTTCCTTCATGGACGGTTTCTCTGGTTACAATCAGATAAAGATGGCGCCCGAGGATATGGAAAAGACTACTTTCGTCACCCTGTGGGGAACGTTCTGTTAC